>NC_134267.1:203146373-203490748 GCF_031893055.1 Leptodactylus fuscus | reverse complement strand
ACTGAATGCAAAGTACAGCGCTGTACATCACATAGGGGTTGTACTTGGTATTGCAACTCCTGCCGATCCAGGGATGGACCTACCAATGGTGCTGTAGGTCAGAGAGGCCCTATCGCCTAAACTGCAGCTTTCTATTGTCAATTAGATTGCAAGTAGATGGCTGACTATTACTGGTGATCTGTTAGATATAGGGGGTGCTCTATACTGAGATATCGATATACAAGGGGCCTATAACTGTAGTTGCATAGAGGCCTTTATCTGTAGGTGTCTGCCCCGACCCAGTATGGCACCACCGCTGATCAGATATTGATGACCTATGCTAAGGGTAGGACATCAATATTTAGTTGTGATACACATATATATATATATATATATATATATATATATATATAATATTGATGGGGAATATGTGATCCTTTCGGAGCTCTCAGATCTAATTCATGCTTCATTTAAAGGGGTTCTTTGTGCACAGTGTTTGGGATACGACAGGGGTCTTCTCTGATGGTCCAGCCCGTTTATACATTGCAGATGGGGGTTCTTTGGGTACACGCTGGCTTCTATTTTAGCGCTGTTTGCTTGTCTTTCTGAGACAGCCCTTTTTATGTTTTTATCACACATACCATCTTAAATGTAGTTTTTGGTGCAATTTTTTTCAGCCAAAGGTTTATCCTACTGAAGTGAAACAGATCGTTTTTTCCTTTTATTCCTCTTCCTTTTGGATCCACTTCTGACTTTGATTCCAAAAACTGCAGGTGTAATCCCAGCCTTAGGGCATGTTCCCAAAGAGGAGTTTCACACTGATTCCAATGTGGAAAATGTGTTGGAATCAACATAGAAAAACTCCTCTCATCTCCATTGTTTTTAGGGATCATTGATTGACGTTCTTTGTTCCTGCATCCTGCCTATCTGTCTGCAATTTCAACGCCAGAACAGCGTCCAAACCACGGCAAGTGGTCACACACCAATAAACCCCATGGAATTGGGATAATCTGTGTATAAACACGTAGAAACCGAAGGTTCAGCTTTGGGGTCCTGACATGGGCTGTGCAGCAAATATACATGTTGGGTTTTTCCTACATGTCTTTTATGCAGTCTGAACATGTAATTTATGCTAGGTTCACACTAACATTCGGGTTTTCATTCTTTGGGTCCTGAAAAACGGAAACCCAATCGCTTAAAAAGTGGATGCCCATGGAAACCCGTGGACCTCATAGACTATAATGGGGTCCGCCATGTAAAAATGCGGAAAGAAAAGTGTACATACAATTGTAGCCGATATCCAATATGTCCTAGAAAGAAAGTCCAGAGCAGCATCATAGAAAACTCAATGAAGGGGTTCAGGTCTTTAGAAAAAAAACACTAATGACCCGGTTCTAGTCCGCGGACCGGTGGTTATGGACCCCTGACCTAAATAAGCACTAGTATACTGAAATATAACAGACAATATATAAGGTGCATGACAAGAAGAAGGCTCCATTATATTAGACTTAGTCTTTTCCTGGTGTGCCGCTTTAACTAGAAAATGGGCTGTAGTTCTGAGTCTAGAAGGGGTTATGTGTGTTTACATACCATGTCTCAGAGACACCTAGTCGCCTGCAGGAAACTAATCCGAGGACTGCTCGGCGAGGGGTGACTCCAGGGAACTCGATCCCAACTTTTGGCTATGGACCAGCTATGTAGACGTAGGGAGGGCGTTCATGCCAGCCTGTCATTGTGCCGCCTCCTCCCTACAAGCCCACTTAGCAGAGAAAATTGATTTATAATACATAATTGGCGCTTCCTGCGAAACCGCAACACCCTTCTAATAAAAGAAGAAGTGCCTGCGGGAAATATAGTGAAGTTTAACAGAATAATGCAGGGTTGTGACTGAATAGCCGAGGACTCGGAAGAGCTCAGCTGTCTGCAGAGATACACCAAGCTGTTCATTATCTATGGACTAGTAAAATGTTTCCTATATAATTACAGGTCGCCTCTGCTTTGTGTTTCATCCCACTGTTCTTTGTTACCTCCATTTCCTTATACTATTATTCATCTCTAATTCATATCCTCGGGCCAGGGACAGATTAAAGTGCAATTCATTCCTATAAATGCAAAGATTTAGCCTGCACATATAAGGTGGGGCTGGAATGAATAGATGTCGACTGACAATGGTCTCCCCCGAAACCTCCATACACATACACCTGCACTCCTGGCTCAGCTGAGTGTGCATATACCCTGAATGGGATGCAGGGAGAAAACTCTGCTGGTGGTGGCTCATCTGTGTAGAGAGAAAGGATCATACAGATTGAAATCCAACTTCCCCAACCCTTCTGCTGTTGGGGGAGATTTGAGTGGCACCCATACATATTAGATGGTCGGTCTATGGCTCTCAAATTGGCAGGTTTGGCTGATATACATAACACACACGTGTTAATATAGGTTTTGTACTAGTTCTCTGCACCATAAAATAACAGTTTTTGCAAACGGTTTGCATTGTAAGTGTAGTGTGTAGTCTAGGACACTTAAAGGGATTCTACCACTAAACCAATATTTTTTTCTAATTACCACATCAGAATAGCCTTAAGAAAGGCACCGTTCCTTAGAAATACCAGTTTTAACCGGTATGCAAATGAGTTCTCCGCAGCAATGAAGGCGGGCCCCAGTGCTCAGACTGCAATGGGGGCGTCCCCACTGCTGCCCAAGAGCTCACTCCAGCGACGCCTCCATCTTCAGCTGCAACCCCGCCCATTGCTGCGGAGAGCTCATTTGCATACCGGTTAAAATCGGTATTTCTAAGGAACGGCGCCGCGGAGACCACGTCTAAAGGTAAGAGACGATTAGCCTTTCTTAAGGCTATTCCGATGTGATAATTAGAAAAAATCTTGGTTTAGTGGTAGAATCCCCTTAAGGAGGTTTTCAAGGCAAATGATATTGAAGACTTTTATCCTTAGAATTGAATCAGTATCATCATAGGAAACAGACTCAGGAATACTGTAAATGGCTGCTTTTTCAGTATCTCTCACTTCTATTGAAGTTATGGAAACTGCATAGATCAGTGTCGCTTGACTGTTTACATATATCTCAGTCTGGTGGTTGGGACTTGCACCCAAAAATTCCCGTCTTGGCCATAGATTTATCAGATTGTAGCAAACAGCTACGATAATTCATAAAACCGAGCTGTTCTTTTAGTCTGCATAGTGGAAAGTTGTCCTACTATGAAGTATCGCGCACCAGGAATATTAAATTAGCATAGATTTAGTAAATTGTGGAGCATTATTTGATAAAGTTTGGTGAAAAACTACATGTAGAGGATTGACTGATATCTAATGCAAGTCACACATTAGATTCACTTTCAAGGATTCTGCAATATTCAAGCCTTCGGCATCTACAACTCTCAGCCTGCTAGTGAATGCCCCGACTTGTAGTGTAACCTTACCTGCAAATGAAATGATTAAATAATATACATAATGCAGCACTTATGTGTAGGGCAGGCACTCCACCCTAAACAAAAAATAAACCAATATCGGATTGTCTGACGGTTACATGTTTTCTGTTGGATCAAACCAAATAAATTTTCAACTGGAATAATAATAAAAGAAAAAATGAAATACTATGCTCCTGTGTCTAGATCAGGGGTAGGGAACCTTCGGCTCTCCAGCTGATGTGAAACTGCAACTCCCAACATGCTCCATTCACTTCCATGAGAGTTCCAAGAACAGCAGAGCAAATATGCATGCTGGGAGTTGTAGTTTTGCAACAGCTGGAGAGCCAAAGGTTCCCTACCCCTGGTCTAGATAATGCTGGTATATACTTATTACAGCACCCTCTGGTGTATTTTAATTTCCTCTCTTTACGTCCACCTAATGTGTCCAGTCCTGGTGGTCGCACATGCTCAGTAACCCACTGCTTGATCTGTGCTGTAGACAAAGCTGCTTCTTGTTAGCGCTGGGCACAAAGGAGCAAATGTATGTTTCGCCAGAAAACTGGCGTACAGGGATGGTACTGATGCGCACATTTGGCACAAGGCCTTTTCTTGCACCAAGAATCTTTAGGATTTGACATATGGGTAACTGGTTTGTTGTTTTATAAAATTTCCTGCAGGTACTTTAATTTAAAGGGATCCTATCATTGGATACCCTTTTTTTCTCTGTAACACGTAGGAATAGCCTTAAGAAAGGCTATTCCTCTTCCACCTTTAGATGTCTTCTCCGCGCCGCTGTTCAGTAGAAATCCCGGATTTCTTCGGTATGCAAATGGGCAGCACTGGGGGTGGGCCCCAGCACTCAAAAAGCATTGGGGACGCCAATGCTGCAAGAGAACTCATTTGCATATTGAAGAAAAACAGGATTTCTACTGAATGGCAGCGAGGCTAGAAGCTTAAGGCTATTCCTACGTGTTATCGAGGAAAAAAGGGTATTCAATGATAGGATCCCTTTAACCACCACATAAAGGAGGATATCAGTGTTTTACTTTGGCCCCCTTTTTAGCAGCATTCCCGTCATAAGAACCCTTTTTGTTCATGCACATCTTAGAAATGGCAGCCACTAGTTTTCTTTGGCCTCCGGCACTGTGAGGGATGCATATATGGTTAGTAGTAATTTATTGATGGTGACAGCATTAGACCTGCACATCTTTCCGTACGATGCGATGTCAGGGGCGCTGAACTGATTACATCTGTAATATCCCCATCTTGCAAAGTAATTGACTTGCTCAGACCTATTCCAAATAGCTGAATAAATCAGACTACCGATTCCAGCCTCCGGCCAAAACTACACGCATGATGGGAAGCAGAAGGAACAGTTCAGCCCGAGGCCGGAATTCATATCTAAACCATTTCCAGTCATTATAAAACTAGGCGGAGGACCCTCCAGTGTATAGGATATTGGGAGGGTCTCTGAAACTCTTCGAAAATCCTTCTTATAAATGGTTTCAAAGTTTAAGGGATCCGCAGTCTAAACTGTGAATAAAAGTGAAGCAATTCAGGTCACAGATAGTGTCAGTGCAGAGCTGCTTAAAGGGATGATCTTTGACTGGGGCTGGAGCTCCCACCATGACCCTAATCTAAGCAGCCATATGAATGGGCAGTGATAAAAGTTTCACGTAATGCTACATTTTTTCCCATGAGGGAAAGTGAGTAGTGGGCACGTAATGGACAGAGACCAGCTGATGGTCAGGGTAGTTCTCATTAAAGGGGTTGTCTTTAAAGGAAGTGTCACCTGAAGACAGTGGTTGATCATCCAAAGATATATTCTGTTTATTTATTTATTTATATTTTTTTTTTAAGAGCAACAAGGGCATCCTCACATCACAGGGTCAGGCAATGTAGCCCAAATCCCACCTGGTCCTGAGATCTCCCTCTCATGCCACTACAGTATTATTGGTAGGTTCTCACCTGTTCTGCGCATGCCCTGATCATCTGAGCAGCGGCACAAGCGGGAGAACCTAGGTGCCAAGTAAAAGTATTGGTTTTACCTCAAGCTTTTGACATCTATAAATTGACGTGAAGTGTGATGGGGATGGCATATGCATGCCCGGTCACTGCTTTACTGCAAAAAGGGACAAAATACACAGGTCTCCGATAGTTAGGCCCTGCATCAATTATTTCTAGCAGATCTCATTGATACTCTGTTGATGTGTGTCCTAGAAAACTTTAGGGTGTCAGGTGATCTCTGCTGTCCTATCTGAGTGCAGCATATAGCATGGTAGATGGAGGGAAGCTTTTCTTGTCCTCTATATGTTCTTGTGATTTAGAGCAGGATTTCTGAATAAAAAGACCTAGGAAATCCTGACCGGACTCCTAGGAGAGTCAGTGAGTCCTGATGACCCTGTCCTCACACAGTGATGGCTTTCCCTGTACCTGGATGTACACAGTAGACTGTCAATCACTAGGTGTCCCATCTACTTGTTATTCCAGAAATATTGCTCCAACTCCTATAAACCAGGCTCACGTTGGCCCTAAAAATAGAAATCAGTATAAATGTGCAACACTTCTGTTTGTCTACTGTATCGCTGCGTGAGCCCATGTCTTTAGTTTCTCTTCACTGCCCTGTATCCACATGCAAGTTTGTAGAGCACAGCATTGTGTGAAAGGTGTCTGAGAAACTATGTGGCCCACCTCAGGCCTAAGAACCTGCTAGGGTACTTAGTTGCAAAATATGTCCTTCCCCTTTAAGATCCTATGTTTACCCTTTCTTTGCAGGGACACTCCTTCCCCTTTAAGAGCCTGTGTTTACCCTCTCTTTGCATGGACACTCCTTCCCCTTTAAGATCCTATGGTTACCCTCTCTTTGCAGGGACACTCCTTCCCCTTTAAGAGCCTGTGTTTCCCATCTCTTTGCAGGGACACTCCTTCCCCTTTAAGATCCTATGGTTACCCTCTCTTTGCAGGGACACTCCTTCCCCTTTAAGAGCCTGTGTTTACCTGCTCTTTGCAGGACCCTCCTTCCTCTCGCGTTTCTGTTTTATAAATAGAATTGCTAAAAAATCTACAAGAAAGAAACCTCGGTGACATTTTCAGATCACCACAGGCATAAAGCAATACAATGAAATCTTATCCATTAATAAACAGTGTCAGTGTACACCGAGCGCCCTGCGCTATTTATACTGCTGGGTAACTCCAGGACAGGCGCACTTCTTCTCCCTTATCTATCACATCACCACGCTCTCCATAAAAGTGTCATCTTTTTTTTTTGCCTGAATTTTGCAGAGGTTTATGTGAGCGCCGCACATTCCCTGGCCAGGGAAACGCAGAAACTTCATAGTTTCCGAACATAAAGCAATCGTCCCAGTTCACATTTCTAATCAGTCTGGTATGAATCACCCATACGATAAAGCTATTAAGGATTTTGTGTACTTGCTAAATATTTCCGTTATGCGGAGTCACTCAGGAATATTATGGCCCTCGGCTGTCTTCCCCCAAAATATTATACGTGTTATTTCAGGCTCTGGAATCTTTCAATCTAGAAATATCAAATTCTCCGGCATGGGGGAGATTAGATTTCAATAATGAAGGATTAGAAGTGGGAGATTCGGCCTCCCCTTATATCTGGATGCTTTGTGCATGTCATAACTGCAGTCCTAACATTTAAAGAGAAAATCCATATAAAATGCTACTTGTTGCGTAGTCAGCCCCATCCTTTATACGGAACAGGAAAAAGAAGAAAATCCAGTGTAAGGCACAGTTTCCATATGACATTATGCACAGTTACATTGTGACAGGCCCCATTATTACATAGGGAAAAACCAATAATGGCCACAAAACCTCTCCCCTACAAGCCTCCCCGCACAGACAAGACTACATAGCTTGGGTTCAGTTGTTTATAACCTGACATATCATGTTCTGGGAACAACGTCACTTATTTCTCAGGGGACATTCACACTACCGTTAGTAGTGTCTGTTCCTAGCAATGGTAGCGGACACAAACAGATTTTGTCCATAAATCTGGTAAAAATCCCATTGATTTCAAAGGGGTTTGATCTGTTGTCCATTAGTGTCCGTACATTAAATGGGTCATTTAAAAAAAACAATAAATATCCGTTATGATAGGCGTCCATTTCTTTTTGGGATTTTATATGCCCTGTTCACATCTGCATTTGGATTCCATCCGGGGGAGTCCGCATGGGGACCCCCAAACGGAATACCAAACACAGGTCCAATCGCTGTGCTGTAAAAGCACACAGATAACCAATAGACTATAATGGGGTCCGTGTGCTTGCTGCCCGCACGAATCATGCAGACAGGAAAGTAGATTAGCTACTTTCCTGTCTGCAAGATCCCTGCAGAGATCTGGCAGCAAGCACATGGACCCCATTATAGGCTATGGGATCTGTATGCTTTTACAGCACAGCGCTTGCAATTGTGTTTTGTACTCCGTTGGGGGGTCCCCATGTGGACTCCCCCGGATGGAATCCAAACGCAGATGTGAACGAGGCTTTATCAGAATCCAACAGTAGTGTGAACAGCCCCTAACATGTGAAGCCCCAACACCCATGGAACCCAATATCTAGGAGAGTGAATGGTCAGTGGACATTAGGGGACATTAAATAAGGCTGGTACTCCCATCGGAAAGACAGTCTCTCAACAGCAGTCCGATCCTTTCCTGATGTTCTAGTGTAGGTTTGGCATACTTGTAGTTATGGTGCGGCAGTAAGTCCTCCTTCCACCCAGGGCCCGGTTCACATCAGCGTTTGGGTTTCCGTTCAGGGAGCCCACTTTACGACCCCCTGAACAGAAAAAAGTGGTTACCTAAGAAACCACATGTACCCTGTAGACGATAATGAGGTGCATGTGATTTCCGCTTAGTTTCTGCATAAAATATGCGGAGAGAAGAGTATTGCAGGCAGCACTTTTCTCTCTCTGCACGCTTCATGCGGAAACCACACGGATCCCATTATAGTCTATGGGGTCCATATGGTTTTTCTTAGGTAACCACTTTTTAATGCATATAGGTTTCCATTCAAGGTTCCCCAAGCAGACTATCTGAATGGAAACTGGTATGCTGATGTGAATAAAGCCTAAGACTCTGTTCACAATAAATTTGTGGTATATGCTGGGAAATACTCCTGATGTAGAACTGTATATACAGTCCTATGAAAAAGTTTGGGCACCCCTATTAATCTTAATCATTTTTAGTTCTAAATATTTTGGTGTTTATAACAGCCATTTCAGTTTGATATATCTAATAACTGATGGACACAGTAATATTTCAGGATTGAAATGAGGTTTATTGTACTAACAGAAAATGTGCAATATGCATTAAACCAAAATTTGACCGGTGCAAAAGTATGGGCACCTCAACAGAAAAGTGACATTAATATTTAGTAGATCCTCCTTTTGCAAAGATAACAGCCTCTAGTCGCTTCCTGTAGCTTTTAATCAGTTCCTGGATCCTGGATGAAGGTATTTTGGACAAACAATTCAAGTTCAGTTAAGTTAGATGGTCGCCGAGCATGGACAGCCCGCTTCAAATCATCCCACAGATGTTCAATGATATTCAGGTCTGGGGACTGGGATGGCCATTCCAGAACATTGTAATTGTTCCTCTGCATGAATGCCTGAGGATTTAGAGCGGTGTTTTGGATCATTGTCTTGCTGAAATATCCATCCCCGGCGTAACTTCAACTTCGTCACTGATTCTTGAACATTATTCTCAAGAATCTGCTGATACTGAGTGGAATCCATGCGACTCTCAACTTTAACAAGATTCCCGATGGCGGCATTGGCCACACAGCCCCAAAGCATGATGGAACCTCCACCAAATTTTACAGTGGGTAGCATGTGTTTTTCTTGGAATGCTGTTTCTTTTTGGACGCCATGCATAACGCCTTTTTTTATAACCAAACAACTCAATTTTTGCTTCCAAAATGAAGCTGCCTTGTCCAAATGTGCTTTTTCATACCTCAGGCAACTCTATTTGTGGCGTACGTGCAGAAACGGCTTCTTTCTCATCACTCTCCCATACAGCTTCTATTTGTGCAAAGTGCGCTGTATAGTTGACCGATGCACAGTGACACCATCTGCAGCAAGATGATGCTGCAGCTCTTTGGAGGTGGTCTGTGGATTGTCCTTGACTGTTCTCACCATTCTCCTTCTCTGCCTTTCTGATATTTTTCTTGGCCTGCCACTTCTGGGCTTAACAAGAACTGTCCCTGTGGTCTTCCATTTCCTTACTATGTTCCTCACAGTGGAAACTGACAGGTTAAATCTCTGAGACAACTTTTTGTATCCTTCCCCTGAACAACTATGTTGAACAATCTTTGTTTTCAGATCATTTGAGAGTTGTTTTGAGTAGCCCATGATGCCACTCTTCAGAGGAGATTCAAATAGGAGATCAACTTGCAATTGGCCACCTTAAATACCTTTTCTTATGATTGGATACACCTGGCTATGAAGTTCAAAGCTCACTGAGGTTACAAAACCAATTTTGTGCTTCAGTAAGTCAGTAAAAAGTAGTTAGGGGAATTCAAATCAATAAAATGATAAGGGTGCCCATACTTTTGCACCGGTCAAATTTTGGTTTAATGCATATTGCACATTTTCTGTTAGTACAATAAACCTCATTTCAATCCTGAAATATTACTGTGTCCATCAGTTATTAGATATATCAAACTGAAATGGCTGTTGCAAACACCAAAATATTTAGAACAAAAAATGATTAAGATTAATAGGGGTGCCCAAACTTTTTCATAGGACTGTATGTCACTATATTCTCCTTTAGTGGCAGATATTGTCCATTGGCTTTCATTATAATAAAGTATACCACATGGTATGTTTTATTTATATAGGATACTTCATATTGAATGACATGGTTTACTGTGGTATTCAATGGCGTTACAAACACACTTCCCCCAAAGGATAGCCTGTGGTATACGTAGAAGGTCCCATGCCCACAGCTGGATTCCCCAGTCAGAAGTAACTTTCATCATAGTGATGTATAACACTGCCTATGGTTTATGTCCTGTACTGTATATAGTGTGAACAGTAGAGCCACAAGGTTGCAGGGATTATAGGATCCTACATCACCATGATGCCAGTAATCCCAATCCCTGGACTGGGTTAGTGATGATCAGACTGGATTACCTCGTGTCTATGGAGTTTAAACGTATTCATGGAAATGGGATCATGAACATATACCTATATGACATGACCACCAGGAGCTTTCTTATATTTATATGGATCCATATGTATATACATTTAACCCATACGTTTTAGTGGGTTACCGAAGTATACTGGCCAAAAGGCCACACTCTTGACCTCTGTCTGGCTAAAATGAGTTTGGTATGGCCACATCTAACGTGTCCCATCTGGAGCTTTCCTCGTGTAATGATTTAATGTACTTGACAAACTTCACCAAACTGGGTATAACTCCACGTCCAATCCATTGTATATTGGTAGCCCTCCGTATACAATTGCTTTCTGCCCTGCGGTTTTATGCCCTTGGCACATTGTAACATGACAGCCTGCCTGTTGGTTGGCACTGTGCCGCCCTTAGTACTGGCGTTTTGTATTCCGCTTCAGCCATGCGATTGAGCTACAAGTGCTTTGAAGCTCCATATAAATAAGTTATGAGCAAGATCAAAAGATGGCTCCTGCTAAGAACAGATATGTTTGAGGGGTCACTGTACAGCCCTGGTCTGGGATGTCAGGAGATGCGATCACATTGTAATATTGTGTCATACAGTGAGGTTATAGTAATATTATATCATAGCCAGAACCTATAATGTGCTTGTGACTTAGTACGTGCTGTCATCAAGTCATCTCCAAACTTTAGTGTGTTTCTTAATAGTATGACTAACACAACACACCGCCCCCTAGTGTATAGTTAGAATTTTTTCTGTCTTATTGTATAGCACATACTGTATTTAATGAGTGAGCCGCCTCCAGGACTGAACTGCAGCCCCCCTGTAAGGGATCAGTGGCTTACCACATCTCATAGCATCTCATAGCAGCTTACTGAATTCTCCTAATGGGTACATTATAATTGGAGACAGTTTCCCTGTGTACAGCTTGTGCTGAAGCCTCATAAAATGTGACCACCATTTCTGTCTGCTGGATACATTATAGAGCTGGGCTTCAGAGGATTCACTGTAATCTTGTACATGAGCGACACCTAGTGGTGAATAGAGACTACACATCAGGAACCTCTCATCAAGGCGCACTGTTAATTAGATAGTCATTATTTATTCATTTATGTATGGGGAGATAATGTTCTGAAGTAAAGCTCGTTTTCTGAAGTTTTAGAATAAAAAATTAAAAAGGTTTGGTGTATAAAAGCGCGTTATACGTTAGGGATGATCTATAAAAACTGATCACACTGCAGCCTTCATTACTCATGACTACTATAAGAAATGGAAAGCTGGGCTGTGATTGGTTGCTGTGGGAACATTTTTGGAAATCTCTGGTTGATCCAATAGTCTCTACAGTACCCCCCCCCCCCCCCCCCTCTGCAATAAGAGGGGGGGGGGGAGAGTAAGCTCTGCAATAAGAGGGATACTTGTATAGAAGCTTCCTGGATTTCTATTCGGTGTATATAGTTCAGAGATAGAGTCCTAATTGGGGAAATCTTATGACCGTACTTGGCGCCTCCTTGGAAGTGATCGGACAGCACTTAGAGCTCTGCTATATTTCTATTCATGTAATGTCATTTGGTATTCTGTAGAAGAAGGTCCATACTTTGGGCTAAATCATCGCACACTACTTTTTGTTTCATGCCGTTCATAAAGAATTATTGCACGGAGCTTTGGACAGCAGTGTTCTCTTAAAGGGGCTGTCCAGAATATTTTGGTTTTGCAACAGGAGGCCAGGGAAGGTGGTGGTGGTGGGGAAATACTTGCCTGTCCCCATTGCTCTGGTGTCCCAGGGCGCTGTCCAGTCACACACTGCCTGGGGATTGAGGCCAGTCAGCGGCCTAAGGAAAGGAACCAGGACATCATAGATGACTATGTAGTAACGTCCCGTGTCCTCTCTGTAGGCCGCTGAGGCCAATCAATCATGTACAGCGGGGACTCTGACCTGGACGGCGGCCTGGGACACCGAAGCACTTGTACTGATACAGAAAGTATATTGGAAAATTGTACGACTTTTCATTATATAAACAATATTTGTCTTTCAATATTGGTCTGAAATTGGACAACCTCTTTAACTATTTTTCAGTGCACAGCAGCGGGAGTCTTAGGGCCCCTTCACACGGAGTATATGCTTGCTGATTCTGAACGTGTAACGTGTTCCGAATCAGCGGCGTTAAACCAGATCCCATTGCTTTCTATGGGATCCGGCATACGTGCGCTCCCCAATGAAATGAATGGGCTGCTTTTTTCCCTATTGCTTTCAATGTGATACGTATTCTCTAGATCAGTGGCTGGTCTTCACGGTTATATCCTAGCAATATTCCATGACATTATCAGGTAAGAATAGGATTTTAAGACTAATCTTAAAATAAATATACTCATAAAAAAAAACCTACTGGACATCCAGGACATATGTAAATGCTGACATGGCTAAAAGAAGGTGCGGTATTAATAGTTTCAGTATTTCAGCCAGTATGCTGCCTAATAAACCTGTAACCAGTAGAGGGCGCTATAAGCATTCAGTATTCTAATGGTTGTAGGCAAAGCACATTGGCAAGAGTGAAACCTGCAGAGCTACTGTATAATGTATGTGAGACTGCTGAGAAACTAGGCCTAGCATTCAGACATAAACTATCTGCGTTGTATTTGAGGTAAAGGAATAAGCTTTCACTGAACACAATGCTAAGCCTAGAATTGATTTTTATGGATGATAAAGTTCTGTGAAAACCCCTTAGGCTAGGTTCACACTGTTCAGAAAGTAAACTCCAGTAGATCCTTCCAGGGTTTGTTCAGAAATCCGCAGTTAATTTATTGTAATATACATATATATGCTTTTTAAAGAATTTTTCTGGAGTTGCATAACCAGGACCTCCACAGATCAGCTGTTCGCAGTCGCAGGTCAGTATTGTCACTTTAAGTGAATGGAGTTGGGCTGCAATACCGAGCATAACCACAAGACAATGTATGGCACTGTGCTGGATATGCAATCAAGGTGTCAGATATTGATGATCTACACGAAGGATAACCCTTTAAGGGTCTAAGGACCTTGTTGTCATTGTAGTTTTGTCTGCTTCCAGTTCTTTTAGACTGCACCATGCAGGACTATGGGAGAGGGAGAAAAGTGGAGCTGTTGTCTGTAACAGCCAATCAGATTCTGCCTTTCATTTTTCAATAGCCACTTAGAACATGAAAACTGAGATCTTCAGCCTCAGTTTAAGGACCTGTGATGGTGTCTTGTGTGGGCGCAGCTACTCAGGATCGTACACAACAGTGTGGTGTTGCACATGAAGATGAATCTGCTGGGAGCAGTGTAATGTAGGTGAGGAGGGGAGAACATGGGGGTGCAGGCTGTGTGAGCAAGACGGGAAATGGTGTTGCAGGCTATGTGAGCTAGAGGGGAGACATGGGGGTGCAGGCTATGTGAGTTAGAGGGGGGACATGGGGGTGCAGGCTATGTGAGTTAGAGGGGGGACATGGGGGTGCAGGCTATGTGAGCTAGAGGGGAGACATGGGGGTGCAGGCTATGTGAGTTAGAGGGGGAAATTGAGGTGCAGACTGTGTGAGCAAGACGGGAATGGGGGGTTCAGGCTCTGGGGGATGGGCACTGTGGGAACATAATACTGTGTGAGGGTCACTGGTGAGCCCATAACACAAAAATAATACCGAGCAACACAAAAAATCACTAAATACACTCAAATTGATCGTGTATCCAATGTAAAGGGAGATTTATAGCAGCAGTGATGTCATCCAATTACCCTCGTGGGGAACGATAACTGCAGGAAAATGACCGGTGGATGCGAAGAAACTGCGCTACTCTCTTGGGATAAATCACACACGTACTTTATTTCACTTTTCTTACAAAACACGACGCTACTTGTAGCGTTTCGGGGAATTCCCCTTTCTCAAGTGTAACGAAAATACACAATGTACCTTAATAAAAACAAATAACATAATAAATACAGGATATTATTCACAACAAATACAAAAAATAAATAAATAAAATTCTGAGTCTGAATATTCAAATGGTCTGTAGAGACCCCACTAATAGAAGCCCCAATAAATCCAATGTCACTTGGCTATTAACAAATAAACACAGCTATGCAAATATAACTAATAGACATCTGATGTACATAAACTTGATGTCCATAAAAAACTTCTCAAAGATGTAATAACATAACCAAGTCACTTAATAACGCAGTATATAACTGAAAAAAGCAGATTCACCTACCAGACAAAAAGTCAGGAGCAGGAATCAAGAGCAGAAGCTTCCCTGCTATGATCGTTGTGTGGTGTACAGCGTGGAGTGGATCACCCACGTGTGTAACGCGGGCTTTTCAATACTAGCCGTGCTAGAAGAACGGGTCACATGTTCTAACGGTGTTTACAAATTAAACTTAGGTAGTTCAAAATAAAATCATAAAGACTATAAACAGATGATCTCTGTAGATAACAGAGACATCTAATGTCAGTTATTTAAAATAATATGAACTAAAGATAATGCTCGTGTCTAGGGAGAGCGGTGCGACCCGCTCGTGCAAACTGCCTAGTGCGCATGCGTATTGCACGGCGCTAAGCTACGGAGACCTCCGATCGAGCGGCCCCGAGCGGCTGCTCGCATGTCGGGATTTCCGCGCATGCGCACACCGAATTTAGCCACTCGCGGCCGGCCGAACATCATGACTGCTCTGTCTGCATGTTATGAACGTGCAGGCAGCCAGCTAGAGTTCAAATAGGTAACTGGGCAAACTAAAATTAGGTTGCAGAGACTAGGAAGCCACGGTACTTGATACTACTTTACAATACACATGTCATTATGAGAATTTCAATAATGTGTGTACATTAAAAACCTTTTAAGAGATTGATTAGAATAAAACAGCTCAAGAACATACATATGAATATTAATAAATATATGAATATGAATAAATGAATTAAATTATCTTTGTCATTCCTAATCTCTATAACATAGATTAGGCTTCTTACCAACTTCAATTTACAGTATTGTGAACCACAAATATAATTTTGCTAGCACAAGATGTTATTGTGAACTAGATAATGGATATTAAAGATTAAAAAAGTAACATTTTAAGACATATACAAAAATGAATACTAAAGTATGAATATTAAAAATTATATATTATAAGGGTACATTTTACGTATAAAAAACACCAAAACGACAACTTACAAGTTATAGTGTAAAACTTATTATCACAACCAAATAAGCCATGGATTATGAAAAAAGGGTGATATTAATTACTCTCCATATTATTCAATAAAAATGATAATAATAATCAATATAAAAACCTAACATGGGTGTGCTTCAGTACATGAAGGATCAATATAAAATATATCAATATCGGAGGTCTCCGTAGCTTAGCGCCGTGCAATACGCATGCGCACTAGGCAGTTTGCACGAGCGGGTCGCACCGCTCTCCCTAGACACGAGCATTATCTTTAGTTCATATTATTTTAAATAACTGACATTAGATGTCTCTGTTATCTACAGAGATCATCTGTTTATAGTCTTTATGATTTTATTTTGAACTACCTAAGTTTAATTTGTAAACACCGTTAGAACATGTGACCCGTTCTTCTAGCACGGCTAGTATTGAAAAGCCCGCGTTACACACGTGGGTGATCCACTCCACGCTGTACACCACACAACGATCATAGCAGGGAAGCTTCTGCTCTTGATTCCTGCTCCTGACTTTTTGTCTGGTAGGTGAATCTGCTTTTTTCAGTTATATACTGCGTTATTAAGTGACTTGGTTATGTTATTACATCTTTGAGAAGTTTTTTATGGACATCAAGTTTATGTACATCAGATGTCTATTAGTTATATTTGCATAGCTGTGTTTATTTGTTAATAGCCAAGTGACATTGGATTTATTGGGGCTTCTATTAGTGGGGTCTCTACAGACCATTTGAATATTCAGACTCAGAATTTTATTTATTTATTTTTTGTATTTGTCGTGAATAATATCCTGTATTTATTATGTTATTTGTTTTTATTAAGGTACATTGTGTATTTTCGTTACACTTGAGAAAGGGGAATTCCCCGAAACGCTACAAGTAGCATCGTGTTTTGTAAGAAAAGTGAAATAAAGTACGTGTGTGATTTATCCCAAGAGAGTAGCGCAGTTTCTTCGCATCCACCGGTCATTTTCCTACTGGTGAGCCCATAATACTGTTTGGGGGCCACTGTGGCACATGTAATATTGTTTGGGGACCCCTGTGGAGCACGTAATACTGTCCTAGTATTGTTTACATGAGGGGGCCTGCGGTTTACAAGACAATGAGAAGACAGACATCTGCTTCACAGCACAGGCACGTGATGATGTCATAGCATCGCGCCGCCTGTGCTGATACAGACGTCCTGCTCTTGGATGTAAAGCAGGCGGCGGCTCCGATCATCAGGATTGCAGGTAGGTGAGTATAACTTATTTATTTAATTAATTTATTTATATATTTTAAGCTTAGTTGTGGATATTTTAATAGTACAAGGGGTTGTTTGGAGGGGGAAATTGTAAGGGTTAGTTCACAAGTGAATACTGTGTGGTGTAATTTGGTCCGGAAAAAAACGCTTCAGGAATTATTGTTATTCCTGAACCGGTTTTTGGACATTGAGGCATTTTTTGGAGTGGTTTTTGGGAAAAAAAAACACCTCAGAAAACGCCAGGCAGTTTTTCCCTCCCAGACAGTGAATGGACCTTTTAAAAAAAAAAAAAAAAAAAGTGACGCAGTAAAAAACCGCTAGCAGAAGAACGAACGCTAGCTGTCTCCATAGACCACCATTGTGAGGGGACGGATTATGATGTGGATTCCGTGCCATAACCCACCCCCTCTGTGCCGTGTGAACGAGCCCTAACTATAAGGGAGGGGGCATTATCAACATTAGGGTTATTAGGGGGCATTATACAACGGGGAAATTTATTATATTAGGAGGCATTTTGAACATAAGGGGGTGGTCATTGATATAAGGGGTCATTAGGGGTGCAGTATTTATGTCAGGGAAAATCGGGGGCATACTATGAGGGGGCAATTAATTTAATGAAGGTGGCACTTGGGCTTTATTAAGACTAAGGCGTCATGTAGCACACTGCAACAAAATAGTGCTGCAGGAAAAATCGTGGCAGTAAAGCATTGTGGTTCTTTCCCCACAGCGCTTTTCACTTTCTACTTCCATTACACCTATAGGGAAACCGCCAGTGTTTTCGTAGGTATAATTGATATGCTACAATTTCCAAAACTCCAACGGTTTTGGAAATTGCAGTGTGTCCACTGCACATATTTTGCTAGAATCCCATGCACTTTGCAGGAATTGTAAAATGTCGCCACGTAAGGCCCCATCCCCACTTTGCGGTAAAATAAGATAAACGCTGTAATTTCCAAAACAGTCGCAGTTTTAGACATTGCAGCATACCTACAGAAATGCCAGTGGTTTAGATCTAATTGAAGCAGTAAGTATGCAGAGGAAAGCGCTGCAAACTTTCTGTGCAAAGGGCTGCAGAAAGAAATGTGATGCATCACCGCTGTGGTTTTTCTCAGTGTTTTTTTTTTTTTTGCTGCAGGATGCTATGTGGGGTCTTAGGCTTAAGGAGTTTTTCAGCTCGTTTTTATTGATGATCTATCCTCAGAATAGGTCATCAATAAGAGATAAGTGACCCACTGATCAGTTGTATGAGGGGGCTATGGCGCTTGTTTATATCACACGCTGTCTGTTTATAGTGACTGTGTGATGTAATTCCAGTCTTGTCACATAGAAGTGTATAGGATGAGGCTGTAGTTACATGACATGGCCACTATGAGATGTATGACACTGTGTAAACAGAGAAGGGGTCACGGCGCTTACACAGGTACAACGGTTCATTCAAACAGCTGATTCTTCCCTCATTCTGACTCCCATTGAAAACAATTAGTGCAGGAGGCTGAAAAAAAAACCCCGTCCTGCTGGCTCTTGAGGCCACAGCTTGAGACTTCCCACTGTTTAGACCAATTTTTTTGGGCCTAAAGAGCGGTGGAAAGCCGCAAGGACCTGCTGATGCTCAGTATCCACCACCGTGAGCCAGGGAGGGGGCAGAAAATAAAGAGGAGTCTGGGCAGATGTTTGCCTAAAATTCCTCTACTTTCTGATGTCTGGACAGGTTTTATATACTTGTATGGAATGGACTGTATTACAGGCCACTGAAGTAGGTCCACCTCAGCAAAAAAAAACAAAAAAAAAACAATTTTGGCAGTTTTTTTGCTGCAGTGCGCATGGGTTGCTCCATAAGAGGCCCACTGAGGCTCTGTGGCCTGCTGAGGACGTACACCCCATCTTCACTGCGCAATTGCTGGAGGTATGGGACATGCACACTGAAGCTGGGGTAAACTCCTCTTGGCTTCAGTGATGAACTACACCAGAGTGGGGAGTACACTGGTAGGGGGAATATAAGCTTATATATATATATATATATATATATATATATATATATATATATATATATATTTATTGTGGGCTTTATTATAACAGGGTGATTTGGGACATTAAACTACATGTCCATAAGGATCTTTAGATGGTTTAGTGTCCTAAAATGCCCTGACAGATGCCCTTTAAGATATGCCATCAGTATCAGGTCAGCAGGGGTCTGACTGCTAGCACGAATCAGGTATTATAGAAGCAGTATGAGCATAGACGTGAAAGGGAAGTTCAGATATAGTGCAGATCACTGGATCAGGGCATACAAGGAGGAGTGATCAGGGGATCTGTTTGCTAACACACTGGCAGCCACGTGCAGATAAAACTCTGTGCACATGCATGTTTACAGGTAGAGTCGAGCAAACCTTGGCAGCCACATGTGGGTGAAGCTACTGTGAAAAACCAAGCCTAAGGTAAATGTTCTGTGCATGATAAGACTCCTATCCTTACTGGACACATACAAGATTACAGGGATTATTATTTATTTCTCTTACTTGTACAACATATTCCGCAGCACTTTACAGACTTGGTCAGTCATCTCCCATATCTCCCTGTCTGTATGTCTTTGGAATAAACACGGGTAGAACAAACCCCTTTCTGATGTTGCCCTTGGTCAGATTCGAACCCAGGACTTTAGTGCTGCAAGCCAGCATTACCAAGGCAACCAGTTGTCATTTGTGTCTGCAGAACACAACATTTTTGGACACTTTTAATACTAATATTTAACCTGACTGTGCAGACATCCTTCAGTAATCTATATGGCAGAAGTATGGCGTGACATGGTATCCAGCGAGCTGTAGTCACTATGAAGACCTCCCCCCTTCCCCAAAAAAGGGGATTAGAAGCCATTACAGTGATGTTATATTTATGAAGGATAAATCTGCTTTCTCATAGTCTATAAATACAGATACAGCTGGTATTCGCCCCCCGGTGTAATCTCCACACCTGTCAACTCATGGCACAGTTTCAAGCTGTCCCATTCCCCAGGAGATGAAAACCCACAATGTCACTTCTTGATTTACTCCTAATATAATCTCCCCCTCCCGCCTCCAGTTTTTACAGATATCACCCTTGCAGTTTTTTTTTTTGTTGTTTTTACTTTTCACAAGTTGGACCTCTTATAAGATGATGTGGCGCTAAACATCAGCTCATGTACAAGGTGTTACAAGCTATTAGGAAAATTGTATTTTTCTTTGATTTTCCTAAATGGTGAGATGCAAACACGATTTATGGCAAGTACAAATCTTCAACCGTTACACTACAACCCACATTTTATTGGACAAACCTCTAATTGATGATTTTTCACCAAAAATCCGAACCTCCTGTTCCAAATTTATTCCGCCCTACAGAGTTTCTAAACATTTTATAGGTTGTAAAGAACTGAAAATGGTCATTTTATATTTTGCAGCATTAAGAGGTCACATGTCCTGTCATCCAAAACTTTCAATCAAAAACATCTGAACAGGCCAAGTTTACGTGATAACAGAGGAGCCCTTCTTTGATATCACCTTCACCATTGTTACGTCCATTGAGTTTTTGGATAGTTTTTGCTTAAATTTCTTTCCAGGATGTCAGAAGCTTTCAGAGCTGCTGTTTTGATATGAACTGTCTCCCACCTTCATAGATCTTTTGCTTAAGGATACTCCAAAGGTTCTTGATAGGGTTGAGATCAGGGGAGGATGGTGACCACACCGTGAGTTTCTCTCCTTTTGTGCCCATAGCAGCCATGACTCAGAGGTCTTCTTTGCTGCATGAGATGGTGCATTGTCCTGCATGAAGATTATTTTGGCATGTAACGTATGATTTTTCTTTTTGTATCTTGGTAGAAAGTGGTTAGTTAGAAGCTCTATATACTTTACAGAGGTCATTTTCACACCTTAAAGGGGCCTACCAGCTCTCCCCCCCCCCATGATTGTGGCCCAAAACATGACTTTGCCACCTCCTTGATGATGTTGCAACCTTGTTGAGACGTGGCCATCTACCAACCATCCATTACTCCATCCATCTGGACCATCCATAGTTACACAGCCCTCATCAGTGAACAAGACCGTTTCAAAATTAGTCTTCATATATGTCTGGGCCAACTGCAACTATATCTACTTCTGAGCACTGTTTAGGGGTGGCCAACTAGTAGGTTTAGGCACAACTGCATGTTGCTGGAGGTCCCTACACCTTGAGGTTTATTGGACTCCAGAGGCACCAGCAGCTTCAAATACCTGTTTGCTATTTAGAAGCTGATCTCTAAATCTGATGAATTTATATGGCAGAAACCTTCCTCATTATACCTTTATCTGCACAAACCCATCTGTGCTGTAAATGAGCCGCAAATCTCCTCACAGTACGGTAATGAAAAAAAAATTATTAATCTTTGACACTTAAATCTGATTTGCATAATAATGGAACGTGGTGCGGTTCTTGTTCATACTGGGACTGATTCCTGTATAATGGTGCGCTCATGAGTATTCACATGACTGAGCCAATTCTTTTCTACGTTTCACAGATGTTTTTTTGGGGGGGTTTTTCATAGGAAAAAAAAAGTAATGCTAAAATGCCAATTGGGGACACAATGTATAAATAAAAAGAATGAATTAATAAAAGGACAAAAAAAAAGAAACAAAACACAAATTTTTCATGTATGGGTCACCTTCGTAAAAATGATAGGGGAGGAAAAACTTTTTTTTTTCTTTTTTTTTTTTTACTAGCACTTATGTGTGAAGACATGTTTCCTTTAATTTTTTTTTGTTTGTTTTACATTCTTTCTTTTTTTTTATTTTTATTTTTTATGAAACCCCCCCAAACACATAATATCTATGTAAACAGGTGGGCACTGCTGCTCATCCCATTAAAGAGCACAGGTTGAGATGCGAAGCCAAGCACTGTACAAGAACATTTCACAACTTATTACAGTACCAAAAAATGAAGGAAAATCTTTACAACGTGACACAGATGTACACAGTCCAGTCACATTAATGTGACCACCTGTCAAAATCCAGAATAACCACCTTTGGCAGAGCGGACCGCTGTGAGACATGCAGGAAGAGAGGGGATGTTGTGAAGATGGTCACTGGGTCCAAGCCGACTCCAGTGCTTTGGCCAGCCGCGCTAGGTTACGGGGTAGAGCATCCATGGCGCAAACAAACTGGTCGAGGTGATCCCACAGATTCTCGATTGGGTTCAAGTCCGGGGAATTTGCTGGCCAAGGGAGTACGGTAAAGTCATCCTGGTGCTTCTCGAACCACGCACGTACAGGGCGAGCTTTATGACACGTTGCATTGTCCTGCTGGTAGATGCCATCATCCTGGGGAAAAACAATTTGCATGTAGGGGTGAACATGGTCCGCAAGGATAGATGCATACTTGTGTTGATCCATCGTGCCTTCCACAATGATGAGTGCACCCAGATGGCTGATGACATGTGCCTTCTGCAATTGGTTATTTAACCTTGATGTCAAAAGTAAGCAGTGGTCACATTAATATGACTGGACTGTGTAGCTTTTTATTGGAGGGTGTTCAAAAGGGTCATTCAGTAATGGAGTTCTGCTTTACAGAATAAAACATTTTGCACCCAAAAAGCTGGAAGACCATTGTGGTCACCAGTGGTAATTCATGGTGTTGCAGCTAAGCAAACTGAAATATACTGATATGACCGCCATGAATCTTGCAGCTGACTAAACTCTGCCCACTGTTATAAATGTCTCGTAAGTATAACAAATCTGCTGGTAACAAATTGTGCAGGACAACTGCAAGTCACACATTTAAGGGGACATATTCTCCTTCCTACGGCAGGCTGACACATTTTCACCAGAAAGACTTCTACTTAGAGCTGAGAAAGTTCTTCCAAACAGTTAAAGGAAAAGGAGCATTGCCCTATATTTATTTCTTAATTTTGGTGTAGCGAGAGGGTGGGACAAGTCTTTGTACATGACCTTGGAAAATGATCTGTTCCTTGGTTCGGAATTACAGATCTTTAATTTGACACTGACAGTGTTCCGTGAGTTTGACAAAGTGCAGTGGTCGCTCAGCTTCTCTAGTGGTGACTGTGCATTCCCTTCCTAAGTTACATAGGGGGCAGCGCGCCAAGTTCAATAAACAGATGTGCTCTAATTATGGGTTGTTTCAAGACAAAACGGACTCTTCTTTTTTTGTTTAACTTTTGTTGTGTTTTAGGGGAAATCTGAAGAACAACAACAATTTGTTATTTTATATACTCGTTGCCCTTAGAGTTAAAGAATGTGCCTATCTTTGGACAACAGATTAAAGTAAGTGGCTTAAAACAGGAAATCCCACTACCATACATTGTGTAATAGGCGCAGTCACCCTGAAATTTTTCTGTTTTGTTTTTTCTTTTATCCAAATCTGTTCAGCCATTCGAAATATGACTTTTTTTTTTTTTTAGGGTTGATATAATATACTAGCCAAATGGGCGGTAACATAGTGGTTTCTCAGTGGGTGGGGTCTCCATGTGCTGTATGTCATACAGTGTTACCGCCCACTTTTGTAGTGTTTTCTACTTTACAGCAACAATGAGAGGGCTTATATCTTTGGAAAGGCTGAACAGATTTAGATAAACAATACACCAAAATGCTCAGGATGACAATGCCTATCACTTGAAGTATGCCATTGGGCTTTTGAGTTCCTAGTGACAAGTCCTCTTTAAGAGCTGTCTGATAACACATTTGTTGTTTTACAACCAAGCCTGTAACTCTGGATCGGTACTAGATAAAAGTTTCAAATCTTTTTATGCCGTTTAATTTTTTTCCTTATTCATTGTAAAGTCAATCATATACTTTAATGATATACCTAGACCCTCCCTTTACTTATCTTTATCCCAATAGAACAGGGTCCCTCAAACAGTCCATTGATTTATATATACAGTGTGTAATGCCTCATTTCTCTTGCGGTGGTGCTGCAGGGAAATTAAATTATTTCTACCAGATACCTATCTAGATACAGGTGATCACTGTGGCGGTCCCAGCAATGAGAAACTCTATCATATTATAGTCATGGAGGTTGTCTTACAAAAAAGGATAGCCCAGAGTGGAGAACCTTTTTAATACATATGATTTAGGGAGAGCCAGTATACAATGCTCAGGATAACCCTTCCAATAATGCTTGTGACTAGCCCTGCAGCACTTGGGGGACCCTCGCTGCCCTCCCATTAGATGCCTGACACCAGAGTACAGAATTTCATTAATGGAAAACGGAAACCTCTTCAAAGCCCTAGCAAGGGCAGGACTGGCAAAGTGACAGGTGCGGCCTATATTTAGGAAGCTTAGAGTTTTAAACCACTCAGCATAGAATTTTGTATTGCTGACCACAAGACCTGCGTTATCACTGATGCCTGTACACCAGGCTGGAAAGTTAAGAGTTAACCACAGCTTTTCATGTGTGTAGGGTATAACGTGAAGCCTGTATGGTGCTTTGCAGAGTTTTAACTATCTCCTGTCCTTACGCTTCGACAGCGTTATATAACACAAGTTACCCTGTAACAGAAGCTCTTTGTTGGGCCATTTACTAAACCTATATTGTGACCGCAGCCGAGGCCAAGTGTCCAGGTTTTTTCTAGGGCTGCATTTGTGTTCCAGGGAAATTTACAAGTAGAAAAGAAGACAGAAGACGATTGTACGGCCTCACTAGGGAGTGCTCTGGCCACCGGCCATTTGTTGGATAATATTTTAGCGCCTGCATTCTAAGTAGGGACCATTATATCTACTTTTTATCTAGACAATGAATCTTAACGCTTCCTGATTAAAGTGTCGCCACTTGTGGAAAATGGCGGCAGAGGAAAAGCTAATGAGAGGAATCGTGTAGCTAGTTTCAGGATTTTAGTCAATATTATAAAGGATGTTATGATGTTACTTCATTATAGCTTCTGGGTGGGTGCTACTTAAGGGGACACGCCGGAGGAAAACGGATAATGTGTAATGCCTAGTGCGGGACTTGAATTAGTGGTAATTAAAGGGAACTGTTCATTATACATGCAGTCCTATCTGTTAGACAGCAGGAGGCGCTAGGTAGATTCATATACATTTTTGAGGGAAAAGATTTACTATAATTGGTATTTTATTCATTTAGGTCTCTGCTTATTTTATTCTTAGGAGTCCAGTGGGAATACTTAGTGAATGACAGCCCAGGGAGTACTGTCATGCTAGGAAGGCTGCCATTCTCTGAATAGGACCGCCCCCTGGACTCCTAAGCCTACAAAGAACAGGAATTTAAATGAATAAATGACAAGTTAGACTCACTGATGTATGGAGTTTTGTGGGAAAACAATCTGCTCTATAACCTGTTGTCTGCAGCTCAGACACAGTGTTCAATGTGACAGGTTACCCTATAAGTCTGTGAGTGGTGTTATTTCAATCCCTGTATCATGCATTGGTCCTTGAGGACCTGCAATAGGCATAACACATTGGTGGGAACTTATTAACTATCAAACACCAGTCTTAATAAAGGTCCTAACTAGTGCAAGATGCACCAGAATTGTCAAGAGGCTACAAGGTTTCTTAAAGATGATCTTTAAAAATCCAGTTCTTTACATCAATTAGTAGCTGTTGCTCCACTGATTCTGGCGCAGTTGGAATTTTTTCTAGCCCCCACTGTTCTCGTGCAGTCATTGCTGTTAGTTTTGGTGCCAGATATGATATTTAGTCTCTGTACAGTCAGGAGCTCTGAATTTGGCTGCCTCTGAATCACACACCCTGCCTGACGCCGCCTTTCTGACATTACTGAGCTTAAGAAGCACATTAGGCACCAAAACTACCTGCATTTGTTCAGGAATGGTGGGGCTAGAGAGAAGATTCCTCCTGTGCCGCCTATTAAAAGATACTAAGAACTTGAATTTGTAGTAGTAGTGAAAGTTCCTCTTTAATAAATTGGACAAAAGTCCATGTTTCGGAATGGAAGTCTCTGCCGGTCAGAAACTGGTGTAGATTTGCCGTATAACTCACGCCAGTGTGTCTCCCAGCCCATTTCACCCACATTTACAGAAAGTGATGAACTAAGCACAGAACATGTCACATCTTTGGTGTAAGAAAAGGCCTCATGCCTAAGATGCAGCTCATTGATACTCATTCATGGCAGAAAACTGTCTTGGATGGGTTGATAATACTATACTTTCTACCATTAGGACAAAATAAGAAAACAGTGTCCTGATAGTGTTTGTGTTACAACTTACTGCCCCGTTACTTTCCTTTATAAAAGTTTGGCAAGTGTAAAGTTTTGTGAAAACTCAATTAAACTTTATTATTATTAATAATAATAATAATAATAATAATAAATTAATAATAATAAATATAATTTAATTTAAAAAACAAAACAAAAAACTTACTACCCCAAGCCTGATCTTGGCGATCACTACAAGGAGGCATTGTGTGGACCATATATACAGAAGTCTGTATAGCTGACCATAGACGGACTCTTTTTGGCACCTTGCCAGATCTACTTGCAATCTCTCATCTACATGAACAGTCGTACACATCACTCATTACACTCTCACCATAGAAAGTATATACCATCCGGCTGAGTGTTATGTCTATGGCCCCTTTGATCTTTCTGGACAGGCTATCCTCATGTAAACAAACATTGCTTCCTTTGTGTGCCCTCAGATCATTGTTGGAGGACCAAATTTGAACCCAATGTATATTTGAGTACTAGAGATCGCCCTTGTTTTATTCCTATAGAAGCCCTATTGAATGTCATCCGTTGTTGGGTTGGGTCCTTTAGCAATATGGAGTATGTCTTAGGCACCAGATCACGTCCTATATGCTCCTTTGACCTGTCATCTGTCTTTGTCCTTGGTACTTTGTTCCCGTGTATAACTGACCTTTCAGACCATTGAGGCTTATTAAGTAAACACAAGCAGGGAAGACTCTTTATATTAAGTATGTTGCTTTGGAGCGTCTAAGTTTAGCAACAGCCGGCAGCCGCTGGGTGCTTCCTTTCCCAGAATCCTTCCTCTGGGCTCCCACTCCCCCACTGCCCCCACCATCCCGGGCCAGCACTGGCTGTCTGTCACACAGCAGTACTATTCCGAGGTCATGTTTCTCAGCTGCTGAGTGTTAGGAGACTTCAGAAAAAGACAGTTTTGTTCTTGCTAAGAATTTGGTTTTGTCAGGACAAGACAAACCCGGGGCTCCGTGTCGCCGTACAATGCTGGAGTCTGGGAGCAGAGCGTTGGCCTTAGATTGCAAGACTCGGGGACTCTCCTTGGTGCAAGGAGTCTAAAGGAATCACAGCTACTAAGATCCCCAGACTCTTGTCCATTGCTCTTTTTAACACACTCAAATTTTTTACTTCACCAGCCGTCTTGAGAGCTGGTTCTCCAAGATGATGATAAAGGACACGTCATTGAGAAGGGACCCCGATTTGAGGGGGGAACTGGCCTTTCTGGCTAGGGGCTGTGATTTTGTACTCCCATCCCGTTTTAAAAAGAGGATCAAGTCTTTCCAGCAAGCTCAGGTTTGGAAGCTATTTACTTTGTAAGATATGCGAGATAATGGTGTTGGGTTTGGTTGGGTTTAGACTGAAATGCGTTGACTGCTGTCTAATAGCTAAAGTGTAACCAACAAATAGTGGATGTATATATTATTATGGCATTCAAAAAAACAAATGGAAAACTTGAACAATATGACGTTTTATCCTTTGACGTATACAGTATAGATATAGAGGTTCTGTATAATGGGCATACATTGAGCTGTTGGCAGACACATGAGGGTGGAGTTATAAGTGGTCTGGTTGTTAGAGGTGGAGTCTGGGGATCACCTCCGAGGTCAGTAGGTCTTCTGATACTTTACTGTCTATGATGTAACATTGGTGGTTATTATCAGGTACCATAACATCCAGTATTCCAAATGAGTATTTTCCCTCTGTCACGTCAGGTTTAGAAGATTCTAGGTTAAAAGGGTTTTTCATTAACCTAACCATATTTAAATCTGTAGACCATTAATAGTTCAACATTTTTGCAATTAATTAAAAATTGGTGCAGAGTTTTAAAGCTTTTCTCTAACCATCTTAGTGGCGGCATCTTTTGTCTTGATCGATTACCAATGGACATGACCACGAGTGGAAGAGCTTTCTATGGTCTGACACTTATCGGAAACCCAGTCTTGATTTCCTTATTGTGGCCAGGTTATGAGGCAGAGACACTACATGAGAAGATAACAAGACCACAATAACACATCATGGTTGACTTTCTCACAAGTGTCAGTCCACTATAAGTTCTTTCATTCATGGTTGTAGCCACAAAAGATCGTCACTGCTAAGATAGAGAATCTTTACAACTCTGGAAATTTTAAAATTTTAATCGGCCACAAATTTAAAGGGTTTGTCTAGGATTTGCAAACATTTTAGCAAGCAAATGGAACGAGATTAAATAAAGTAATTGAAACTTCACTTGGTCCCCACTGGTCACTGCTTACTACTTCCATTTGTATGCATGCGAGTCCACTGCAGCCAATCCAGTGATTGTCTACAGCGGTCACGTGATTGATGTACAGCACAAGTTTGCGGTAGAAAGTAAGTTGAGACTGCTGGGGAGTATCTGGGGATTTAATCCACTTGATCATTTGAGATTTGTTCATCTTGCAGATCTGATGATGGCACATTTTCCATTAAGTTCAGATGTGCTACAAATTAGTACAGACTTTGCATCAAAAATTCATGGTCCAGTACATGCGGTTGAGTTTTCTATAACCGTAGCCACATGTAGCTGGGGAATTAAATCCACTTGGTGGAATACTCTTCTACACCCGATATAGACTAACAGGACTGATTTCTCTTCATGGTAAAAAAATATTGACTGTTAATTTTAGCCTCTGATGTGAGCAGCATTGGCACCGCGTCGCAGGTATCTATTAAAAATAGGGGTCTAAGATAAAAATGAATGTTCCTTCAGCTATTCGTGGTGTATGTGCATTTTAATGCTGTGAATATCTTGCTCCGTTTTTAGCTGAGTGAGCCATTTTTAGGGTATCTCTGGCTTCCTAGATCTAGACACTAGCAGGATTTTACCAAATCGCACATTAATCCCAAACTTGGACCTTTGGAACCATACATAGGGGGAGGGTCTGCTGCAACAGACATATACAACATTTTCATTAAGAAGTCACCAGAAAATAAATGTCCTTCCATTGTTGCAAAGCCAAGTGACCACTATTGTGGGGGCTGTATTAATAGTCACCTAGCTTTCCAAAACTTCTGAACGGTAAAGCTTCTTAGTTATGAAGCAACATGTTACATGGCTGAATAGCTAGCTACATGTCCCATTCATTCAGATGTGTCGTAAAAGGTGACGGCTTCTTAGAGATCTTCTATGGTGGCAGTAACTGAAGTTAGAAGATTGTAGTCAAAAACAGATCTAATTAAGAATTAGTGAAATCATAAATAGCTAATTTTCCCCTACAAAACGCATACATGCTCCTATTTCATTAAAAAAAAAAAAAAAAAAAAAAAAGCGCCATTATTTTATTCATCCAAGTGACACCTCTAGTTAGCGTTGGCTGTGTTGGTTGTCAGCTATATTCCCAGACAGAATATTAAAAGATGTGGCTAAAAAGTTGCGAAATTTGACTTTGAATAATATTTGACTTTTAACAGGAGAGGACGTTATATACTTAGTTTCCTACTCAATTCGCCAAACTATGTACAGGTCATCATTAAAGGATCGGCAGGGGTCAAACATATGGACCTTGACAATCACCTGTCTGAAGAGACTGTGGTGTTCAGAAGCCAAGCACAGCACCCATAGGTTTTACAGTGTTTCGTATCTTAGCTTCTTCACGGCCACTTCAGACAGCTGTTCTGCAGGAGTCCCCATTCTTGGACCCCCGCTGATCGTCAATTGATGATCTGTCCTAGAGGATAGGTCACCAAGTGGTAATCCCAGCAAACCCCTTAAGTGATGTCATCGTGGAGGGAGGACGGTACAGCATGCATTGAGATATAGACTTTCCCTTTAATGTCAGTGGAGTGTGCGGCCTAGAATAAGTGTAAATGGAAAAGAACAGAAAAATAGCAAATTTATGTAGCCCGTATGACACAAAGAATGTGTTTTTTTTTTTTTTGTTTTTTTTCCAGATTACTGAATATGCGCTTTAAGCTACTACATTCTTTGTAGAGACAGAGCCAAAAATAATGTGTGACAAATACATTCTGTTCTGCTTCCCTCATAGATAATAGGGGGTGAGAATCCTTTTATATTCCAATAGATGCTTCCCAAAGTGTCTGATTTTATAGACTCTGTCTATGGTGTCTTCTGTGCTTGAGATGGTATCAGATGGGATTTTGCAGGATGGACCACCATGTCCTCAGTGGTGACCATCATAACAACGTTTTAGATGGCACGGCTAGTTCTAAGTGGAGTTACATAAGGTGCCAACATACACCTTCATTGAAAAAGTCAAAAATCGAATATTCTGGCACCTTTTACAGTGAATGGGTTTACAGATGACATAACCACAGTCGGCTCTCGACACCCCTGCTGGTCAAAGGTTGGTGCTGACTGTTCATTGGGCACAGTTCACAGCTGGTCAAGAGGCCTGCATGCCATTTCTTTTAAGAATGTGAACACAGATGCCATGGCCTATTTATAGTGGCCAGTGAACAGTGTCAGGCTTTCTTGAAAGTACATAGCTGTCAGAGTTAGCGTGTGCCAAGTTACAAGTCAGGCCCAGGCTTGTTCTTTACATTTTGTGGCTGATCTTTCCCCTGAAATGGTTTTCAATACACATTACAGTGGTACATCACAGGTTTAGCCGTCCTAACATGGGTGGCGTAGGTGAAAAACCAAGATGACAAGACTTCAGTTGAGGAGTGAGGGATGGTATGCTTTTGAGCAGGTAGGGTAGCATGTATATGGTGTACGTGTTTTGCATGGCCCTGTGTAGGAGAGAAATGGCAGGACATGGCCTCGTCCACAGTGTTGATATACCTGTCCATCTACAGACCCTAAGCTCTGTGCATCAGCAAGACATTGCACATTTCTCTGACCCTGTGTCCTCTTTGGAAAATTGGCACTATCCGTGTCACACTGGCCATTCGGATGCACAGGCTCTATTAATGGCCCAACGGAAGACTAACAAATTTCAAGGGTGTTCTAGTCTATTTGCTGGATATCTTTGTAACATTCGTTGTGTGGAGGAGGATCTGGCACATGACCCCCTCCCTCCAGTACCCATTTATTATCTGGTGCATCAGTCAGTACATAGTGAAACTCATGAAAGCAAGTTGTCCTCTGTCCACAGGATAAGCTGCAGTTTATGGGGGTCCAACTATTGGTACCCCCAACAATCACTGGTCACTAATGCTAATTTTACTTTTTATGGGACTGACCAAGATGGCAAAGCATTCTGGTGGCCATGAATCCATTCACATTGGCGTTCCAGGGCCCCCATTCACATGATGGAGGAGTGCCCCAGTGGGAACCACCACCAATCTGAAATCTGTCCCCTCTGAATAAGAGGAGTTATTTTTGTTGCCAAACTCTTCTCCCGTTTGTTTTCATTTTCATGGAAGATATTAGTAAGGCCACAATTCCTGTCATTGCACCAGAGTTCATGGACCCTAGCTGTCCTCACATATCTAGATGACATATCAAAGCTTTAGGTTCCATTTCTGTAACAGTAAGTGAAGGCTTGTCGGGAGTGTTCTTAACTCCCATTCTTTGTTTGTGTGCATTGAGGTCTTGGATTTTACAGCACATCTCTCGCTTTATTTTGATGTGGTATTCCCTTTGTACCTTGTTTTTCTTTGTTGGAGGCCATCTTTATTCCTGGAAGAAGTGCTTCTTCTTACAACATAATGGGTGCCCTTTAACCCTACACCTGTGGCCTGCAGTGCTGTGTGACCCCTCCGAGCTAAGGCAGTGTTAAAGGTGGTAAAAAATCCGCCTGACTCCCATTGAAATGCATGTGAGAGTAATGCATTTTTTTTAGGTAGATTCTGCCTCAAAGATCCACCTGCAGAAAACTGTGAGAGCTTTTCCTTAGGTGTCATATTTTTCATGTTTTTTTCCATATAAACATTTCTTTAAAGGGGTTAAAATGATTTTATTCTCTTTCTAAAGGATAGAGGGTAACGTACTGATTGGTGGGGATCCAAATGCTGAGACCCTCACAGATACTGAGAACAGGCGGTGTTTTAGCCGCTGTGGTTGCAGATTCAACCTTGCTCCATTCACTTCAACGGGTGTGGTAGAGATAATCAAGTGCTGTACTTCGGCTACGTTAACGTTCCTATTAAAGTGAATAGAGCAGGAAGGGGTCAGTTTCCACTGCAGCTACATTCACAACATAAAATACCCCCCGTTCTTAAAATCAGTGGATACCTCAGTGGACAGACTCCCACAGATGAGCAATTTATTCTCTATTCTGTTATAAAACCATTGTAAGGGCTCGTTCACATGGGACAAGAGGGGGCGGATTTTGACGCCGAATCCACCTCAAAATCGAGATCTATGTAGACCGCTAGCGTCCTTTTTTTCCGTGAGCGGGAACAAAAAAGAAGCAAGCTGCTCTTTCTTCAGGTGGATTCCGCAGCTGATTCAGCCCCAGCTTCCACCTCGCGACAGCACCCTCTGGTCTAGGCCAATTCATTTGGGTCTACTCCGGAGTGGGAAACCGTGACTGTCGGAAGCCACAACAGTCGTGGCAGGCGCATTTTGGTCTTATTCTGACGTGGCCTCCTGCGTCAAAATCAGGACCAAAATACGCGGTCCCTATCCTCGTGTGAACTAGCCCTAAGACTCAGGCCACATACTCTGAGGTCGCAGCAGGATGTCTATAGCCGACATCCCAGAGCAGACATTGTAAAAACCACCTGAGGGTAAGGCACCACACAGCAAATCGCTGCAAAAAAAAAAAAAAAAAAAAAAAAAAAACACTGTGGAAAAGACCATGGAAGAAACACAGCATACTTTTTTCCCTGCAAGGTTTTCCCAAAAAGTCAGCAGAGTTTTCCTCTGCGGACTTTCTTCCTGTATTATACCTATATTGAAAAAGCCGGCGTTTCCATAGGTATCATTGACATGCTGCAATACTGTGTGAATGGAATTAGCCAGAATCCCATCCACTTTGCAGATACTGTAAAGCATGGCCTTTTTTGCCGAGGCATTTCCACCACAGCTAATACGCTGCAGCCCGAAAATGCTGCACAGGACATTGTTGTTTTTTTTTTTTTTTTGCGGTGTGGGTGTGTGTATATATATCTATCTTGAAATCCCATCCATTACACTTGTACTGTACGCTGCAGCGAGTTAACCACCATCATTTACACCATAGATAACCCAGTGTAAACTTGCAGCACTTGTCCTTTGCTATAGACCACGTGTATTTAACACACTTCTCCAGGGCAAAAGTCTATTATAATGGAATCTCACTTTAGCTTAAAGTGTACTGTACCTATTATTACCCACCACAACCCCCAAAAATAAAAATCACACTGAGTTCTTTTGATATGAATTTTGCCTTGTTTTCTTTGCCACAATCCAATTGCAAAAAAAATGCATTACAGTTACAGAAAAAAAAATATGTTATATGTGAAAAATCCTCAGCGCAGAAAAAAGAAGTGACATGCTGTGTCTTGGCAGAATTTCCAAAAATTTACAGAAATCCCATTGGGAGGCCACATGCAGATATGCAACGAATGGGGCTTTACCTGCATGCGGTCCCGTTGCTGAAGCCTGTGGCAATTGCCGAACGCCAAGACTAAATCTCTGCTTTATGCCACAGGTTCCACAGCGGAAATAATGGTTGGATTATTAGGACAAGTAGTTTGCCATATGAACATACCTAGTTCTTGTGTGGGTGTTGTACACTATTCTGCTGTTTATCGGAGGTTTTCTTGCACCTCTCATCTTCTGAAAAATCAATGTAGCTGGATGGCTGAGGCGTGGGATCTCTCTCTGGTGTCTGCCAGTTCCTTGCGTACTGACTTAGAGATTTCAGTGGCCCCCATTGGGAATCTGTGAGTTCCCTACAGTTAGTGAAGTCAATCTAAAGCAGCTACTGGATGTTACATGGAAGATTTGTTTACTAGGAGATAGTTACAAGGTGTATGGATGAAATTTATAGCCACTGAACCAGATTTCCTACAGATTTTTACATTAGACCTTACATGAACATGTCCTATTTGAACATTGCATTTTTTCCTATCTCTTATTGATTTCAATGAGTTTTTGAAGGGAGTATCTGCTAGAAGATCGGCCATGTCACATGTTTTTTTTTCCCTCTAGCTAGAAAAAATTAGCTAGAAGAAGTCTGCTACTGACTCCCATTGAAATATATAGGAAGCCGATTTTGAGCTGGAATCCTCCTTCAAATAACTCAGTGTGAACTCACCTTTAAAGGGATCCTATCATTCAAACACATTTTTTTCTCACTAATACATCGGAATAGCCTTAAGAAAGGCTATTCTTCTCCTACCTTTTGATGTCTTCTCGGTGCCGCCGTTCGCGTGAAATCCTGTTTTTTGTTGGTATGCAAATGAGTTCTCTTGCAGCACTGGGGGCGTCCCCACTGTGTAAGTGGCCATTTTTGTTGTGGCCGCGGGCATGCGCAGTTGGCTCGGCCTGAGGCCCACAAGTTTGACCGCCTGCTCCGGAAGAAGACGCACGAAGAGGACGTTCCTGAAGATGATGTAGGTGTCGCTGGAGAGTTCTCTTGCAGCATTGGGGACTCCCCCAGTGCTGCGAGAGAACTCATTTGTATACCACCAAAAAACAGGATTTGAAGCGAACGGCGGCATGGAGAAGACATCATAAGATAGAAGAATAGCCTTTCTTAAGGCTATTCCGACGTATTAGTGAGAAAAAAAATGTTTGAATGATAGAATCCCTTTAAGGTTACCTGAATTAGGGTGTTTACAAATTGCGAACCAGTGCCAGTTTCTGAGATAACACAGTGAGACTGTTGCCATTGCTCAAGAGGTAAGCCATAAGGCTGAGTTCACATGGGGTTTTTTGGTCCACCTCAAAATCCTGACCAAAAAACAGCTCCCATTGAAATCAATGGGAGCCGGTCAGTTCTTTTTTTTCCGCGAGCGGTTTGTTCCAGCTCCTGGAAAAAAGAAGCGACGTGCTCATTCTTCAGGCAGATGCCGCGGCCATACCTCCGCCTGAAGACACTCCCTCCCAATTAGGCCCATTCATTTGGACCTAATTCGGAGCTGGGTGCCGTGACTGGATGCCGGTCCACTGCATCGGCATCCAGTCACGGCTACTGTTTTTTTGGTCCAGAATCTTAAGCAGCCTCCGCCTCAAATTCTGGACCAAAAAAACTCAGTTTGAACTCAGCCTTACACCCTTGTTGCTCCAAAGAGCTCATTTATTTGTTTTCAGCAATGGTAATATCTTACAATGAGGCACCAATACATAAGGGGAAAACACTGTGGGATTCAGGTGACCCTAAACTATCTATCTGGGGCTGGGTTGTTATGCCCAGTTCTGGTGGCAGACTCCCATTAGAAAAGTTTGTTTGAATAACCCTTTAACTTGTCTGGGTCCATGTGCTGTTAACTGATGGGCCTTGTATAAGAAACTCATTCATGTGAAAAGACCCTTAGGACCCATTCAGACAGAGTTTAATGTCTGTTGCGTCTGACCCGATAATACACATATTGTACTGTCACGGGATGGTTAGAGTCTATACTATAGGCAATGTGTAATATATATTTCATGTGGAATGTATTCTCTAACCTGTTATATACATCAATGTGTAGTTGGCTGATTAGGGTCTAGTGTGTTAGCACATTGTATGCAAATACCTCTAACTAGTGAGGACCAGTGAGGACAATGGGTGGAGATAATCTGATCAGTGTCTCCAAGAAGATGTTGGACGGTGCATTGTCCATAGTAGACAGGGAGTCTGCTCTCCTTGGTATAGGTGAGGGGGGAAGGATCTGTGACTCAGCCCTTCCCACCCACAGATAGAGGAAGTAACAGTTTAGTATATAGTTGTAGCTTGCAGTTAGTATGTGTTAGCCGGCCTGTGCACAGCTCTGCAGAGAGCCAGGACTTAGTTACAGGACCAAGGAACCAAAGTTATCATTGGATTGTGACTTCTGTGGACTTATTGTTATTACGGTTGATGTGACCGCCGCCGGCTACTAACTTTGTGGATTACAATAAATTGCTGTTGTCTCCCGACCTCTTGCGTCCGTGTTGATTCAAAAGACCATCCGGAGGAAGACGTATACCTTTGCTCCGTGACAACTGGTTGGCAGCGGTGGGATCAACAGCGGACAGCGAGATGGACTACAGCAGCCCAGCGATTAATGGAGCCACAACCTCAGAATACAGGAACTGGACTATGGCAAGTCTACAAGTAAGGGCCCGGGAACTAAACCTGAGTTACCAGGGAAGAACGAAAGATCAACTGATCGAGGCACTGGAGGAGATGACCCTGCAAAGCGACCATGAGGAGGGCTGCCCCCAGGAGACTGGAGAGATACGGGAGTGGCAGGTACAGACCCAAAAGAGCAGATGGGTTGTTTTGTATGAGGAGGAGTTGGCAGTGCTGGGGCTAGGAGCAACTGCAGAGCAAAGGAGTAGAGCATTACAGAGGGCTCAGGAAACGGAGAAGGAGGAACAGAGAATGGCGCATGAAAAGGAAAGAATGGCGCATGAAATGCGAATGGCTGAGATAACTACGCGGAATTATAATCAAACGTCGGCCCCCAGCCCAACAGTGAGAGAACCACCATATGTCTCCCATAAACACTTCAAGACCTTTGATGAAGCGGCTGGGGATGTTGATGGATATTTTCAGGACTTCGAACACCAGTGCCACCTGATGGAAGTCCCAGAGAAGGATTGGGTCCGGTATCTGGTGGGGCACCTACGAGATGGGGCTGCGGAAGCTCTCAGAGCCATGGACCCTAGTGATCAGCGGGACTATGAGGCCATTAAAAGAGCGGTGCAGAAGTATTATGCCGTCACTCCAGAGACCTACCGAGTTCAATTCCGCTCTTTGTCTTACAATGGGGGAAGCTCCTTCCACATGTTCGCCCACAAGTTGAAGCAAGCATGCAAGCGCTGGCTAGAAGGAGAGGAGGCTGTCACAGTCGATAAGATCCTCCAAGTCATACTTAAGGAACAGTTCTTTTCCCAGTGCCCCGCTGAGATCCGTGAGTGGGTGCTGGAACGGAACCCAGCCACAGTGGAGCAAGCTGCTTCCCTTGCAGATGAGGGCCTGACCATCAAGCCGCAGTGGAAGAGGTTGTTTGCAGAGGAGCGGAAAACTACCACAGTCCGCCAGACACCCTTCATCCAGCCACCCACCTTTCGTGCCCGGCCTCAGGATTACAATTCCCCCTCTACCCCTGCCCCAGCCCATCGGCCTCCAGCTATGAACAACCCTGTCCCTAGACAACGACCTACTGGAAGAATGCTAGAGCGCAGATGTTTTGGGTGCGGGCGGCCTGGACATTTGCAAGCTAGTTGCCCTGTTAACATGGGGGCACGGGCCACCGTGGCATCCCGGCCTATTCACTACCTGGGAACCACCCCTAGGACTGAAAGTTTGGCCCCATTTCCAGATGACTCCATGAATGACCCATCTGTTCCACCTCCAGGGGTCTATGGGATTCAGCCTTCCGCCACACATCCCGCAAACCTTCAGCGGAAGCACTTGCAGGAGGTCCTACTGGATGGCCGAACAGTTGTTGGATTCCGGGACTCGGGAGCTTTCCTAACGGTAGCGGACCCCCGAGTGGTTCGACCCGAGGCCCTAGAGGAGGGCCCTGGCCTTTCTATCGAGTTGGCAGGAGGTACTCGGAAACGTATTCCTAAAGCTACCGTGGAACTCGACTATGGTTATGGACCAAAACGATGCACAATTGGTGTGATGAGCGGGCTGCCGGCCGATGTTCTGTTAGGCAACGATGTTGGAAATCTACAGTGCCACTTTGTGGGAGCAGTGACCCGAAGCCAAGCTCAGAGAGACGCCAACATGGATCGACCGGATTTTTTGCCAGATGCCAGCCCTTCAACTCTACAACTTTACCATTCAGTACCGCCGAGGGAACCAACACCAGAACGCAGATGGGTTATCCCGGCAGGAGGAAATATGAGCTATAGAGACTGATGTGCATTCCCCAATTTACCTGTGTAGGCCAATTGTGTCATGCACATGTTTTGAGAGGGGGAGGGGTTGTCACGGGATGGTTAGAGTCTATACTATAGGCAATGTGTAATATATATTTCATGTGGAATGTATTCTCTAACCTGTTATATACATCAATGTGTAGTTGGCTGATTAGGGTCTAGTGTGTTAGCACATTGTATGCAAATACCTCTAACTAGTGAGGACCAGTGAGGACAATGGGTGGAGATAATCTGATCAGTGTCTCCAAGAAGATGTTGGACGGTGCATTGTCCATAGTAGACAGGGAGTCTGCTCTCCTTGGTATAGGTGAGGGGGGAAGGATCTGTGACTCAGCCCTTCCCACCCACAGATAGAGGAAGTAACAGTTTAGTATATAGTTGTAGCTTGCAGTTAGTATGTGTTAGCCGGCCTGTGCACAGCTCTGCAGAGAGCCAGGACTTAGTTACAGGACCAAGGAACCAAAGTTATCATTGGATTGTGACTTCTGTGGACTTATTGTTATTACGGTTGATGTGACCGCCGCCGGCTACTAACTTTGTGGATTACAATAAATTGCTGTTGTCTCCCGACCTCTTGCGTCCGTGTTGATTCAAAAGACCATCCGGAGGAAGACGTATACCTTTGCTCCGTGACATGTACATAGACCTATTATTCCATATTAATACACAATGCAACTTTTTCATGAAACAAGAGGGGGAAAAAACCAAGCGCATGTCCTAATCTGAACCATTTTCCTGGATCAGACTAGTGCCTGTCAGTTTGCAGTCTGAGGCTTCATGCTGAGCACACTGGGATCTGTATTGTTTGTTTTCATCCTTCTGGTATTGGGATGTACCGCAGACAATTAGAAAAAATTTGGATCTTCAGAATACAGCCTTAGGAAGTTGTTGTTCAAGTAAGAGTTCAGTTGCTCTAAAAAATAAATACATAAAAAGTTAAAATGATATTAAATGATATTGACCCTTATAGGGGTTGTCCAGTCTGTCAGATATTGAGAGACAAATGTTATTGTTTGCATCATGAAAAATTGTACAATTTTCCATCATACTTTCTGTATCAATTCCTCACAGTTTTCTAGATCTCTGCTTGTTGCATTCATTCTGCTTACTCCGTGGTTAAAAATCAGTCCATGGTCATGTGATATACAGTCCACGGTCATGTGATATACAGTCCATGGTCATGTGATATACAGTCCATGGTCATGTGATATACAGTCCATGGTCATGTGATATACAGTCCATGGCCATGTGATATACAGTCCATGGCCATGTGATATACAGTCCATGGTCATGTGATCTACAGTCCATGGTCATGTGATATACAGTCCACGGTCATGCGTTGGAAAGTCCATGGTCATGTGAAGTGCACAGCTCATTACCAGGTAGATGTCGGATTACTGTATTGTGACAGTAAGTAACTATGCATCTGTGTATCCATCACATGACCATGGACTGTATATCATATAACCATGGGCTGATTTTTATCCAGTGAAAGTAAACAGCTGGATTACATATTTATGGTTTATCTTAAACATAGATCTTAAAAAAAAAAAAAAAAATTCTGGACAGCCTCTTCAATTAAACAATTTTCTTTTTTGTTTGTGGCTAAGATGCAGGCCTATGTATTTCCATGGTAAGACTACAAACATACCCTGTTTAGTCTGATCCAGCAGTCGTATTGACAGCATCTGTTCCCTACATTTCCCTAAGCTACCGTATGCATGTTAGTGATAAGTAGGGAGCAGACAGAAGCCAGAATGATGTTATGACCCTGAGCTGTTGCCTCCAGGATCCTGTAAGACCTGGACATCATCCTTGTCTGCTAGTTGATACTGTTACATGTGCATGTTGTGTGACCCCCACTAGTCGCCCCTTAGTAGATTGGCATTACATGTTATTGGTTCCCGAGGCTTTTGTGCATCAGTTCTTAATTCCAGGGAATAGATGAGACATATTAATATCCCAGAATGTGTAGATAACAGATGCCCCTTTAATGCTCAGTAACACTATAATGCTGCTATAGCAAATTGTTCCTCTGCCTAGGATCCCTTGCTTCAGATAAGCATGCACGCCGTGTTCTCTGAAATTCCTGGTACTCCCTACCCTGTTCCATTGCACAACGTATGCAATGCCCAGTATCAGTTTTTGCAGGAGTAAAGAAGTGTTGCAGTCAACAGCTTTCTACATTACTAGAGCTTAAATCAGATCTCTAGTCCTTCCCTTCACCCCCCATGAACAGCTGTCATGTCTGGCTAGCGGGGACTATCCCTGGTTATATGTAGCATGTAATGCATGGATGAGCCAGGTGTCGCTTTTGTAGCTTGGCTCTCTTTACAGGCTCATAGAGATGGTCTAAGCAGATTTTTTTTTTTCTCTCCGAAGTTAATGTGCCTTAAGAGAGAATATAGACATGGGGGTATCTTCATAAGGCGACAATTTCAGGTTGAGGCCCCACGTTGCGGAAACACCATTTTTTGTTGCTGCATTTTTTTTTATTTTTTTATTTTTTTTTATCCAGGAGTGGATTTAACAGAAGGGAAACATCTAAGAGCATCCTTTATGTTCTCCATTCCTTTTCAACCTACTCCTGAGTTTGGCGCAGCAAAATTTTCAACAAAAAATCTTGCGTTTCTGCAACTTGGGGCTTTTTGACCATATATGGTATTTTACCAGATTTTTTTTTTTTTTTTTTTTTTTTTTTAAACTGGAAGTTTAGATGATTTATAATTTCTCTATCCTTGACTTCCCAATGAAAGTCACAGTGAAATTCCGGAGGTAAAGGAAGGAGGAGGAGAGCTGCCTGATGGGAAAGCAAGTGGATTTTATACCTTGTATAGCTAATGGGACTGGTAATTGATTTGCCCTACTGGGATATAATAATAATCGTTAAATATTATCCATAAGTGGTTACTTATAAGTGGTATATCTGTAGAATCTGCAGACACATTACGTCCCTGGTCCAGTGGCACACTATATGTCAGCTAATTCTCTATTCTCTGAACTGCTATCGAAGTCAATGGAGAGACCTGTGTATGCACGGCCATCCTTTCTGCTCACTGCAGCCAGAAGACTGGGTTTGTGGTGACCGCTATATTAGGGAAAGATGTGGGTTCCCAACAGGGGTGAACCATGGCTTTCTGCCGCCTGAGGCAGATGTGAGAAAGCCCCCCCCCCCGGAGGAGGAGGCGGCGGAGTGGAGGGGGTGAGGCCGAGAGGAAGGGGTGGGGCCAAGCGGAGCGTCTTTAGCAGGCAGAGAGCAGGCAGGGAGAGGACCTGCTCTCTGCCTGAGTGTGAGGGGCGGCCGCTGGAGCAGTGCTGCTCCAGCGGCCTCCTCAATCCACCGCTCAGTGACGGTGACCCTAAGCCATTCCAGGTGCCGCTCGTTATGGTCACAGCACAATAATCAGACATCTGCCTGGTAATCAGCTGTGCACCTGTGTGCTCATCACATGACCATGGACCGTAAATCACATGACCATGGACAGAGTTTTATCCTCTAGAAGTAACAGAATGAAGGACAGCAAGCAGAGATCTAGAAAACCATGAGGAATTGATACAGAAAGTATATTGGAAAATTGTATATCTTTTTATTGTACATTTGTTTGTCAATATACATGAGTCCCCCTTTGACAACAATAACAAAGGATTAAGTCCCGCCCTTCCTATTTCCGGTCGAAGATCTCTTTCCGGTTTTGAGAGTTTGCCATGTCTAGCAGGGGTATAGGCATACTGTTTCGTGGTTACGACGAGCCTGCTGCAGAACCTCATTTGCTAAATGCTATACAGTATATATATTCATTTGCCGAATGCTATATATATGTATAGCATTCGGCAAATGAACACTGATTCTGCAGCAGGCACGTCCTTGCTACGGGCAGGCAAGAGTTTTTCTCATTGGAATGAATAGTCCGATGTTAGACTCCGCCTCCTCAGACGAGCCTCTGGCAGAACCAGCGTTGATTGGCCAAATCACTGGCAACTGGCCAATCAACGCTGGTCTATTCATTTCAATGAGAAAAAGTCAACTGGTAACAGCATACTTACCTGCTCGTAGAAAGGACGAGCCTGCTACACAATCAGCCTTCATTTGCCGAATGCTATACACTGTATAGCATTCAGAAAATGAGGTTCTGCAGCAGGCTCGTCGTAACCCGAGGACCATACCCTGAAGTACATACCCAGCCCTGGTTAATTCACTAAGGAACAGGAAGTCTTCTTGCCGCCCTTCCATTGCGCATGTGCCAACCGGAAGTTCGCAGGGGGACTCATGTATTGGTCTGTAAGTGGCCAACCCCTTTAAAGTTGCAGCAGCGGTTTCCACTTCACAGGTCATGTGATGTCATGTTTATCAGACACATGGCCTGATTTCACTTGAATGGGACAGAGCTGCATGGGCTGATCTGTGATACCAAGCACAGCTGCTTCACATAGGATAGGTCATCAATTATTTAGCCTGGAAAATACATTTAATATTGAAATGACTGTGACAGGGGATTGGCAAGAAGAGGAATGCTAACTTTTATTTTTAACCCATTCTGGCCTTTTAGAAATGATTTGAATATATATATATATATATATATATATATATATATATATATATATATATTTGACCCCTTTAACATGCTGTTATCACTAACATACATCACTAACTTTTATGTTTTATTGTATTTATTTTACGCTAGCCCCAACAAAATTTCTGTGTATACCTAGTTAAAAGGTTCAGAGATATTGCTTCTATCTAACGACACAGACGAATATGAATTTCTTGTGTTTTATGTATTCTGATATTTTAACACTTTCTGTATTTTCAACTTTTAGGTTCAAAACAAACAAGAGAAGAAGCCGGGGACCCCTCCTCCTGCCCCGGTCATTGCTCCTGTAATTCCTCGCCCAGCCTCACCTCCTCCTGCCAACAAAGTCACTGTTGCCCCTTCCCTGTCCATAAACATTCCACGATTTTACTTCCCAAAGGGGCTGCCCAACCCTAGCACCAACAATGACGACTCCATCTCCAAGATCGAAGCAGCATTTTCTAGTATGGAGGATGAGAAGGCTGACATCTACGAGATGGGAAAGATTGCCAAGGTAATATAGACATTTTCAGAAGGTATTAAGGACATATATTATAGGATTTAGTCAATATGGATAAGATAATTACATAGTTATTATAGGATAGAAACCTGAAGGGGGGAATTTCATACACTGGTCTTAGTCCAAACTGCGCTGGCGTAAGATGCAACAAATTTATTAAGAGGCACAGACCCCTCCAAGAAATAAAGCAAGTCAGTGGGAAGTCTTGTCCCCTGCCGCTAAACCCTGCTTACTGTTTGGAAAAATTTTGAGGGTTGGAAAAACTGCCAAAAATGACTTTTATGCACCAGTTTTCTGGCGTACAGCCTTTTCTGAGTAATTACCATATTTCCAATGAATATAAAATAAAAAGCAGTAAAACATAGCAATAAGGCTGAAATCATTTTATTTTTCAATTTTGTATTGTTTTGTTTGTGTGCGGACTAATTTGTCTTCATGGTAACAAAGAACGCACAAATTATATATACATATATATATATTGTGGTAACGGACTATATAATGTGTGTGTGTGTGTGTGTGTGTGTGTGTGTGTATTTTATATTATATTATATGTATGATTTACTTTCCAGATGCAGGTTTTGCTCCTACTGACTATACATTAACCCCTTCTTCTTTAGGTGTGCGGCTGTCCATTGTACTGGAAGGCTGCCTTGTTTAATGCCGCCGGAGGGGAGAGGACTGGGTTTGTCTCCGTGCACTCATTCATTGCAATGTGGAGAAAGTAAGTAGTAATAACTTTTACTTATATAAAGCCAATGTGAATATGACAGGCAACATATCAAATTACTTCAAAGGAAGAGCGAGGACTCTGCTGCAGAGCTTACAATACAAAGGGGATGTACAAAGTGATAAAATAGTCGTAAAGCGCTAGATTTGTCCAGAGGACTTGCCACTTGTACATTTTGGGCAACATAATAAATTATAACAGTAAAACATAACATGGATATAAATAAGGGAACCCATACTCGTAATGACTCTCCAAAAAGTTACCATGCCGTTTTTAATGCAGAGTAAACACCTTATGGTTGGGATACCACGTTGCGAGAATGCCGCAGCAATAATTCCTGTGTTTTACAGGACCTGCAAAGTGGATGGGATTCTGGCTTAACACCCTCCACACATTGCATTGTCCATTATACCTAGGGAGACGCTGGTGTTTTCCGTATATATATGATAGAGGCAGAAAGTCCGCACAGAATGAAGAAGAACTCTGGACTTTACGTAAAAAATGTTCTGAAAAAAAAACACTTGATGCTTTTCCCGCAGCGGCTTTTTGGTTGTGGTTGTAATGAAAAAATTACAGAATTGTATATTTTTTATTTTTCATATGGAATTCCCAAAAACATTGATAAAAGCAAAATATTATATATACCTCAAAATAGAGGCAACTAGAAGTATAACTTCTCGTATGGCTATGTTGAAGGAAAAATAAATGATGAATTTTGGAAGATGAACATGATAGATATTTTCACATTGAATAAAGTTGCCAAATCTTCGCGACAAAACTAGCTTGCATCTTAAAGGGTTATTGAAGTGCCACAAAGAAGCTGGGGCTATGTACTTATAGCAGTTACCAGTATATATTATAGTGAGTGTATTGAGCTGTTGTAGGTCACATCTTCTCCTAGTAAGCCCTGCTGTCATTCACTTTTCTAAGGAAAAAGATTTCCAAAGTTTTCGCAGAAAAGGGCAATTTTTTTGGCATAGGTGGCCATGTTTTTCTGCACATGTATAGAAGAAAACAGTGGGGTAGATTTATGGCTTCTGGATTTATAGTGAAAAACTTTCACTCTGGTTGAACGCCATAAAGGGAGTTCCGCAGGTCAGGTGTTTCCATGTGCAGAAGTGATTTGTGCTTGATATATTAATAAACTAGGTGGCACGCGGCAGAATTCAGCCTGTTCAATTCCCCTTAGTCCCCTGCAACAATTTTTCAGGCCTATGTATGTATTTTTCTACTCTGGATATTGGCAGAAAAAAAAGCCTTGGGGTAAGTTCACACAGCGGAAAATGAATAGCAATTCCGTGTCATTTTCCACCTGCGGGCTACCTGTGATGCAGTACATCGGCATCCAGTCTCTGCTTTTCGCGCCTGATTAGGCCCAGATGTATGGCCTAAACAGCAGGGATTCTCGATGTGTGGACATCGCAGCAAGATCGGATGACAGCATTTTATCAGTGTCCTGCTGAGATCTCTGTCTCCTGTTAAAAACAATAGGAGGCAGAATCTGAATGGAATCTGCTGCCAACTAAACTGCCCATCAAGGTGGCAATTGCTTTGTAAAAAAAAACAAAAAAACAAGAGGAAATACAATGCTGGCTGGTGATCACCCAGAAGCAGTCAATCATGCCGAAGAGATCCATGATGTATTTTCAGTAGACTAAAATCTGCCAGCTACTAACAACTGTTTGCGGCATCTACGTGTCCAATTGCTGGCCGTTCGTCCACCACTATAGCTGATGGAAATCTAATGTGTTCTGACCAGCTTTAGGCAGATTTATATACAACAATGGGTTCTGAACTTCAATCGCAGACCATTATGGGAGCCAAATATGGCCTCACTATTGAGGAAGCCCCACATCAGCAATTGTTGGGTTTATGTGTCCTACGGGATGACTGGTTGTGGCCCTCTAACACTCAGGTCATTTATTATCACCCCATGTGTCCTGATCTGGCCATAGAATAACTATTCAGTTTACTTGTGGCTAAGTGTATGATAGTATGATGGCCGTCTGATCCAGATATTGTGTTTTTACCTCCTACAGGTTATTACAGAACTGCCATGATGACACTTCCAAATTCATGAACCTTCTAGCAAAACCAAGCTGCAGCTATTTAGAACAAGAGGACTTCATCCCCCTCCTACAGGTGAGACCTGGTCTTATTGTAGCAAATAAACCCAGTAACCACTTTATTCTGGGAGCTGGGTGACTAAATGGTCATATCCAGATATAATTGACTACCCTTTTAAGCACCATAAACTCAAAAACTTGTACCCTGGTTCACATCGTGCATTATTTTTTTTCTACCACAAGAAGTCACTTTATTTCTGGATTAGTGAGGTAGAAGATAAAGGAGTTGTGCAGGATTTTTTATGGCCTATCCTTAGGTTGCTGAGCTGCAGTCTGGCTTCATGTAGTGTATTGTACACAGACCAGATACTCCTCCGAACAGCTGTGAGGGGCCAGCTGTCGGCGCTTCATTGATCAGATATTTATATCCATAAAAAAAAAATCTGGGACAACCCCCTAAAGTTAAATGTTGAAGGGTTTGTCAGACTGAAAAAAAAATTTAAGATGCTCAATAACTGATCTCTTGCAAGTCCCATTCCAGCGATTACTGGGTCCCTGCTAGTCTCTACCTGCTGATCCCACCATATCGCACAGAAATGCTCTGATTGGCTAAGAGGACATTTACTGTTGTTATAACAAGATGGGACCAGGAAGTAGAGACCAGCAGGGACCCAGCATCCGAACAGGTGCAGTAGGGCAGTGTTGTCTTAACCTGGAAAACTCCCACACATGGTCGGGAGCGCCATCATTACTTTAGCAGTACATGACGCTTCTATCCTGCACATGGCCGTGAGCGCCATCCTTACTTTAGCAGTACAATGACGCTTCTATCCTGCACATGGTCGTGAGCGCCATCCTTCCTTTAGCAGTACATGACGCTTCTATCCTGCACATGGTCGTGAGCGCCATCCTTACTTTAGCAGTACAATGACGCTTCTATTAGTACTGATGGTGGCACTCTTTGAAGTTGCTGTACCACAGGTTGAGAACCCCTGTAGTAGGGTGTCAGTGAGGGGAATACCGCTACTTTTATCTTTAATTCACCCTTTGCCAAAAGTTTTTCCCATTGGACAAACCCTTTAAGATAAATTCTGGTTTAACATAAAAAATGTCCCTCGCAATTAATGACTTACCTGCCTTAGAGGCAAACCACTGAAGTGACTTGTGATGGGTAAAGGTAATGGGAGACAGACTTTTTATGGCAATTTCTGCTGCAAAAATTCTATTGTGTGAACTTTCTCCATTTTCCTTGTATTATGCCTCTTTTAGCTGTGATAGGCCTTAGCCATAAACCCTGTGAGGTCACTGAAATCCCCCCCTCAACCACCACAGGACTTGTTTTACAATCTTCTTCTATTTTGTAGGACATCGTGGACACACATCCTGGATTGACCTTCCTCAAGGAAGCGCCTGAATTTCACTCCCGGTACATAACTACGGTATGTACTCAAGGTGCTGTGTCTACCATGACTCTATAGTAATCTTGTAGCACGCAGGGCATTACTCTTAAGTGAGTGGTAGGCTACATGACATTCTTCAGAGGTCTCCTAAGTGGCAGATGAATTTGCTATAGTCCCTACAGCAGCTGAGTAGTCAAGCTGGTGGTAAGACAACACCAACCAATGGGCTGCACAGAATGTCTGACTACTGTAGCTGTACTGTACTTGGCATCATAGTAACTAGATACTGCACCTTGGAGTCAGGTTGTAGACCAGGACAAGGAGAAAATCACTGTAATTCATTGTGATTATATATTACCCTATTTTCCTGTTACACTAATCCAAAGGAAGACCTATAACCCATTTTGATCATGTAAATTGCTTCTCCGATGGTAAACCACAAAGCCCCCCCTGTCGGCTGCCTTCTCTACGCCCCTGTAATCCAGGCCCAGCTGCCTTATCCCTCTCCCTGCCAGCCGGGACCAGACGTGCTAGCAGCAGACATGGCAGAACTCCACGAGAGCGTGGCAACCAGAGTTCATTACCTACAGGCCACTTCTTCTTTTAAGACGCAGTCGCTTGAATGTAATTCAGACACTTCTTAGCTAACAGGACATTATTCAATAGGGAGTCGGAAAAAAATCTCCCATTGATCACCATGGGAAACTGTTGTCAATGAATGAATTTGCCTCATTCCTTGGTAGTGCCTTCCATAGTCTCATCGTTTTTATAGTGAATGACCTCTTGTGATCTCCCCTAGGAGTAGTGGGTGCCGTCGTGCTATGGTTACAGGCCTGGGTATAAATGGATATCTCTGTGTGTTGTTAGTATTCATTCATTTCTGTATATATTTTGGCAGGTTATACAGAGAATATTCTATACAGTGAACAGGTCGTGGTCTGGCAGAATCACATCTACTGAACTGCGCAGAAGTAACTTCCTTCAGGTAGGTGACACTTCATTTGCTAGCGCCTACTACAGCTACTACCCAGAATATTCCCCTTTACACAATGACACAAATCCATGCTCGCTGAGCCAAGTGTGCTTGTGTATCCAGGGAGTATTAGCTGTTGGCCAAATGAGTATTTTAGCACTTTTTAGGACTTTTAGCATTTTGCAGTAAAACCCACCAATTCGGCTTTTCCTTTGGTAATGATATCTTTTATCTCTTGTTGGGCAGACATTGGCTTTACTGGAGGAAGAGGACGACATTAACCAGGTGACAGACTACTTCTCCTATGAACACTTCTATGTTATCTACTGCAAGTTCTGGGAACTGGACACCGACCATGATCTATACATTGACCAGAAAGACCTGGCAAGATATAATGACCATGGTAAGTGTATGTAAAATGTCAGTATACTGTATAAGTGTGTGGTTTCACAGGAGAAGTATTTGTTCTTCCATGACGCTGTTCACAATCTTTGGTTTCTCCAAACAAGTGTGGGAAACATCACTCGCCTCAGCAGCCACATGTTGGGTGTTGTGACGTCATAGCGAATACAAGACCGGCACCCACCATGAGACCAGTGATTAGCTGAATGGGTATTTCCTACTGATAGGACCGAGAAGTAGAGACCCCCAGGGACCCAGGCAATATCAGAATGGGGGCAGTGGGAGATTATGGAGTCCTACTTCTTTTCAGACTAGAGCCACATGGCGATTTTGTGATTCCTGACTTGCAAGTAAACTTTTTGGACTAGAAGTCGCAGTTGTGGCACCCTTGGGGTTACAGTGTGACTCACTCCATTCACTAATATGAGTGAAGGAGTCACAGGGCAACACAGCAAATTTTGATGATGTGATAGGAGTCGTTGCCAAAGTTGCTTTGTAGCCTTAACCATTCTGGACTTGTTTTAATACGTGTTTCCCGGGCAGATTACCCCTTTAAAGGGACAGACATTGACTTGTAAAGTAGCACATACATGTGGCAATAGAGAGAGGAGATAACGTCCTTGTGGAGGAAAGCTATTGTATTCAAGGTCTGTTTCATTACACTTTCCTGTACAAGGGACACAATATATATACCTTTTTAGGGTTTATTCTATTGCAGGAAATTCATGTTCTTTTTATGGAGCTGTAAGTCTTACCCTGACAGCATCAAAACCTAAAATGTGTACAAACCCTAACTGGCCAAGAATTGTTGCGTCATGCATGACAAGTACTGGGAATATACAGTATATGTGGGGGTTGTGTACAGTGGCACAAATAAAATGCAGGATTGCAGATTACATCTAGTACATTTATATCCAGCTTATACATGATAAATATGTGGAGAGTTAACCCTTTCTGCAACATGGGCTTTTAGAGTCTCTTGTTAGGATGTGGTAATGTGAATGGTTAGTACATATTTCTTATACCATAGCTATGATATTGGTACAGTCATCACTACATGTATTAGTATTGTAGTAGCTTCTTTTTTTTTTTTTTTTTTGCTTTCAGCTTCTTCAAACAGGATCATAGAACGGATATTTTCAGGCGCAGTCACAAGGTAAGATGAGGATCCCCACGTCATAAAGAAACCTCTGTGTGACATTTTTACCTTTTCCCTTTGCAATCGTCAATTTAAGGCAAATGATCACAAGAATGGGGTTGTTTTTCACCCGAGTCTATCTATTCATGTCAGTGAACTACTGGATATCACTGAGCGTTGTACTTCAGCCGTGTCCAGCTCTATCCCTATAGAAATGATTAGAGTAGGAGCATACATGTTCAACAACCCTGTTCTTGTTATCTCTGAGGGTCTCAGCAGTCAGACCCCACAATCAGCAAGTTACCCCCTATGCTGTGGATAGAGGGTAACTTATTGTGACTGGAGAAGAACCTTCTCTTTAAAGAATGAGTAGAGTGACTCAGAGATTTAACTTGAAGCTTCTGGGCACCAATGTAAAATCTGTACATATCATGTACCATTTACAGGTACAAGATTTTATGTGGTACAGGGAACTTTGGTAGCTACTGCTGCACCCCCTAGAACTACTACCTGGAGGGACTTTTAATGACCCTGGTATTGAAAAAACATTCCTAACCAAATGCATAGACACACAGCACTAGTTTATCCAGATATAGGTACTTGGAAACTATTCTCTGAAATATCCTCAGAGCCATAGAAGACAAATAACAGAACACAGCAGGATCTCCAACGGACCCCTCATAAACACTGGCTGCTGTATACAATACAGTTCCCTGCAACATATTGCCTATTGTACAGATACATGGCTTACACAGTAAACTGTGCTGTATTTATTCTCAGAGGGAACGCTGTCCAGAGGGAGGGCAGGATGAGCTATGCAGAGTTTGTCTGGTTCCTGATATCTGAAGAAGATAAGAAAAACCCCACAAGGTAAGAAGATGCATCATGTAATTTTACAAACCATCTTAATATGGCTTCTATCTTGTATATTAAGCCTGTGCTTAGAGTGACAGGTTTGAGATTGCCACCTAGTGGCCAAGAGTGGCAATTGTATCTGAATCTGAAAAGTCAAACTAAAGGTGTAACATACAGACATATGAGCCCTAAAAATGGCATTGCTTGACTTATGGTATGACAGTTGTTGCAGAGAAAATGATGAGTGCGATATAAATTAGAATCATAAAGAAAAAGCAAAGTTTATACGTCATTGGTCTGATATAACATCCTTGCCCATCTCTTGGTATAGCATTGAGTTTTGGTTCCGATGCATGGACCTGGATGGAGATGGCGTGTTATCCATGTATGAACTGGAATACTTCTATGAAGAGCAGTGTGAAAAGATGGAAACTATGGGTATTGAGCCGCTACCCTTCCAGGATCTGTTGTGCCAGCTATTAGACCTGGTAAAGCCAGAAGTTGAAGGTACGGAGCATTAATATATAGTATGTGAGAATTACTGCACAGGTTATAGCTTATAAGGAGTTTACTAGAACTATGATGGTCATTTTTAATATTGTCTACTTTTTCTTACTTTCCCTTTTAGGCCGAATCACTCTGAAAGACCTGAAACGCTGTAAGATGGCTCACATATTTTACGACACCTGCTTTAACCTTGAGAAGTACCTGGACCATGAACAAAGAGATCCCTTTGCAGTGCAAAAGGTACCAATGTCTGTGTGTATTCTTAGACTAGTGATAGCAGCAACTTGGATGAATGTTTGGGTGGACGGACGTTTGGGCGGATGGACGGATGTGTGGACGGACGGATGGACAGATGCATGTGTGGACGGACGGACGCATGTTTGAACGGACAGATGTTCAGATAGATGAATGTTCATAAGGCTTGCTCTTTAGGTGATAGATTGCGATTCCCTGGAAAAGGGGTCAGCAACCTTCAACACTCCAGCTGCTGTGAAACTACAACTCCCATCATGCGCCATTCACTTCCATGGATGTTACAAGAACGGCAGAGCAAGTATGCATGCTGGGAGTTGTAGTTATACAACAGCTGGACTGCTGAAGGTTGCCTACCCCCGCCCAAGAATAACGGTATTATCTGAATCGCTCCCTTTACAAGCCGAGGAGCTCCCATATAAACCTGTTTGCTTCTCCTGACTCACACCCGCCATCACCTCTCTTCCTGTGCAGGACGTTGACAGTGAAATACCGGAGCCATCAGACTGGGACAAATACGCAGCTGAAGAATACGAGATCCTGGTTGCTGAGGAAACTGCCACTGAGCATTTACAAGAGGGGTGCGCTAATCTTTTATAACTAGCATGTATTTATGAACAGTGACTGCATTTTGGGTAATAGTATAGATGATGGTGCCATATTGTGCTGTCAGTGTCGACAAGATGACAGCAACATTTGCTGGTTGCTAGAGATGAGCGAACACTGTTTGGATCAGCCGATCCGAACAGCACGCTCCCATAGAAATGAATGGAAGCACCTGTGACACCGGCCGGCCGCCGGCAAAGTCAGCGTCACAGGTGCTTCCATTCATTTCTATGGGAGCGTGCTGTTCGGATCGGCTGATCCAAACAGTGCTCGCTCATCTCTACTGATTGCCCATCTTGCTGGTAAAAGTAAAGGCAGATTGATCATTGGACAAACTATTGCCTAGTGAACAACACCAGAAAACAGGGGGAGATTTATGAAGACTGTCAGTTTCAAAGCCCTGACTTGGGCCATGCACCTGGAGATCAAATCTATGGCAGCTCATACCTCGTATAGATTTCCAGCATCATTTATGCTAGTTTTTATGCCCCATCATCAGCAGGCCTTTTCCATGTCCACGTTTTTGAGAAAGTGGCATCGGCAGTGCAAAAACACCAGTTGTGACAATTTGCTGCAACTGGCATCTAAAAAAAACCCAACAACTCATTAACACAAGGTTAGCAGCTTTTTACACCAGAAAGGGGCAAATAATAATAATAATAATTAATAAATCTCCCCACAAATCACTGGGCATTATTCATAGATGAATGATTTTTACTTATAGAAGTTATTCCATAGACTGATCATTGGTAGATGAAATGTAAATTGTAAACATGGCCGACTTTTGTTTGGATGATCTGCTATCGACCAGCTAAGACTATCGTTTCTTGGTAAATCTCACCCAATGAGCAATCATTGTAGATTAAGTCTTTCGTCACCTTTACTCTGTGTGCAAACTGCAGGTTATCTCTCAGCCCCCTCATTGACAGCTTACTCCCTATACACTGTAATAGGGACAAGGCAGTCAATCAGTGGCTAGAGGAGGCCTTGGAGAATTCCGCAGTTCAGGAATATCAATGCAAGCACCGAAAATATTAAGGTGCAAATTGCACGTAAACTAATCGCAGGTAGTGCATATCTATTACTACCTTATACTGTCTGTAGGGGGGTAGCATAATGGTTATTGTTCCCTTTAATATGGCCTGTAGGCGCCACACTATTGCTAGATCATTACTAGAATATGTCCTCAGTATCTGATTATTATGAGGGATAAATGAACCTGATGAAGTGCCAAAGTCTGAGGCCTTTACTAGAGACTGGGCCTCTTTTTTTCCATGCACTATGTCTTGTATTGCTGCTCAGCATCAGATCCTTGACTACGTGTAAGGCTACGTTCACATCTACACGAAGTCTGCATCGTAATGTCTTTTAAAAAAGCAATCTCACTTAAGAAAAAAAAAAAAAAAAAACACCCGACTGACCCCATTATAGTAAGTGGAGGACCCTCGGGATCCTTCATGCCTGTCATTTTTTGGGATCCATTTTTCCATCAGATAATACAGATGTGAACACAACATAAACTGCAATACCAGACACATCATATGGAGGAAAGTAAACCTGAGCTGCTGCGGCCCCTCCAATTTCTTCATAAGGGAGTTTTGGCATCATATCTGTACCGATCACCTAATGATAATCCATTGACCATTATTAATGCAGTGTGAATGGACAGAGAATCAGTAAACACTGGTGTATCCTGTTACAATCCGCAGGTCATTTGAAGATGACTACGATGGGGACGAAATCATTTCCGCTCCCGAAATCAACAATAAGATGGATAAATTGGTTATCTCCGATCTGACGGCGTGAGAATAAACCTGCATATCCTTCACTGGACAATCACTGACCAGTATTTATGGACTGAGCCCTGGTCACCAGATGACTTTCAGGGGGGAAATAATATATAAATATATTTTTTATGATTATTTTGTGAAGAGAATTGCTTTGTTTTGTAAAAAGCTCCATGACATAAGTTCTGCTATTATTTTACCGCATCTTGTGTGTGTGTGAGTGAGTGTATAAGTTTGCTGTCAAATGAACAAAAGCCATTTATGTGCAATATGTCTTAAATAAGAGGCCGTGCGTATCCACACTAGTGCCGAGGAGGACAGGTTATCCGTAGCAACCTATCGGATGTCAGCTCTCATTTTCTATATTGTTCTAGGATAATGAGTACTGCAATCTGATTGGTTTGTATAGGTAACCGCTGCGGACCCTCGCTACACTAGTGCAGGTACGTGGGGGGCCTTTATGTTAATTGTAGAGAATTGTATTTAATCACTGCCGTTATCCTCCTCGTATCTGTACGCTGCCGACACACAGAACCAAAGCGCCACTCTCCATAGCACATTAGATGAAGGTAACAAGGAGGTCGTAAGCAACGAGTCAAGTATTTCTACTCCTAAGCGGTTTCCAGTATTCTTTATAATGTGTATAAGTCATGTCTATCTCTATGTCATGTAAATATGTATAAGAGGAACATAATGGAATATCATCCAAAATTCTTACAGGGATTTCTTGTAATAATGAGGCTGGCAAAGCATTCTGGGACATGGAAGTAGACCGCGGCTATAAAACTGCATTGGAAATACTATAGGGATGTAGCAGAGCTGAGCTAGTGATATCACCATGTGTTGTGTTATCTAATGACATCCAATTGCACTATTAGGTCATATGAGTGGGGTTTACTCCTTTAAGGACACATTCACGCCAGTTTTATATCCATGTGTATGCCATTAGAATCCTGCACCATAATTCATACAAGGCAGATGTGAGATCTACTTCATGGCAAAAATAACTATACACTTATTAGCCACATTAAATGGGGTTCATCGGTATAGATCAGTGGCAGCGCCAAGTGCACATCTGTGGTTGAAATCCTATGTTCAGCCTAAGATATCTGCTGCAGATTTTCTTTCAGCAATCTGAACATGCCATGAGTAGTCCATGGTATATACATATTTAGATAAGTGGATAACCATGTAAGATACCAGTGCAGGTGACTTCCATTTTACTCTGTCCAAGACAGTAGACAGGAAGGTCAAGCTCTCGCCTCAGTTATCCCTTATCCCTCATATTAGCCACAACATCATGAAGCAAATGTTGCAAAAATAAATATTTGTGACAAGCGATGACAATCACACAAGAGACTCAAAGCACACCTACTGGCTGCCGTAAGTCTCTCATCCCCAACACTCACAAGGGTCGGTTGTCGTAGGGGAATTCAATTTACCTATCAGTATGTTTTTGGCATGTTGGAGGAAACCCACACGGACACAGGGATAACATACAAACTTCATACAGATTTTGTCCTTGGTTGGATTTGAACCCAGGACCCCAGCTTTGCAAGGCAACAGTACAACACAGCCTAACGGCTACTCCAAACTCAACTCTGCTACAACTTTACTTCCTTAGAAATTCTTAAAAGATAGTGAATGCAAGATATACGAACCCTCAGTCCAACTCCATCGAAACGTGAATGGCTGATAGAATAGACCAGCTGGCCATACACATTACATTGTACACTGCCGTTGTTCATACAGGCGACTGCTCCAAACAAACTATTACAGCGACTATTAAAGACTTTAAAAAGAGCCAGTTTTGGTTGTGGCTAATGTTAGTGGATAGTCGGCGGTATGGAACAAACGGCCATAAGTTTTACACGTAAAGGATTGTTCACTGAATGTTCAAAATCTGTCACTACATCCATCTAGAATCTATTGTGTATGGCCAGCGTTACAGTGTAAGGAGATACAACTGCCTAATAGTGTCATCCAATAAATAATCTATTATGCACATATCACTGCTGAAACACCCGGATGAGGAGGGCTCACTGTCCCAGAATGCTCAGCCACCAAATAAAATGCCCCTTTCCATTGAGTACACTGAGCACCTTGTGTATATGGCACTTATGGTGCATTTTATGTCACCCATCCATCTGATGCTCTGTTTCCCTTGTCTGTTTCTTCTCTTGTTTGATCCTTCCTGGGATGTGCCTTCACTCTTTGTAGACAAATATATCAATGCAGAGTTTTAGTTTTGTAAGTAGTGTATATATTAAAAGTGAGTGGTACCTAAAGCTGTTAGTGCTGGATGACTGTCACTTACACCACTACACACATCCAAATGGTTCTGGCCAGAGAATGGCTCTTACCACATGTCTGCTTCATGCATTTCCCAGGCTACATATCCACGTGGATAAGTCCCCATGATCAGTAAGGGTATGTTCACACAGTGAAAATTTGAAGTGGAGTTTAATGCTGACTTACACTTCAAATTTTCTTCCATTTCTGCTCCTACTGCTTTCCTCTGCTGACTAAACTCTGTTAAATATAATGTAGTGGTTCATGCTGTGCTTGCTATGACTATCATCCGATCAGCAATACCACAATCAGGTAGTCAGAAGTAGATAGACTCTCCTTAGACTCACTGCAAGAAGCTGCAGACTCCTCTCTGTGTGGTGTAAGCAGGGAAAGCTGTGTACTGTATAAACTTGTAGAAGCCATGATGGTAGACTTATCCTTCCTCCTCTTCCACTTCCTGTGTTCCTTCTTGAGCCTGTTGGTTTCTAAAGACAGAACTTCCCCAGTAACAGGTAGTAAACAGACAAGAAGGGAAACGCTTTGTCAGGAACTTTAAAGGGATCCAATCATTGTACCGTATTTTTCGGACTATAAGACGCACCCAGGTTTTAGAGGAGAAAAATAGGGAAAAAAAATTTCAGGCAAAAAATGATAAAATATTTAATGTATGGGAGTTGTAGTTTTGGAACAGCTGCAAGGCCACATTGACAGGTGACCCTGCAGCTGTACGGGGATGTATAGGGCGTTTTTTTTTGTGGGGCCAGGTGTACTTTTTAGATATACAATTTTGGGAAATGTTTATTGCTTAGATCACCTTTTAATTCAGAGGCAAAACAGAGAGAAAAATCTGCGGCAATCTGCAGGCCCCAGCAGCTAAGACACTCTCCGGCATCCGCCGGTCTATTACAGCAGATGCCGGGGACTGTCTTAGCTGCCGGGGCCTGCAGATTGCCGCGCTACTGCCGCTGAAGAAAACCAGCGGTGGCAGTGGTGCGGCCATGCTGCAAACCCACATTCAGACTATAAGACGCACCCTCATTTTCCTCCGAAATTTGGGGGGAAAAAAGTGCGTCTTATAGTCCGAAAAATACGGTAATCCCTTTTTTTTTTTTTCCTCCCTAACACGTATGAATAGCCTTAAGAAAGGCTCTTCTTCTCCTACCTTCAGATGTCTTCTCCATTAAGCTGTTCGGTAGAAATCCCGGTTTTCTTCTGTATGTAAATGAATTCTCTCACGGTATTGGAGGCGTCTGCAATGCTGAGAGAGAAATCTCCAGTGAAACCTCTATCTTCATCTGTAATGCCTCTCTCCGAGTCTTCTTCCGTCCTGGGTTTCAAACTTATAGACAAGTGCAGTTGGCTCTTCCATCGGGCCTCAGGCAGAGCTGACTGAGCAAGTCGTGCCATTTTCATGTGACTGCTTACACAGTAAGCTGGTTGTAAATGGCCACAATAAAATGGCCGCGGGCATGTGCAGTCGGCTCCTGCCTGAGGCCCAACAGAAGAACTGACTGCGCATGCCTTTAAGTTTGAAACCAAGAACGGAAGAAGATGCGAAAAGAGGTGTTACAGACGAAGATGGAGAGATTTCTCTTGCAGCATTGGGGACACCCCCCAGTGCTATTTGAGTGCTAGGGACCGCCCCCAGTGCTGCGAGAGAACTCATTCACATACAGAAGAAAACCAGGATTTCTACCGAACAGCGGCATGGAGAAGATATCTAAAAGGAGAAGAATAGCCTTTCTTAAGGCTATTCCTAAGTGTTAGGGAGAAAAAAATGGGATTCCAATGATTGGTTCCCTTTAAAGAAGTTTTTCAGGCAAAAGACGACAACATTTTTAAATAAGTGCATTACATTTTGGTCCACAATCACACACTTTCTGTTAAATGAGACTCAGTTGTTATAAAATTACACAGTATGGTGTCACTAAAGCCATTGACCAGGAGCTGTGACATACTCGTATACCCCATGGCTTCCCTACCAGTCAGCAGACCAAGTTAGTTGGATAGTTATCACTCTCCTGTATACAGTACTATACTGTTGTAGGATTAGTTTCGTGTGTTCTCAGTGGAACAGATTTGGTAAGATCAGTGAACCTGCTGTAAAGAACAGTCAATCATTATTGTGAGCCATATCCCCCACAGTAAGGGCGGGTTCACACCTGCACCCGGTCTCCACTTTGCAGGTTTCCGTCTTCTGCCCGAGAAACTGGACAGGAGACGGAAACCGGCAGTCAGTTTTCAAAGTTTACAAAGTGTCCACCCGTGAGCGTCTTCTGCCTCTCCGCGGCGCAACCGTTTTTTTTTTTAACCGGACACAAAGTTGGACATGCAGGACTTTGTGTCCGGTTAAAAAAAAAACTTTACTGTTTCGCCGCGGAGACCAGAAGACGCACACGGGCAGACACTGACTGCCGGGCTTCCGTCTCCTATCCAGCTTCTCAGGAAGAAGACTGAAACCCACAAAGCGGAGACCGGATGCAGGTGTGAACCCACCCTCACATTCGGTCAGCCTGGGAAACAATGCCAACACAAATGACTTGCCATGCTGGTTGGTATTGACAGCGATGTGCCTTTATAAATGGTTATTCTCAGTCTGTCCGAACATCTATCCGTCTGAATATCCATCCGTCCGAACATCCATCCTAATATCCATGTTGGGACGGACGGATGGATGCTGGGACGGACGGACGGATGGATGTTGGGACGGATGGATAAATGTTTGGACGGATGGATGTTCGGATGGATTGATAGATGTTCGGATGGATAGATGGATGATGGGACAGATTGATAGATGTTCGGATGGATAGATGGATGATGGGACAGATTGATGGATGTTCGGACGGATGGCTGTTCGGACGGATGGCTGTTCGGACGGATGGCTGTTCGGACGGATGGCTGTTCGGACGGATGGCTGTTCGGACGGATGGCTGTTCGGACGGATGGCTGTTCGGACGGATGGCTGTTCGGACGGATGGCTGTTCGGACGGATGGCTGTTCGGACGGATGGCTGTTCGGACGGATGGCTGTTCGGACGGATGGCTGTTCGGACGGATGGCTGTTCGGACGGATGGCTGTTCGGACGGATGGCTGTTCGGACGGATGGATTGATCGGATGGACAAATGGAAGGATATTTGGACGGATAGATGTTCAGACGGATAGATGAATGTTCGGATGAATGGATGGATGTTCGGATGGATAGATGTTCAGATGGATGGAAGGTTGAATGTATGGCTGTACGGATGGATATATAGGTGGAAGGTCAGACAGTTGGATGGATAGAAGTTAGGACCGATGGATGGATGGACGGATGGATTGATGTTGGGATGAACAAAAGGATGGACGGATGGATAGATGTTCGAACGGATAGATGAATAGATGGATGTTCGGATGGGTGGATGAATGTTCGGGTGGATGGATGGATATTCAAACGGATGGATGAATGGATGTTCGGACAGTTGGATGGATGTTCTGATGGACGGACGGATGGATGGTTGGACATTCGGACGGATGGATGGATGTTCGGACGGACAGTTGTTTGAACGGATGAATAAATGGATGTTTGGATGGACGGATCGATGTTTAGACGCTCTGATGCATAATTGAATGTTCAAATGGATGTTTAGATGGATAGGTTAATGGATGTTTGGACGGATGGATCAATAGATGGAGTTTCGGATGGATGATTGGATAAATTAATCAATGTTCGTACAGATGGATGGATGGATTTTCGGACGGATGGATGTTAGGACGGATGGATATTCAAATGGATGGATAGACAGATGTTCGGATGGATGGATAGATGTTCGGACGGATGGACAAACGAATGGATGGTTGGACATTCAGATTGATAAATAGATGTTCGGGCAGATGGTTGTTTGGACGGACGGACGGATGGATGATTGGACGGACGGACGGATGGATGATTGGATGTTCGGAAAAATGGATAGATGTTCAAACGGATGGATGGATGTTCGAACGGATGGATGTTCGGACGGATGAATAGATGGACAAATGGATGGTTGGACATTCGGATGCATAAATAGATGTACTGTCGGATGGATGTTCGGACAGATGAATGGATGGATAAATAGATGTTTGGATGGATGGATTTTCGGAAAAATGTATAGATGTTTGGACGGATAGATTGATTGATGTTTGGATGGATGGATGGACTGATGGATGTTCGCACAGATGAATGGATATTCTGATGGATGAATGCTTGGACAGAGGGATAGATGTTCGGACGAATGTATTGTTCTTCGGACGGATGGATGTTTAGACGGATGGATGGATGAATGGATGGATGTTCGGACGGATGGATATTTTGACGATTGGAAAAATGGATGGATGTTTGGATGGATATTTGGACAGATGGATGGATGTTCAGACAGATGATGGATGTTAGGATGGATGGATGTTAGGATGGATGGATTTATGGATAGTTTTTTGGATGGATGGACGGATGGATGTTCGCATGGATAGATGGCTGCTCAGACCGATGGACGTTCAGGTTGATGGATGGATGTTTAGACGGACAGACAGTTGAATGTCCGGATGGATGGGTGGATGTTCAGACTGTTGGATGGACGGATGGCTGGGATATCTGGATGGATGGTCGCACAAATGGATGTTCAGACGCATGGATGTTCAGACGAATGGAGGAATGGATGGATGTTTGATGGGTGTTCGGATGGATGGATGTTCAGATAGATGGATTTTTCGTCGGATGGATGTTTGGATGGAGAAATTGATGCATGGACAGAAAGATGGATGGATGGATGGATAGATGTTCGCACGGACGGATGGATGTTTGGACAGAGGATTGGATGGATGGACAGATTTACGGATGGACAGATATCAAATGGATGATCGGAGGAATGGATGGATAGATGTTCAATAAATGGATAGATGGATGTCCGGACGGATGGATAAATGGATGGATGTTTGGATGGATGGATGGATGAATGAATGAATGAATGAATTGATTGATTTTCAGACAGATGGATGTTTGGACTAGGGGATATTCGGACGGATGGATATTCAGAAGAAGGTTCTGATGAATGGATGTTTCGATTGGATGTATGTATGGAAGGACGGATGGATGGATGGATGTTCAGAAGTACGGATGGATTGATGTCCGGACGGACGGATGTTTGGATGGATGTTCAAACGGATCGAAGGATGGATGTTAGGACGAATAGATGGATCACCGTTCGGAAGGATAAAAGTTTGGACGGACGGATGGATGGATTTTAGGTTGGATGGGTGGATGTTCGGATGGACGGATGTTCGGACGGATGGGGTGGGTGTTCAAATGAATGGATAGATGGATATTTGGACAGATGTATGGATGGATGTTCAGATTGATGGATGGGATGTTCGGATGGATGGACGGATGGATCTTCAGACAGACAGATGTATAGATGGATATTCGGACGGGTGGATGGATGTTCGAAAGGATGGATGGGTAAATGTTTGGATGGATAGATGTTCGGATGGATGGATTTTGTGAATGACTGTCAGAAACGCCCTTCTGATGGTGAAGAGCTACAGTACCAGCACGATAGCTCTTCACCGGGACCGAAGAACGTGAAAGCCGATAGTGTTGAAAGGTTCTCTTTCAAATGGTCAGTTGTTTTAGGGGAATTTGATTTATATATCAGTATGTTTTTGGCATGTGGGAGGAAACCTACATGGACTGAATATACGAACTCCATACCAGAATTAGCCCTTGGTTGCATTTGAACCCAGGACCCCAGCTCTGCAAGGCAACAGTACAACACAGCCTAACTGCTACACCAAACTCAACTCTGCTACATCTTTATTTTCTTGGAAATTCTTAAAAGATAGAGAATGCAAGATATATTGAACCCTCAGTCCAGCTCTATCGAAACGTGAATGGCTGATATATCAGCCATTCAAGTTTCAATGGAGCTGGACTGAGGGTTCATATATCTTGCATTCTTGACCAGCTGGTCATACACATTACATTGTACACTGCTGTTGTTCATACAGGCGACTGCTCCAAACACACAAATCACAACAAAATGTTTCAACAAATGTTCATTTATCCCAAACACATAGAAAATTAACAGATGAAAGTCATTCAATGCTAATAAAGTGATGGAAATGTCAGGCACTTTTAGTTCACATGTCCGCAATACACAAACTATTACAGTGACAGACGGCTAAAAGATTTTAAAGAGAGCCCGTTTTGGTTGTGGCTAATGTTAGTGGATGGTCGGCTGTATGGAAAAAATGGCCATAAGTATATACATAAAGAATTGTTCGCTGAACGTTCAAAATCTGTCACTACATCCATCTAGAATCTATTGGGTATGGCAGCGTTACAGTGTAAGGAGATACAACTGCCTAATAGTGTCCTCCAATAAATAATCTATTATGCACATATCACTGCTGATACACCCGGATGAGGAGGGCTCACTGTCCCAGAATGCTCAGCCACCAAATAAAATGCCCCTTTCCATTGCGTACACTGAGCGCCTTGTGTATATGGCACTTATGGTGCATTTTATGTCACCCATCCATCTGATGCTCTGTTTCCCTTGTCTGTTTCTTCTCTTGTTTGATCCTTCCTGGGATGTGCCTTCACTCTTTGTAGACAAATATATCAATGCAGAGTTTTAGTTTTGTAAGTAGTGTATATGTTACAGGCAATGTATGAAAAGCAGGCATTTTATAGAATGCCCAGCGTTTTTAGGCAATGTATGTAATGGGAGAATCGTTCCGTACTTTGCCTAGGCATTGTATAGCATACTGAATGCTATTTAGGCTAAGTATGACCCCCCCCCCCCATATGTCTGTGTCAAGCGAAGCGAGAACAAAGGTCTCCTATCATTTCATACTTTCCCGGCTTGTTGTTCGGCATTGTATAGAATGCCTCGGCAATGTAGGAAATGACGAGTCGTTTTATACATTGCCGGCTAGCTTTAGGCATTGTATAGAATGCCAGGTTTCATACATTGCCAGTAACATATATATTAAAAGGAACAGATTTAGCAAGATCGGTGAACCTACTGTAAGGAACAGTCAGAATCAGTATTGTGAGCCTTATCCCGCACAGTCACATTTGGTCAGCCTGGGAAACAATGCAAACACAAATGACTAGCCATGCTGGTTGGTATTGGCAGCGATGTGCCTTTATAAATGGTTATTTTTCCCCAGACCTAGAATACATCACTCATGTCATCATCTCCAGACGTATCTGCATTTAGAGTAAAGAGCCAGATGAATACTTTATACAGTTAGGGCCAGAAATATTTGGACAGTGACACAATTTTCGCGAGTTGGGCTCTGCATGCCACCACATTGGTTTTAAAATGAAACCTCTACAACAGAATTCAAGTGCAGATTGTAACATTTAATTTGAAGGGTTGAACAAAAATATCTGATAGAAAATGTAGGACTTGTACACATTTCTTTACAAACACTCCACATTTTAGGAGCTCAAAAGTAATTGGACAAATAAACATAACCCAAACAAAATATTTTTTTTTTTCAATATTTTGTTGCGAATCCTTTGGAGACAATCACTGCCTTAAGTCTGGAACCCATGGACATCACCAAACGCTGGGTTTCCTCCTTCTTAATGCTTTGCCAGGCCTTTACAGCCGCAGCCTTCAGGTCTTGCTTGTTTGTGGGTCTTTCCGCCTTAAGTCTGGATTTGAGCAAGTGAAATGCATGCTCAATTGGGTTAAGATCTGGTGATTGACTTGGCCATTGCAGAATGTTCCACTTTTTTGCACTCATGAACTCCTGGGTAGCTTTGGCTGTATGCTTGGGGTCATTGTCCATCTGTACTATGAAGCACCGTCCGATAAATTTGGCAGCATTTGGCTGAATCTGGGCTGAAAGTATATCCCGGTACACTTCAGAATTCATCCGGCTACTCTTGTCTGCTGTTATGTCATCAATAAACACAAGAGACCCAGTGCCATTGAAAGCCATGCATGCCCATGCCATCACGTTGCCTCCACCATGTTTTACAGAGGATGTGGTGTGCCTTGGATCATGTGCCGTTCCCTTTCTTCTCCAAACTTTTTTCTTCCCATCATTCTGGTACAGGTTGATCTTTGTCTCATCTGTCCATAGAATACTTTTCCAGAACTGAGCTGGCTTCTTGAGGTGTTTTTCAGCAAATTTAACTCTGGCCTGTCTATTTTTGGAATTGATGAATGGTTTGCATCTAGATGTGAACCCTTTGTATTTACTTTCATGGAGTCTTCTCTTTACTGTTGACTTAGAGACAGATACATCTACTTCTCTGAGAGTGTTCTGGACTTCAGTTGATGTTGTGAACGGGTTCTTCTTGACCAAAGAAAGTATGCGGCGATCATCCACCACTGTTGTCCTCCGTGGACGCACAGGCCTTTTTGAGTTCCCAAGCTCACCAGTCAATTCCTTTTTTCTTAGAATGTACCCGACTGTTGATTTTGCTACTCCAAGCATGTCTGCTATATCTCTGATGGATTTTTTCTTTTTTTTCAGCCTCAGGATGTTCTGCTTCACCTCAATTGAGAGTTCCTTTGACCACATGTTGTCTGGTCACAGCAACAGCTTCCAAATGCAAAACCACACACCTGGAATCAACCCCAGACCTTTTAACTACTTCATTGATTACAGGTTTACGCCTTCAGAGTTAATTGCAGCCCTTAGAGTCCATTGTCCAATTACTTTTGGTCCCTTGAAAAAGAGGAGGCTATGCATTACAGAGCTATGATTCCTAAACCCTTTCTCCGATTTGGATGTGGAGACTCTCATATTGCAGCTGGGAGTGTGCACTTTCAGCCCATATATATATATATATATATATATATATATATATATATAATTGTATTTCTGAACATGTTTTAGTAAACAGCTAAAATAACAAAACTTGTGTCACTGTCCAAATATTTCTGGCCCTAACTGTATAATTGTAAGTGACCTGCAGGGGGCAGTAAAGTATACTGGATTCAATGGCAGTTTAGAATAAATGACATTGCAATAATACAGTATAAGACTCGGTTCACATGGAGTATTTTGGTTCGTAATGTGGCACATAGACGCCGCGGGAGCTTTTGCGGGCCGTATACGCTCCCATTGTTTTCAATGGGAGTCGATACCGTATACGCGGCGCTATTTTGCGGCCGTGATTTTGCGGCGGCTGCAAAATAGCACCGCGTATACAGTACCGGCTCCCATTGAAAACAATGGGAGCGTATACGGCCCGCAAAAACTCCCGCGGCGTCTACGTTCCACATTACGAACCAAAATACTCCGTGTGAACCCAGCCCATCACTAAAAATACCACTGAATAAAGGTTTTGTTAGGTCATGTGGTTAAAATTCAGCCTTTTTATGGTCATACCCAATTCTAGGAATGCTGTCTTATAAACCACTATGGCCGCACTTACCATTCTAGTAGCGGTTGTCACATAATACATTCTGCACCCCTACTGTCTCTATTACAAGCAGTAGCGGTGACATGAAATCCCCATCAAGAAATGTTCTGAAATTCATTCCTTCTATTATAATAAAATATTGGGGCAGGTTTATTAAATATTGTATTCCAGTTTTCTGGCTTGCAAGACAAAGTTGAAACTTTTTGTTGTGTAAAAATGTGTAGCCTAAAAACACCATTCTTCATAGATGTGCTATCTGCGGCTACCCCAAGATGGCCGCCTCCTGTATTGAACTGCAAGAGCGGCTACCCCCCCCCCCCCTCTCCTATGTAAACTTGGGGCAATCCTAGCAAATTCAGAACAGTTGGCACACATGAAGAGGTGACATGGGACCCCTCCTCCACCTGATTGGCAGCAGGTGCTTTTATTAATCCAAAGACAGGACTGGATAAAGCTGGAGGTAGAAAACTACATGTGTGTGAAAACAGACCAAGGGGAGTGTCTGATAGTCTTCACCTCCCGGATTCTTGTGATTCTACTTGTAGAACACGATTTTTTGGTTTTGAAGATTTATGGAGATTGATGAGAACCTCAGATAAGGTTTTGTATCCAGAACAGTCACACACCACCAAGCCATATTAACCCTAACATTATAATGTGGGGGCATATAGTGTTAGGGTGACTGTAGGAGCATTATACTGCGTGGGGTCACATGGAAAAATGGATGAGAATGGGCATGGAGCTACAGTTGCCACAGTGCGCCGCACATTTTTTCCCTCTTTCTGGTCTTTGAAAGTAGTAAGGTATGCTGGATCGGGAAAGCAAACGCTGCGCACTGCTGACTTTCTAGCAGTATATATGATTGCACATCGATGAGGATGGTCCTCTTTAAGGCTGGGGCCCCACATTTGAAAACGCTGCATTTTACATTACCTCCAAAGTGGATGGGATTCTGGCTCATCCCATTCACACATTGCGGAAAAAATATGCAGCAGAAAAGCTGCGATTTTAAAAATGTTTTCATTTCTCCCTATAGGTCTAATAGAAGCAGAAAACCCACTGCAGACAATTTGTGAAAGAGGCTGCATAAAAAAACCACAATGCGCTTTCACCACAATCTTTTCCACGTTTTTTTTTTGGCTGAGGCCCATTACATGGGGACTTAGCCTAAAGTGGTTGTCCGAGGATCTGTCCATGTCACGACTCGGGTGATCAGAAGCAAAGCAAAGGTCCCACAACTTCCCTGATCTCACAGGTTATTTATTATAATGGTAAGGCCAATCCCCATGAAGGGAACAGAACTTCTTGGGTCCATTATCAGCAATCCCCGGACAACCCCTTTAATATCATTGCATATTCAATCATGTGAGTCTCTATATTAAAGTAAAAATACAGTAAATTCTGTTTAGGTCAGTCTCAGATCGCCATGACACAGCAGCAACAGCCACATCGTAGGGACCCCAATTATTTTATTTTTTTTTGTTTTAGTACTAGGTCAATAGGCTTAGGCTATTTGGTGTACTTGCCCATATTCATAAATGGGAATCCATCACACCAAGAAACCTCTACCCATATCTGTATGGCGGCCTCTCCATGAGCTGCAGGTCTATCCTGTATCACAGAAAAATACACATACCTCCCAACTTATAAAGGACAGAAAGAGGGGCAAATGGGCGTGCCAAATTTTGCTCCACCCACTTCTAAATTGACTAATTTCAATTTGCTCATTTCTCTTTGTGCTACCTACACAACATAATAATTATAATGTTCGCCTCAAACTGAACCCACAGTATAAAGTCTCTCTCCTGGTGCACCCAGAGTTTAATGTCCCCCTCCAGCTGTCCATCGTTTATAGTTCTTCTTCATCTGCTCCCAAAGTTTAATATTCCCCTGATTTGTCCCACTCTATCTGTCCCCAAAGTTTAACATGAAATACCCTGATACTCACCTCTTCCTGCTCCCCCTGCTGCTCTGCGTCCGGTCTCGGCTCCCAGAGTGTTCAGGGAGCTGCAGGTGCAATGTGAGTGACATCATCACATCGCCCGAAGCCGGAGCGCACAGTGGTGAGGCAGTTGCTTTCTGCTCCTGATTCACCACTGTATTCAACTCATCTGTGTCCTCTCCAGACACAGATGAGTTAGATCCGGGACATGCCAACCAGGACCGTGGGGCAGGACCCGGAATCCAGGACTGTCCCACTGAATTAGGGACAGTTGGAGGTATGAATACACATACATCCTATGACACACAAACCTAACGTGTCCACATGGCTATAGAGGTAGACGCATACTTACCTTTTTTCTTTATTAGTAAGACAGAGATGCTTCAGCCCGCACTTCACGTCAGGCGGTCACATGTCACATGACATTGTCTAGTCACGCCACTATGTCTTTGCTTAAAAGAAGATCCTTCGACATAAAAAAAAAAGTTGTATCCCGTGCAATGGAGAGATGTGGGGTTCAGGGAGTACTATGGGGGAGAGATGTGGGGTGCAAGGTGTACCCAAAGAGAAATGGATGGGAATAGGTGGAGTCAATTTTGAAGTGTGTGCAGCTAAATTTGTCATGATGTGCATGTTGCGCCCACATTTTATCCCTCTTTCTGTCCTTAAAAAGTTGGGATGTATGGGTGTGTGAACCTCAGCACGGCTCCTCTTACAAGACTGGCGGTATACAGGGTGTCCATCCAGAGTAGACCTCAGTGCCAAAATATGACCTAAAAGTTACGTTTTGCACAATAGTCTACGATAAAGGTCTACTTTACTTTCACAGTTGGTGAGTGGACAGCTCCTTTAAGGAAGAAAATTAAAATTGGTCATTTTTGCTGTACCTGGTTTATTGTCATAGATTTGTATGTTTATAGAAGAAATTTGCTATAAAATGTAATAAAATGGATATCTGCGAACCTTCCGAAGTCAGCTAATAACCTAACAGCTGGCACAGAGACATGTGGATGAAAGATTTACCTCTCAAGACAGAAACCTTGTCATCTTGTTGAGACGTCACAGAGCATCAGAAGATTATAATAATAGAAAAGAGAATGACCCAAAACCTCTTCTAAATATCAGCAACACAATGAGGACACAATAGTCATGGTTATGTTGAGTCCAAAGCACTCAATGGGTTATAAACTAAATCTATAAGGACATATTTATTACAAAACAACTTATTTAGGGAATAGTTTTTAGTTTGATCCAGCTTTTAGTTAGTTTTCTGCTGAGCAATAAAATATAGAACTATATATAACATTTGTAGGGGGGAAGGGGGCGTAGTACCTTGAAATATACTCTAGAGATGGAAATTTCTCTTCCTCTCCACACAGAGCTCAGCTTCTCTCCTCTATCATATAACCCTATATATCACAGATAGAGATGAGCGAACACTAAAATGTTTGAGGTTCGAAATTCGAATCGAACAGGCGCTCACTGTTCGTGTGTTCGAACGGGTTTCGAACCCCATTATAGTCTATGGGGAACAGATACTCGTTAAGGGGGAAACCCAAATCCGTGTCTGGAGGGTCACCAAGTCCACTATGACACCCCAGGAAATGATGCCAACACCTCTGGAATGACACTGGGACAGCAGGGGAAGCATGTCTGGGGGCATCTAACACACCAAAGACCCTCTATTACCCCAACATCACAGCCTAACAACTACACACTTTACACACTCAATACCACCTCTCTGACAGTAGGAAAACACCTTGAAACATGTGTATTTGGCACTTGCAGTGAGGAGAGCTTGTCACCAGCAGTGAATTTGGCCCTTGTAGTAAGTTGAGGTTGGCACCAACATTTGTTTTGAAAATCAGGGTGGATTGAGCCTCTAACCAGCAGAGTTTGGGCAAATTTATGGTGGAGGGAGCCTCTAAAAACCCCAGTTTGGACCAATTCATGGTGGAGGGAGCCTCTAAAAACCCCAGTTTGGACCAATTCATGGTGGAGGGAGCCTCTAAACAGCCCAGTTTGGACCAATTCATGGTGGAGGGAGCCTCTAAAAAACCCAGTTTGGACCAATTCATGGTGGAGGGAGCCTCTAAACAGCCCAGTTTGGACCAATTCATGGTGGAGGGAGCCTCTAAAAAACCCAGTTTGGACCAATTCATGGTGGAGGGAGCCTCTAAACAGCCAAGCTATGGGAAGTTCATGGTGGAGGGAGCCTCTAAACAGCCTAGTTTGGACCAATTCATGGTGGAGGGAGCCTCTAAAAACCCCAGTTTGGACCAATTCATGGTGGAGGGAGCCTCTAAAAACCCCAGTTTGGCCAAATTCATGGTGGAGGGAGCCTCTAACCAGCCCAGTTTGGACCAATTCATGGTGGAGGGAGCCTCTAAACAGCAAAGCTATGGGAAGTTCATGGTGGAGGGAGCCTCTAAACAGCCAAGTTTTGGGAAATTCATGGTGGAGGGAGCCTCTAAAAACCCCAGTTTGGCCAAATTCATGGTGGAGGGAGCCTCTAACCAGCCCAGTTTGGACCAATTCATGGTGGATTGAGCCTCTAAACAGCCAAGTTTTGGGAAATTCATGGTGGAGGGAGCCTCTAAAAACCCCAGTTTGGACCAATTCATGGTGGAGGGAGCCTCTAAACAGCCAAGCTATGGGAAGTTCATGGTGGAGGGAGCCTCTAACCAGCCCAGTTTGGACCAATTCATGGTGGAGGGAGCCTCTAAAAACCCCAGTTTGGCCAAATTCATGGTGGAGGGAGCCTCTAACCAGCCCAGTTTGGACCAATTCATGGTGGAGGGAGCCTCTAAACAGCCAAGCTATGGGAAGTTCATGGTGGAGGGAGCCTCTAACCAGCCCAGTTTGGACCAATTCATGGTGGAGGGAGCCTCTAAAAACCCCAGTTTGGCCAAATTCATGGTGGAGGGAGCCTCTAACCAGCCCAGTTTTGAACAATTCATGGTGGAGGGAGCTTCTAAACAGCCAAGTTTTGGGAAATTCATGGTGGAGGGAGCCTCTAAAAACCCCAGTTTGGACCAATTCATGGTGGAGGGAGCCTCTAAACAGCAAAGCTATGGGAAGTTCATGGTGGAGGGAGCCTCTAAACAGCCAAGTTTTGGGAAATTCATGGTGGAGGGAGCCTCTAAAAACCCCAGTTTGGCCAAATTCATGGTGGAGGGAGCCTCTAACCAGCCCAGTTTGGACCAATTCATGGTGGATTGAGCCTCTAAACAGCCAAGTTTTGGGAAATTCATGGTGGAGGGAGCCTCTAAAAACCCCAGTTTGGACCAATTCATGGTGGAGGGAGCCTCTAAACAGCCAAGCTATGGGAAGTTCATGGTGGAGGGAGCCTCTAACCAGCCCAGTTTGGACCAATTCATGGTGGAGGGAGCCTCTAAAAACCCCAGTTTGGCCAAATTCATGGTGGAGGGAGCCTCTAACCAGCCCAGTTTGGACCAATTCATGGTGGAGGGAGCCTCTAAACAGCCAAGCTATGGGAAGTTCATGGTGGAGGGAGCCTCTAACCAGCCCAGTTTGGACCAATTCATGGTGGAGGGAGCCTCTAAAAACCCCAGTTTGGCCAAATTCATGGTGGAGGGAGCCTCTAACCAGCCCAGTTTTGAACAATTCATGGTGGAGGGAGCTTCTAAACAGCCAAGTTTTGGGAAATTCATGGTGGAGGGAGCCTCTAAAAACCCCAGTTTGGACCAATTCATGGTGGAGGGAGCCTCTAAAAACCCCAGTTTGGCCAAATCATGGTGGAGGGAGCCTCTAACCAGCCCAGTTTGGACCAATTCATGGTGGAGGGAGCCTCTAAACAGCCAAGCTATGGGAAGTTCATGGTGGAGGGAGCCTCTAAAAACCCCAGTTTGGCCAAATTCATGGTGGAGGGAGCATCTAACCAGCCCAGTTTGGACCAATTCATGGTGGAGGGAGCCTCTAAACAGCCAAGCTATGGGAAGTTCATGGTGGAGGGAGCCTCTAACCAGCCCAGTTTGGACCAATTCATGGTGGAGGGAGTCTCTAAAAACCCCAGTTTGGCCAAATTCATGGTGGAGGGAGCCTCTAACCAGCCCAGTTTGGACCAATTCATGGTGAAGGGAGCCTCTAAACAGCCAAGTTTTGGGAAATTCATGGTGGAGGGAGCCTCTAAAAACCCCAGTTTGGACCAATTCATGGTGGAGGGAGCCTCTAAAAACCCCAGTTTGGCCAAGTCATGGTGGAGGGAGCCTCTAACCAGCCCAGTTTGGACCAATTCATGGTGGAGGGAGCCTCTAAAAACCCCAGTTTGGACCAATTCATGGTGGAGGGAGCCTCTAAAACCCCCAGTTTGGACCAATTCATGGTGGAGGGAGCCTCTAAATAGCCCAGTTTTGGGAAATTCATGGTGGAGGGAGCCTCTAAAAACCCCAGTTTGGACCAATTCATGGTGGAGGGAGCCTCTAACCAGCCCAGTTTGGACCAATTCATGGTGGATTGAGCCTCTAAACAGCCAAGTTTTGGGAAATTCATGGTGGAGGGAGCCTCTAAAAACCCCAGTTTGGACCAATTCATGGTGGAGGGAGCCTCTAAACAGCCAAGCTATGGGAAGTTCATGGTGGAGGGAGCCTCTAAAAACCCCAGTTTGGCCAAATTCATGGTGGAGGGAGCATCTAACCAGCCCAGTTTGGACCAATTCATGGTGGAGGGAGCCTCTAAACAGCCAAGCTATGGGAAGTTCATGGTGGAGGGAGCCTCTAACCAGCCCAGTTTGGACCAATTCATGGTGGAGGGAGCCTCTAAAAACCCCAGTTTGGCCAAATTCATGGTGGAGGGAGCCTCTAACCAGCCCAGTTTGGACCAATTCATGGTGGAGGGAGCCTCTAAACAGCCATGTTTTGGGAAATTCATGGTGGAGGGAGCCTCTAAAAACCCCAGTTTGGACCAATTCATGGTGGAGGGAGCCTCTAAACAGCCCAGTTTGGACCAATTCATGGTGGAGGGAGCCTCTAATCAGCCCAGTTTGGGCAAATTCATGGTGGAGGGAGCCTCTAACCAGCAGAGTTGTGGGAAATCAGGGTGGAGGGAGCCTCTAACCAGCAGAGTTGGGGGAAATCAGGGTGGAGGGAGCCTCTAACCAGCAGAGTTGGGGGAAATCAGGGTGGAGGGAGCCTCTAACCAGCAGAGTTGGGGGAAATCAGGGTGATGGGAGCCTCTAACCAGCAGAGTTGGGGGAAATCAGGGTGGAGGGAGCCTAGTATTAGCAGAATTGTGCAACGCTTATGGTGGATGAGTATGAGGATGCGGAGGAATTGGAGAGGTTGAGCACAGACATGGAGTTCGATGTTGGGGTGCTTGACACAGGTGGGCACGAAAATGAAGGCTCTATCCAGTGGTGGTTCATTTTTATCAAAGTGAGCCGGTCGGCACTCTCAGCTGACAGACGGGTGCGCTTGTCAGTGATGATGCCACCGGCTGCACTGAACACCCTCTCAGATAGGACGCTGGCGGCAGGACAGGACAGCACCTCCAAGGCATATAGGGCAAGTTCAAGCCACAGGTCCAACTTCGACACCCAATACGTGTAGGGCGCAGAGGGGTCGGAGAGGACAGGGCTGTGGTCGGAAAGGTATTCCCGCAACATGCGCCTATACTTCTCACGCCTGGTGACACTAGGACCCTCCGTGGCGGCACTTTGGCGAGGTGGTGCCATCAAGGTGTCCCAGACCTTAGACAGTGTGCCCCTCGTTTGTGTGGACCGGTGAGAACTTGGTCGCCTACTGGAAGAACTGCCCTCCCTGCCGCCAACGTCACATGCTGGAAACATCTCCATCATATTCTGCACCAATTGCTTGTGGCAAGCATTGATGCGATTGGCCCTCCCCTCTACCGGAATAAAAGAGGAGATGTTGTTTTTATACCGGAGGTCAAGGATAGCAAAGATCCAGTACTGGTTGTCCTCCATGATTTTGACAATACGCTTGTCGGTTGTAAAGCACCCCAACATGAACTCAGCCATGTCTGCCACAGTGTTAGTTGGCATGACTCCTCTGGCCCCACCGGAAAGTTCAATCTCCATTTCCTCCTCATCGTCCATGTCTACCCATCCGCGCTGCAACAATGGGACGATTCGAAGTTGCCCGGAAGCCTCCTATATCACCATCACATCATCGGACAACTCTTCTTCCTCCTCCTCCTCCTCCATTAAACGCGATGAAGCGGACAGATGTGTGGACCTACTCTCCAGCTGTGACGGATCGGATGCTATCCCTGACTCCTCTGTGTGATCTGAGTTATCCCTGATGTCAATCAGGGATTCTCTCAGAACATACAAGAGAGGGATTGTAAGGCTCACCATCGCATCCTCAGAGCTCACCCTCCTTGTGGACTCCTCAAACACCCGTAGGATGTCACAAAGGTCTCTCATCCATGGCCACTCATGGATGAGAAACTGAGGCAGCTGACTTTGTGGCACCCTAGGGTTTTGTAGCTGGTATTCCATCAAAGGTCTCTGCTGCTCAACCACTCTATTCAACATCTGAAACGTTGAGTTCCAGCGTGTGGGGACGTTGCACAAAAGCCAGTGTTGTGGCACATGCAGGCATTGCTGGAGAGATTTTAAGCTAGCAGCGGCTACTGTCAACTTGCGAAAGTGGGCGCACATGCGCCGCACTTTCACCAGTAGCTCTGGAACATTGGGGTAGCTCTTTAGGAAACGTTGCACCACTAGGTTGAAGACGTGGGCCAGGCATGGAACATGTTGGAGTCCGGCAAGCTCCAGAGCTGCTACCAGGTTCCGGTCGTTATCACAAACGACCATGCCTGGGCCCAGGTGCAGCGGCTCAAACCATATTGCCGTCTCATCGAGGAGGGCATCCCTCATCTCGGAGGCAGTATGCTGTCTGTCCCCCAAGCTGATCAGCTTCAGCACGGCCTGCTGACGTCTACCAATGCCAGTGCTGCAACGTTTCCAACTCGTAGCTGGGGGTCAATCTAACAGCGGAGGAGGAGGCGGTGGCGGAGGAGGAGGCGGTGGCGGAGGAGGAGGAGGGGGGTGTTCTTCTCGTGTCCCTGCCAGGAATGTTAGGCGGTGAGACGAGGTACACCGGGCCAGTTTGGGAAGCAGTCCCAGCCTCAACTACATTCACCCAGTGTGCCGTCAGTGAAATGTAGCATCCCTGTCCGCATGCACTTGTCCACGCGTCGGTGGTCAAGTGGACCTTTGTGCAAAGCGCGGAACTGAGGGCCCGCCTGATGTTGAGTGACACGTGCTGGTGCAAGGCGGTGACGGCACACCGGGAGAAGTAGTGACGGCTAGGGACGGCATAGCGAGGTGCCGCAGTTGCCATCAGGTCCAGGAAGGCGGGAGTTTCAACAAGCCGGAACGCCAACATCTCCTGGGCCAGCAGTTTAGCGATGTTGGCGTTCAAGGCTTGCGTGTGTGGGTGGTTAGCGGTGTATTTCTGCCGCCGCTCCAATGTCTGAGAGATGGTGGGTTGTTGTAAAGAAGCGCCTGATGGTGCCTTTGATGGTGCAGGAGAAGGAGATAAGACAGGAACAGGGGAGGATGAGGAAGAAGTCAACAAAGTGGCGGAGGCAGATGAAGTGGTGTCCTGGCTCGTCCTCTGGAGTGCATCGCCAGCACAGTCAGCAGTGGCAGAGGCAGTGGCGTGAACGGCAGGCGGCCTTTGTCCTGCCGTTGCTGCCTGCCACCGATTCCAGTGCTTGGATTCCAAATGACGGCGCATTGAAGTGGTGGACAGGTTGCTCTTCACAGAGCCCCTAATCAATTTCGAGAGGCAAATTGTGCAGACAACACTATATCTGTCCTCGGTGCATTCCTTGAAAAAACTCCACACCTTCGAGAAACGTGCCCTCGAGGTGGGAGTTTTTCGGGGCTGGGTACGAACTGGAACATCTTGGGAGATTCCAGGTGTGGCCTGGCTTCGCCTAAGCTGCTGACCTCTGCCTCTGCCTCTAGCTACCCTTTTTGGTGCTGCACCTGCCTCAACATCCACACTACTTTCCCCGCTTGACATCCCCCCTGTCCAGGTCGGGTCAGTGTCCTCATCATCCACCACTTCCTCTTCCAACTCCTGTCTCATCTCCTCCTCCCGCACAATGCGCAGGTCAACTGGATGCCCTGACGGCAACTGCGTCACATCGTCGTCGATGAGGGTGGGTTGCTGGTCATCCACCACCAAATCGAACGGAGATGGAGGAGACTCTAGTGTTTGAGCATCTGGACACAGATGCTCCTCTGTTAGGTTCGTGGAATTGCGACGTGGAGGGGCAGGTTGAGGGACAATGAAAGGAGCGGAGAACAGCTCTGGGGAGCAGGGACAGTTGGGGTTATTGTTCTGTGAAGCTTGGGAATTTTGGGAGGAAGGAGGACAAGACTGTTGGGTAATAGGAGGAGAGGAGGCAGAGTCTGACTGGCTGCTGGACAATGTGCTGTAAGCGTTATCCGACAGCCATTGCAAGACCTGTTCCTGGTTCTCGGGCCTACTAAGGTTTGTACCCTGCAGTTTAGTTAATGTGGCAAGCAACCCTGGCACTGTGGAGTGGTGCAATGCTTGCTGCCCCACAGGAGTAGGCACGGGACGCCCTGTGGCTTCACTGCTACCTTGCTCCCCAGAACCATTCCCCCGACCTCGCCCACGGCCTCGTCCACGTCCCTTTCCGGGAGCCTTGCGCATTTTGAATTCCCAGTCAGAAACTGGCACTATATAGCAGTAGCAAGAAATGAGGGTATTTGTAACCCCAATATATTCTTTGAATTCCCAGTCAGAAACTGGCACTATATACCAGTAGCAAAAATTGTGGGTGCACGTAACCCCAATATATTCTTTGAATTACCAGTCAGAAACTGGCACTATATGTCAGTGGCAGAACTTGAAGGTATTTGTAACCCCAATATATTATTGGAATTCCCAGTCAGACAATGGCACTATATAGCAGTAGCAAGAAATGAGGGTATTTGTAACCCCAATATATTCTTTGAATTCCCAGTCAGAAACTGGCACTATATGGCAGTAGCAAGAAATGAGGGTATTTGTAAACCCAATATATTCTTGGAATTCCCAGTCAGAAACTGGCACTATATGTCAGTGGCAGAACTTGAAGGTATTTGTAACCCCAATATATTATTGGAATTCCCAGTCAGACAATGGCACTATATAGCAGTAGCAAGAAATGAGGGTATTTGTAAACCCAATATATTATTGGAATTCCCACTCAGACAATGGCACTATATAGCAGTAGCAAGAAATGAAGGTATTTGTAAACCCAATATATTCTTGGAATTCCCAGTCAGACAATTGCACTATATGGCAGTAGCAAAAATAGTGGGTGTATATAGCCCCAATTCTATTGCTAGGGGACTTGCAGGGTATTTCTGGGGTGTATATATAGGGTATACGGGAATACACTGTCAATGTATTCCATTCTGGATCCTGGGAAAGCTGGGTTGCGGCGATTGAGTCCGTCAGTGCCACGTTACACTGACAAGCTTCTCCCTGGAATTTAGCTCTTATAAGAGCTGTTGGTTGTCTTCTCCTTCCTATCCTAGCCTGTCCCTGCCTACCCAGAATCTAAGCCCTAGCTAACTGGACGGAAACCTCCGTCCTCGGTGAATTGCAAGCTCAGAATGACGCGAAGCTGGGCGTCGCTGTTCTTTTAAATTAGAGGTCACATGTTTTCGGCAGCCAATGGGTTTTTCCTACTTTTTTCAACGTCACCGGTGTCGTAGTTCCTGTCCCACCTACCCTGCGCTGTTATTGGAGCAAAAAAGGCGCCAGGGAAGGTGGGAGGGGAATCGAGTAATGGCGCACTTTACCACGCGGTGTTCGATTCGAACATGCCGAACAGCCTAATATCCGATCGAACATGAGTTCGATAGAACACTGTTCGCTCATCTCTAATCACAGAGCTCAGCTTCTCTCCTCTATCATATAATCCTATATATCACAGAGCTCAGCTTCTCTCCTCTATCATATAACCCTATATATCACAGCGCTCAGCTTCTCTCCTCTATCATATAACCCAATATATCAGAGCTCAGCTTCTCTCCTCTATCATATAACCCTATATATCACAGAGCTCAGCTTCTCTCCATCTATCATATAACCCTATATATCACAGAGCTCAGCTTCTCTCCATCTATCATATAACCCTATATATCACAGAGCTCAGCTTCTCTCCATCTATCATATAACCCTATATATCACAGAGCTCAGCTTCTCTCCATCTATCATATAACCCTATATATCACAGAGCTCAGCTTCTCTCCCTCTATCATATAACTCTATATATCACAGATCTCAGCTTCTCTCCCTCTATTATATAACCCTATATATCACAGAGCTCAGCTTCTCTCCCTCTATCATATAACCCTATATATCACAGAGCTCAGCTTCTCTCCTCTATCGTATAACCCTATATATTACAGCGCTCAGCTTCTCTCCTCTATCCTATATATCACAGAGCTCAGCTTCTCTCCTATCATATAACCCTATATATCACAGAGCTCAGCTTCTCTCCTCTATCGTATAACCCTATATATCACAGCGCTCAGCTTCTCTCCTCTATTGTATAACCCTATATATCACAGAGCTCAGCTTCTCTCCCTCTATCATATAAACAGCAATAATATATGTTTATGGAGACTGGAGGGAGAGCCAAAGGAAATATAGAGATTGGTCTCACTGCAGCTCACTGTCGGGAGAATGTTCTACATATTGTACATAGAAAACCAGCACAATAGCACTAGAGCAGTGATTTTCAACTAGTGTGCCGCGACACATGGTCGGGTGTGCTGCGGGGAAGGTTCCCCAAACGTGTGCCAAGATTGGCACGGGAGACCTATTTTGCTGGCACAGCAGCCAGTCCCCGACATTCGTGTACTTGTAAATGTAGACGGAGCGTCCCTGCACTGCTCTGCTAGAGCGGAGGTGTAGGACACGCCCCCTTCTCTCACTGCCACCAATCAGAGATGAGCCTCTCACTGCACAGGATAAGGGCTCCTTGGACCTGCTGCTACACGTGAGGAGGAGCTCCTGCCGTCTGCAGCCCTGAATAGGCGAGGAAGCTGAACAAAGTGAAAGTAAAAAAAACACCAGGTAACTATTCTTATGAATGTCAGGCATTTGGGGTTATTACTTTAGTTTTAGTAACTCCATGTGCCTCACATTAATAGCAATTAACCCCATCATGTCCCTCATATTAACCCCTGTGTGGCTCACATAAGAGTTAATAACATGTTTGACATATGGGGTACTATATAATGAAGATATTTACTTAATTATTACCTCCATATGTCTCACATATCAGTATCCTTTATGTAAAGCACACAGGGGGTTAATGTGAGGGACATGATGGGGTTCACTGCTATTAATATGAGGCACATTGAGTTGTAACCTGTAATATACATGACCAGACTTTTTATACACAACTGTGGATAAAAGTACAGACCTATACATTTCTAAGGACCCATATATACAGCCATTCTTTTTGTGGCTGTGTATCTGGGCCAAATTGAAGAGCTGAAAATTACGGAGCAGGTCCTATATCTGTCCTATATATACCCTATATCTCTCTGCATTTGTGGCCCTGTCAATTAATTTTTAATGTTTATATCAGTGAAAACCACATGCGTGCCACTTGTATGCAGGAGGCGTAAGGCTGAGGCCCCACGTTGCATAAACGCAGCGTTTTTGTTGCAGATTTTGCTGCAGTTTATTTCAACCAAAGCTAAAAAAGGCTACAGAAGGAATGGGAAATATATAGGAAGCTTCTTATATGTCTGCTCCCTTCTGCTCAATCCACTCCTGGCTTAGGCTCAGAAAAACACAGCAAAATATGCAACAAAAAAGCTGCGTTTCCACAACGTGAGGGCCTTAGGCTAAAGCCCCACGTTGCAGAAACAAAGCTTTTTTTGTTGCAGATTTATTTTTTAGGCAAAGCCAGGAGTGGATTGAGCAGAAAATAGAAGTACAAGAAGCTCCTTATATATTTCCTATTTCCCATTCGTTTTGTAGTCATTATTGGCTTTGATGGGGAAATAAAAGCAGCAAAATCTGATACAAAAAAGGCAGCGTTTTTGCAACGTGGGACATCATTCTTAGTGGGAGTCTATAGGGTGGTAACACTGTGTACCCAGGTGCAACTATAGCCAAATCCAGTTTCCGGGCACCAGTCACTTTGGGGTAAGTGTGACATTCATTAATTCCTGGCTGGGGTTTTGCTGTTACTGCACCGCCAGGAATTAAGAGCCTGAATTTAATCCACATTTCACTGAGGGCGGGTTCACACCTGCGCCCAGTCTCCGCTTTGCAGGTTTCCGTCTTTTGCCCGAGAAACTGGACAGGAGACGGAAACAGGGAGAGACTGAGAACTGTCGAGGAAGAGCTTCGTGTGTGTCTTTCCACCATTCCTGCCAGGATATCCCTTTTGTGTTCATCGAAACAGGCCCAGGTTTCACACTGAGTGAGTATAAATACATTTAGAATCTATATTATTAACTATATGTATAATATGTACTGTTTGAGTGTCATTTTGTGCCATTTTGGTTGGTGGTGTGCCCCGGGATTTTTTAAGTGTAAAAAGTGTGCCGCGGCTCAAAAAAGGTTGAAAATCACTGCACTAGAGCATGCTTCAAATCCACATCAGCCCCTGGTCGGGATAGATTTTTGGTTCTGGCACATCCCACACCAGTGCTGGAGTAGATCTTTTGATCGCCCGCCTCAGGCAGCAGAGAGGATAGGTTCACCACTCTATACAAATACAGAAAAACTACTTCAGCTAGAGATAAGCAAGTACTATTCGAAACGGCAGTTCCGAATAGCACACTCCCATAGGAATAAATGGACGCAGCCAGGGCCGACCGCTTAACCCCCTGCGCATCGGCCGCTCCCATTCATGCCAATGGGAGTGTGCTATTCGAAACCGCCGCATCAAATAGTACTCACTCATCTCTATACTTCACCAAACTGATTGACAGGTATTCCAAGAGAGAGGATTTTTTTTTTTTTTACAATATTACAAAGTTGTTGTTTTTTGGGGTTTTTTTAAAATTCATTATTGAGTAAAGGAGAAAAAGCTGGGATGCCAAATCTCTTTCTGAAAACCTCGCTCTGGCTGTCAATGACTGTCAGGCCCATATCCTGCATCTGCAATGTTACATAGATTGCTGCTCTACAGGAAAGGAAGGAAAAAAGTAGAGGGGGAAAAAAAAAAACCCATCTACACTGCTCATCTGTCTGCAGCAGGTTCTACATGTTCCTGAAACAGTCTTGGAGAAGTCCTGCCAAGAACAAGGGGTTAATCAGGTACACCCACTAGGGCTCTGGGACCTGCCTGTAATGTCATTTGAGGACAAAACCCCTCTAAGGCTGGGCTCACACCTGCACCCGGTTTCCATCCCCGAATAAAAAAAAAAAAAAAAAAACTTGCAGGACTTTTCTCTGCATTTTTCATGTAGAAACCCAGCAAACCCCATTATAGTCGATGGAGTCCACAGGTAACAGCTTTTTGTGTTTTTTTAAGCGGTTTCCATCTGTAGGGACCCCGCGACCAGAAACCCGAACACAGGTGTGAACCTAGTGTGTAAGGTCACCTTAGGGCCCCTGTATGTGTATACTGATATATGTAAAACATGGACTTGCTAACTCTAGCGATACTCTGGAGATCTTTACAATACAGCGCCACCACATTATTACAAAACTAACATTTATTGATAAAATTTACATCTTAATACAGCTTTTAAGAGGTGGCAGTGAATACCGATATATGGGAGGGGGAAAGAGGAGAGTCACACCATTTTGTCAAATGTTGTCAGTCAGCAAAATATACAAAATGCAAAGAAATAAAATACAAACTAACCTGGAACCGTTCAGGCTCAATAACAAGCCCCACAATTCTGCAGCTTACTGCAAGCTGCCTAAGTATTCTGAACAGCTCCCTCTAGGGGCAGCTGCAAGTAGTCACACACTTCAGCATCTACATGATGATTATTAAATGGGCCAACAGTAGGCAATGGTATAAAATAAAGATGTAATACCCACCTTAGCAATCCACCGCTGTTTCCCATCATGACATGCTGCCTTAGTACGACTTGGGACACAGATTTGATCTTGCAGTAGTCTCAAGTCACATCACCAGACATTGCTGGATCCAAACAAATAGACCAGTCACGAGGAGCACAGGATCACTTTATATCATTGTCCGCCATTTGTAAAGTAATTGGGTAGGGGGCTGCACAGGTACAAAACCCTGCACGCCCTCAGCGACCAAAAGTGCAGCTTTCCCAGCAGTATGAGGCGGCCACTGACTACTGCAGCCGCCGGACTTGCCCAGATTACAGACCAATGTGCGTTAAAGGGGTTCTCCGGAATCGCATTCTTACTTTCAACAGGGAATTTGTATGCACAAACCCAAGGGTTCTGGGTCAGCCCCCCACCCCAGTAAACCAGACCTGTCTTATTTTGGTCAAGTCAGAAAACCACAGCACAAAACATAACGAAATACAATTTGGTTTTAATAAGACATCACAGAACCTCCTATTTAATAATTAAAAAATAATAAAACAGGTGCCAGTGCAGGCAAATAATGACAAGAATTACTAAATTATTTCCACCGGTTACTCTCATTATCAAAAATAGTTTGAAGTCTTCTTGCAAAAACAAAAAATAAAAATGAGAAGTGGGAGGACCTGTGTGGGGGAGGGGGGGCGCTATCACAGGACAGACAGACATGACATCTTCCTATGGCTTTTTGCCTTAATCTTCCCCTACACAGCAGATACACGTCTGAAGTTTTAGTTAGCGATCTACCGGACGACATTCACATGGACAGTAGGAAACAAGACAAACAGGACAAGGTGGGCACGCAGACGGTGTTACTGAAGGTGCGGCTCAGGTTCGGGTGGATGCACTTCTCTGTGTACCTATTACATCTTCCAAAGAGCAGTTACATAGGACTTGGGAGGAATGCTGTATCCTAAAGCCATATATAGTGGAACATCTCAGTCTGGAGAGAGGATTCTTCCAGGACAAGTGGACAGGTCATGGTTATCTCAAGATCTCACTAATCCCATCAAAAGGAAATAAAATACAATGGTTGCAATCACCAATCCACACACATCATGCAACAAACCTCCTAAAAACACCAGGAAGAGAGCTCAGCTCAAAGTGCTAGAAATAACCGGGACTTACAGAGGCGTCGGAGTCAGAATCAGGGTTGTGGTAAAATAAGAGTCAAATCAGTGGATTGGCCCTGTGTAGAATACTTGCTCTGTAGGGAATCTAGGGAGGAGAGGTTAGAAAAGAGGACAGACATGTTATTCCACAGGCAAGCTCAGCTACACCTGTGTTCTCAATGTGGAATAACAGAATTAAATTTAAGCCCCCCCCCCATACCCATCTGTCAACATCTATTAGGCCACAAGACCTGGTCAGCTGGTCTGGCTTAAGTTGTGGGCTTGGGCCTCATGGCTAACGTTAAGTGTCCTCACTATCCTTTGCTGGAGGGGCAGGTTTCAGTACATACACCACAGACAGTGGAGGTCAGATCACAGTAACTAATAATGGGGGACACAACTAATATAGAACACCTCACTGTGCCATGAATACACCATATAATAACCAGGCCTCCATAATTTAATGAACATATCAGCAACATGAAACTTAGGGAGAACTAGTGAATTTAAAAAAAGGGAATGCTGACGCCAGCGCCATAAAAGCAGACATGAATCCTAAATGAAGTTCGGATCTAGTTTAGCACCGTTCAGGTCTCTATATTACTGCAATGGAGTCTATATCAGTGAGTGTCCGGGGGAATACAACATCCAACTATAAATACTGGTATAACTTGATGTGATCACATCGGGGGGAGGACATGTAATCTCGACGACTGAGTGTTCGCTGCTCCCAGGTAACAGCCATAACACTGAATTCGGAGCTTCCTCTGGTTCTTGCGGACATTGTGCCAGTAGTGGATTTATCGGGGTGGGTGGGGGTGGAACACTCTCAATATATTGCCCAATTCATTTCAAAGCCAATCTTAGATTTGGATCAAAAAGAGGTTCCGAAACGTGAAAAATGTTTCTACATCTTCACAATACTGATGCCCAAGTCTCAGGCTAGACCATCAATATTGTGATGGATAAGGCCACATCCTCACTCTGCAGCCTCTCCATGGTTGGTATAGGTCATCTACCTGCACGCCATCTATCCAACAGAGGCCAAGCGGGCTATTGTAGATTTGTCCTATTCATGTTAAAGGGACAAAGATGTAACACCCCGTACAGCCACTACCAAGTACACCATTCACCATGGCAGTGACGTGATGTCATAAGACCAAACATTTTGGACTCAGTGGCTGCTGGTGAGGGACTGGTGATGCACAATAGTGACAACAGGTGCAGAATTTTTTTTATTTTTATTTTTTAAAGGGGTCGCTCCACTTCCTTGACAATCCCTTTAAGGCCTAGAAAATACTTTCAAGAATTTGATATCAAATATGTATGTTCCTAATATCTTCTAAAAGACCAGCAGGCTAGCACACAACAGTGACCGTTCAGCTCCTGGTAGACATATTGGCCAGCACAATCTTCCAATGACTGAACAGGAGAGAAATCCTCCAATAATACACAACGTGAGACAATCTGAGAAGGACACGCGTGGTCTGGGGGGCCCCAACCTGGATTTTACTTACAGCTTACACATCCTATGACTATTTAGTTCACGATGGGAGTCTCCGGGACAAGGCTGCTACAACATAAGAAAGAAAAGGTGATACTTGTCCACTTTTTAAAGTCTATAGTGGGTTCCATGTTTGCTAAAGCAGACGAGCATCAGTAACTGATTAAAGACCCCTTTCAGATGACCGAAAAGTGGCTGCATATAATTCAAATACAGTGAACATGGAACCCACTATTGGTGTCCTGTGTTGGAATAGACCAAGTCATACATACTGATGTGACAGATTCTGCTATATCTGACATTTCCACGCAGATTGAATGGAGTGGCAGTGCACATGCATGACATACGTGTGTGTGTTAAACAGAACCCAAATTCTTGTGGACACTTACCAAACACGTTGTTATAGTGAAGCAACCCTTCTAAATCACAGGGAATCCAAATCTTCTGGCTGTAATACAGATGAAGCCAAACTCCACCACTTGGTGGCAGTAGCAGGCTGCTCTATCATTGCCTTGTGTGGATAGTTAACTCCATACAAGTGTTCTAATGTATAGTAGACATCACGTGCATGTCAGTGACCCATTTAGAAATACTTTTGATAGAGCTTTATCCATCAGGGGGAAAAAAAAAACAAAGACTTTTTCAAGTCTTCAATAACAGCCGGGTAAAGTCCACGTGACCCCTGTAATAGCCCCATTCACCTGTTCTCTAGAGACAGACATTCTCCCCATTCATCCATTACATAAACTCCTACGTGTACAAGCCACTGACCTCTTGAGCCCTCTGAGCATGTGGCCACTACCACTTTGGGCGGACAAGGCCGTCAACAATTGGGATTTTACACAGCCGACCAATAAGTGTGTAGACAAAGACCATTGTTCTAAACGACACCTGTGGGATGCATTGGTTTACAATATAAGTAACTTCTGATCTACCTGACATCTATTACTGCTATGTGTGAACTCATCTAGGACAGCACTGAGGAAGGAAAGACTTACACGGATTTAAAGGGATGTTACTTCTTTGGAATGCAGCATGTTAGAGATGTGAGTTAACATTGTATAGACTTAGAAGGTATGGGGGGGGGGGGGTATATTGCCGAGTATCAAGAAACCCTAGAGTGCATTATAAGGATTGTTGCAGTCAGACCTATGGTGGAATTTGACTCTAAATGAAAATTTTCAAGCAGGTTAGAACGCCATCATCGTGGCTATGGCGAGAAATGGTTAAAACAATGTATGACAGGATACGAGAGGTTGTTGCGTGGTTGCTCTTTCTTGCCAAAGATCATTTTCTATAAATCAAGTGCATCAGAAAAATCAAAGTCTTCTAGTCAAACCCTCATACTGAAGAATAGAAAACAGACGGTAGGGTTACAGTTTGTCTTACAACAGAGTCCTTTGCCCCTTCCACCCCCTCCCCAACCCACAAACATGAACACATAACTTAGCAATAAACACACTTGATACAAGTGATCTATATGCAGAAGCTCTGGCAAGTTAACCCAACAGAACCATAGCTGCCATAAAACTGCAACCATTCTCCTGCCCCCTAACAGCCAGGGAAAGGCTATTAGATCATCAACAGTCAAATCTCAAGTCTATCGCTTCGTCTAAGCTTTTGTCATCGTGGGGACTGGCAGCTAAAAACGTTGCTACGGGAGAACCCGCAACATTAATGACACTGGCGCTTGTGCTGGCATTGCGTACAGCAATGCTGGTCACGTTAATGCCCAAAGTAAGCCGGGTCTGTTCTAAAGCCTTCTCTGGCACGGCAAACGCCTCTAACTTTTTCTCCCCATTTGCCATGTAAGAGTTTTGGCAGCCACGGCAAATACAGTCAAGACAAGCTTTCCGATTGGAGTAACAAGGACATCGCTGGCCTCGGCAGGTAAGAACACTTGGATTTTGAGTCGCACGTCCACATTTGCAGCCTTTCTTCTCGGGCGGCTTTTTATACACAGTTTTTGTCGGGCTCCCAGGAACCACGTTATTGCTGGGGAGTTTCTCCTTCATCTTGTCCTTTGTTTTCAGCAATGGTGGTTTAGATTTGGGATGCGTTTTCTTATGCATGTGCTCTGGATTTTTCTTCAAGGTTTTATTTGATAAAAGAATAGTCTTGCTGATTTTGGACGAGCTACCCCCATTGGGGACAGTAACAATGGGCTGCAAGAAGTTTCTATTTTCCCGAGCAAGTAGAAAAGGAGTCTGGGAACTCAACGCTGGCCCAAGAATAATGCTGGAGATGGGAAGAGGCAGCACTTTTTCACTGTCGCTTTCTGAACGTGACCGCTTGCGGTTTGTTTTCACCATTTTTAGGGTTGCAGCTGTACAAGAGACACCAAGAGGGGGCGCGTGGCTGTCAGACAACAGGACAGTATGTGTAAGGGGCTGTGGGCAAATATCCAAAAAAGTTCCATTTGATACAGATGTGTCCAGAGTGTGCTGCAGGTCACAGTCAGTAACTTCAGAGGTGGGAACAGTTTCTAGACTCTGGAGAACTTCCTCTACGCTCAGGAGCAGAGGATCGCTGCTTTTTAGATCATCATTATACCCACATATATCCAGTCCTGCAGCACATAATTCACTAGTGGAAACCGGGTCACAGACCGTCTCTAAGCTTTCCGACAAATCTTCTGTTTTAATATCAACAGCTGTGCAACAAAGGTCAATGGTTCCGGGGCTATCCGGGGAGGGGATATTTACAGCGAGCTCAGTTTCAGATGATAGGCCATTGCAGTTGGGCAAACCATTAGCAACTGTGCATTCAGTATTAAGCTCGGGTGTATCTTGGGCAAGAGAACAGAGGTTTGCCTCAGGTTCAGTAGCTAGTTCCGAATTAGAAGGTAAAGGGGAATGAGAAGGACACAGCGGTGAGGGGGGCTCAGAAGTTTTTCCATGTTCTTCCTCTTCAGGTGCAGACTCTTCCATAGATTCCTCAGGAAGAAATGCCAAAATGTCTGCCAAGCACTCCACAGTATTTAATAGGTCCTGTGCCAGTGGCGTGTGTGTGATGTACTCGCAGAGCTTTTTGTAGCAGCTCACCAAGATGCCCAACTGTGTATTCTCCTCAAACTGGTCATAGTCCTTACACCAGCTGCACGAAGGCTTCATCATCATCTTCTTACCTTTGCACTGCTTGCAAACATAATGTTGACAAGTTGAGTTGACTGGAGATATAGGGTCTTCAAGCAAGTTTCCTGGAAAGAAAAATAAAAAAAACACTAAGATTATCCTGTGTTTAGTATCGGATATGCATCAGAGACTACTGTAGTATTCTATACACTAACTATAGCACAGTATATAGTACTGAAGGTATTGGGGCAACACTTAGGCCAGATACACATTGTTCAGTGAGTATGTTCATGGAGACGATGGCTAAGGAGTCCATCACAGACGACTTTCTTGGAAGGGGTTGTATCGGCAGTTAAAGTTTAGGGAAGTCTACTTACTGCCGGTATGATCACACTTACTAATGTACATACTGGTCCAGGAAATACATAGGTCTGTAGAGAACTGTGGGAGGGCAGGGGCAGAGGTAAGCTCTGCTGACAAGCCAACCATGGATCATGTGACAGACCCAGCTCTACTCCGCACACAAGCAGCAGGAATAGAGCCGGGTTACATGACCTAGTCACACTACCAGCAGAGGCAGAGCGCTGCAAGGGATCAAAAACATGAACTGGCACAACTGGGGGCAGGTATGCACATTAACAAGTGTTCTCAAACTGGAAAGTGCAAGTTTTTTTTGTTTGTTTGTTTTAAATCCACAATGTCTGTACATGTAGATATAAAATACATGCAAAAAGTGCAGTGCAGCAAGCATTACTACGGGTCCAGGTTCTGTCTCTATGTAGTCCATAATACACAAAATTGCCATGTAGTTCTACTTCTACCTTACAGCAGTCACATGAGTGCACTTGCATATACACATACTAACGTCTAATAGGATAAAGCTCAGCAGCAGGGTTACACAAGCTTCTCATTACATCCCTGTGCACGCCGTATCTGCTGGCTCAGTGCGCAGACATTGTTGTGTCTGAATCCACTACTACATTAGGTCAGCAGTGTTGACCTAGCAGTTCCCACCAATCCGCTCACCATAAACAAGCACTCCCTCATCGTAGTGACAAGAGGAAGAAGGGGACGCTGCACCACTAGAGGCATTGCCAGCAGCTATCTGTGGCTGGCAAATCATCAGAGCTCGCTCATATCTACCCAGGAGAACTACTAGAATGACAAACACTACGACAACCGCACCACTACTACTACAAACAACAAGCTACCAGTTTTAGCAAAACACATCTAGGAAAGCTGTTGCAAAACTACAATTGCGAGCATGCACTGAGACTAGATATCAGGGCACACTGCGAGTTATACTTTCCTACAGCCAAGTGCCGCAGGCTGCACACCTATGGAGCCTATAAGCAAAGCAGCACTCATCGCTGCTACAAAGGCATACTTGTTTGAGCAAACATGTAGAACATAGAATAGTCACACACACGGGAAGAGTCTGCTTCTTGCATAACACTTTCCTAATAGACATCCTATGGAGCGCAGCCAAGTTATTACACGTGTGGCTGGCTACAGAGGGTGCACAACTCCACTAATGCATTTTCTATCTGCTGTCAGTACTGAGTAACACTCCACCTCCACAATTCACGGATTCAGATATCAACACACTGGACAGCACCAATCATGGAAGAGGGGAGGGGGCTCACAGTCAGGACCACAACACATACAGGTCACATTACACAGCATTGTGTTCTTCATTACTAGGGAAGGCTTCACCGCTAAAGAATGGCTTGTGGAGTGAGCAGTCAAGAATCAAATGGTCACTTCTATTAGGGCCATCCTCACGTCATCTATATAAGAGAAGACACTTCTAAGGCTTACACCATGCATTACGTCACATTAGCCTGAACGGCCAGCATTGCTTTACACCGCTAGGTCACCATGGCACAAGCCACTTAAGACCATGTATTGCAACAGCTAGAAACTGCAGGTAAGAGACACAGTGCATGACACCTTACACCTGCAGGGGTTTTTTAAGCATGTGCATGGGTTTTGTTTAAATCCCATCCACTATGCTAAAAATGTAAGTCACCATGCAGATAAGGCTGTATGTAATCCTCAGAGGTGACCATCATTGTCTTACATTAATGGAATGGTTAATAATGATTTCCTGGAGCATGATGTGGCCTACCGCTATAGCACCCCTAGTAAAGCTCCCCCCTCGGGTCACTCACATAATAAATACTAGAATAAGCCCCATTAGTTAGCAATGGGTTTATAAAGTGACTGACATACTGCGCCTTTTCTGATTTTCCAACCAATTCCTGGTTTGGGCACACAGTGACTCCAGAGATGAGCAAACACTGTTCCGAACAGCACGCTCCCAGCTCCCATAGAAATGAATGGAAGCGGCCGGCACGCGGGGCGGTTAAGCGGCCGACAAAGTCTGCATGCCAGCCGCTTCCATTCATTTCTATGGGAGCGTGCTGTTCAGATCGGCTGATCCGAACAGTGTTCGCTCATCTCTACTGATAACACATCATCTCTGGCCAGAGAGCAGGACAGGCTTGGAATGATGTGATATAACTACAGATCTAGAAAGCAAAACTGAAAGCTTGCTCAATGGGATTACTGAGCGTTCAGAAAGTAATCACTTTACCGCTTGGTGTAGATGTATAATATTCTACATACACCAAAGTGTCTTGTTAGGGTGGGGGAGGGAGAGCATTGCTCCCACGCTGGTGCAACTTTCCCCAGTGAAATTAGTTTATTATGAGGATTTCAGTAGATAATCCCTTTAAGAGTGGGGTTATATGTTTTCTGCAAATAAATATTTTCAATGATGAAGAGTTACGGTATACATGAAGGAGAGTTTAAGATCTTTGCTTACTGTCACTGACTAGATATCTCCATTGAACTTGCAGTAGACACGAATACGTCCTGGTCAGAGCTGTGCACCTGCATGTCTATCACATGAACTGACGTTATCTATTCAGAGTGAACAATGACAGCACCTACCAAGGACTGGGACAGATAAGACTAGGAAATAATCTCATCCATAAATTAATCTAATGCAAAAAAATAAAAATAGGGAAGCGTGCTTGCTGTAAAATGTGAGCACATGAACTAATACACGTATCACATCCCAGGTCTTGGATAAAGGTTCTACTCCATGTACAAGTAGCAGGTGCCGAGTCGAGTTAGTCCCTGCAAATCTAAGACTCAACATGACAAAGTACCAGCAGGATGTATATTATATTAGTATGGGTGCTCACGTTGGGCAATAAGTATATACTGCACTAGGATTTACCCATTAAAGAGGCTGTCCCAATTGTACAAAAGCAATCCTTTAAGTAAACACTACAGGATATATTAGCATTATATAGCTATACAACTACTTTATACTCCCAGCTTGCCCTCACATATGGCTATTTGGCATGCTGGTAATGGTAGCCCTGATACTTTATAAAAGCCGAGTAAGGATGCAACTGCACACAAACAGCCACTACCACCACTTATCACTGCTCTGTTCACTCCTATAGAATTGACGGAGAAAGCAGAGTAAAATCCCCGCCAGCAGTGAATGGAGCAATGATGCACACACTATAGCACCATTCACACAGGAGACTTGGCGACCGCAGTCACTGGGATCAATACTAGGACACACAAGACATCATTTTTGCAGGGAAACCCTTTTCATCTTGCAGAAAAGCTGTATTTTTGACCCAAAGCCAGGAGTGTATATCAGAGAAGGGAGACATCTAAGGGTTTCCTTTATAGTTACCATTCCTCTGAAGTCACTCTTGGCTTTGGCTCAAGACACCTACAACGAAAACACAGCTTTTCTGCAATGTGTGGCCTCATCCGTAAACATACACAATCCTTTTGTTCTCTCTAGAAGAGCACATAAATCAGCACAGGAGCTGCAGACACTAAACGGCATCCGCACAGAAGTACTGGAGCATTGGTGCAATGATGGGAACGGCCAGAGAGATGAGTAGCATGTGAGCGAGCTCACACCCTGTGCACTCCTACCAGTACGACAGCCCTCCACCCCCCTGGGCTCACCGCAGACACAGCAGGCCAGGGCCTGTCTGAAGAAAGGCAGCATCTTGCAGATTTCGGCAGAGGCCTGTGGGTCCCCGGGCTCGTAGTTCAGCACCAGTCGGCTCGCTGAGATGAACAGAGAGGTGGCATTCACTGGGTTCATTGCAGACTCCTTCCAGGGGCAGGCTCCAGCAGACAGAGAATCAGTCCAGTAATGTGCTAATGGGCAGCAGCTTATACCCCAGGCAGGGGCAGTACAGCTCCCTCCAGGGCTCTCCCCATGGAGCAGTGGCCTGAAGATGAGCACTGCTACCCTCCCCCTGACTCACACAACAAGGGGGTCCGGCTGATCGTCCAGGGGAGGGCTCCACACCTCACATGCCCCCAGCTCCTTACCCCCAGGTCATTGTCTCTGGGGGGCGCTGCGATCCCCCCCACGCCAAAAGGTTGCAGTCCAGGCCCGGGATCTACTGCGGTGAAGCCGGGGTCCTCATCATAGGTGACGGCGCTGCAGGGATCACATCCCCCTCCTCACATAAACGGCTCCATGGAGGAAATCCGAAGCTGGGCCACTGAGAAATCTAGGCCGCGGCGCAGCAGGGCCTCGGGAAGGCGGTAGGCCTCCGGTGCGGCTTTCGGTCTGACAGGAAGCGGCTCCGGCCTGCAGCTCAGGAAAGCCGCCTGAGGCCTGACACTGCTGCCGAGCGCCACACACAGAGAATAGGCCTCCCGCAGGCCTCCAGGGGATGGCGCTGTGTGCCGGTGATGCTGGGGCTGTCCGGGCACTGCCGGTATTATTGTATGTGTTGAGGGGAGGAGGGGGAGGGGTCGCTGATGACGTCGCGAACGCGCTTGGCTTCGCTCAATCTCCGGTCCAGTCGCGCTCCCAGTGGCGGGAAAGGCGATCAGGTGACCCGTGCGCGCTCCTGGAGCTCGTCACCGGCGGGAAACGAGAAAAGGGCGTGTCCGCTGCCAGGGGCAGTGAAGGGGTACGCAATGGAGACGCGCGTGCGCAGTAAAGAGCAGCGCGGGGCGGGCAGGATGGCGAGAGCCTATGGCGTAGTGTGGGCGGACGGAGCATGTGGCGCATGCGTAGTGGCGCACCTCTGCTGCATTGGGTTATTCTTTTCTGTCAACAAACAGGACGCCAAGTGCTGAGGCTGCTGAGAGTTGTAGTGCGGTGCTGCACCTATACAAATATACCCTTTATAGTCTGAGGGCATAAAGATGGCTGAACATACTAAAAAGCACCAATACTTGTTACATTGTCTGCTGTGCCAGCACTGCCGCCCTGGTGGTCCATGATGGTCTCAGCATGCCAATCACTGCTGACACTCCAATATACCTCTCTGGACAAGACATTGCCTCTCTGTTGAGTCCCAGATTGTCTTAATTTACTGTTTTTGTTATGTCATTCTTTAATGGGGTTGGCCACTTCATAGTCATTTTTTTTAAAAGGTTACAATGTCTCACAAAGCACAGTCCTTCCTTGGATGGCCCCCTGCTGCCTCTGGGTGTTGCGGTCACATGATTTTATTCACGTGACTGCTTCCCTGATTTCTCTTGCTTTGTCCTGTTCTGCGCAGGTACTGGAAGTAGCTAAAGGGTCCGGTGCATGTACAAATACGGGAGATTCTGCTGTCAGTATCTGTGCCTGTGCTGGATCTCTTCACTTCTCTTTAATGCCAACTTATAAGCAAACAAAGCAAGGGAAAGCCTTTGTGAAGGATCTCGCCTTGCCAAAGCCACTTTGACCCAGCCTCTGGCCTTGCCACGGGCAAAACTGCGATTACCTTTACCGTCCGCTCTCACCCTGAGAGAGGGACCGGGTCTTATAGGATAATATGAGACGAGCTTTCTAAAGTTTTATATTTATTAACCCAAGAGGGTCGATACTAGACAACCGACATACATAGAGATACACTCACCGGCCACTTTATTAGGTACACCATGCTAGTAACGGGTTGGACCCCCTTTTGCCTTCAGAACTGCCTCAATTCTTCGTGGCATAGATTCAACAAGGTGCTGGAAGCATTCCTCAGAGATTTTGGTCCATATTGACATGAATGCATCACACAGTTGCCGCAGATTTGTCGGCTGCACATCCATGATGCGAATCTCCCGTTCCACCACATCCCAAAGATGCTCTATTGGATTGAGATCTGGTGACTGTGGAGGCCATTGGAGTATAGTGAACTCATTGTCATGTTCAAGAAACCAGTCTGAGATGATTCCAGCTTTATGACATGGCATTGCATTATCCTGCTGAAAGTAGCCATCAGATGTTGGGTACATTGTGGTCATAAAGGGATGGACATGGTCAGCAACAATACTCAGGTAGGCTTTGGCGTTGCAACGATGCTCAATTGGTACCAAGGGGCCCAAAGAGTGCCAAGAAAATATTCCCCACACCATGACACCACCACCACCAGCCTGAACCGTTGATACAAGGCAGGATGGATCCATGCTTTCATGTTGTTGACGCCAAATTCTGACCCTACCATCCGAATGTCGCAGCAGAAATCGAGACTCATCAGACCAGGCAACGTTTTTCCAATCTTCAATTGTCCAATTTCGATGAGCCTGTGCAAATTGTAGCCTCAGTTTCCTGTTCTTAGCTGAAAGGAGTGGCACCCGGTGTGGTCTTCTGCTGCTGTAGCCCATCTGCCTCAAAGTTCGACGTACTGTGCGTTCAGAGATGCTCTTCTGGCTACCTTGGTTGTAACGGGTGGCTATTTGAGTCACTGTTGCCTTTCTATCAGCTCGAACCAGTCTGACCATTCTCCTCAGACCTCTGGCATCAACAACGCATTTCTGCCCACAGAACTGCCGCTCACTGGATGTTTTTTCTTTTTCGGACCATTCTCTGTAAACCCTAGAGATGGTTGTGCGTGAAAATCCCAGTAGATCAGCAGTTTCTGAAATACTCAGACCAGCCCTTCTGGCACCAACAACCATGCCACGTTCAAAGGCACTCAAATCACCTTTCTTCCCCATACTGATGCTCGGTTTGAACTGCAGGAGATTGTCTTGACCATGTCTACATGCCTAAATGCACTGAGTTGCCGCCATGTGATTGGCTGATTAGAAATTAAGTGTTAACGAGCAGTTGGACAGGTGTACCTAATAAAGTGGCCGGTGAGTGTATATATTAGCGGATACAAGCTTATATGGTTACAGAAACGATCTGAAACAGAAATATAAAACCCAGTTGGGTCTCTGGAGTTCACCTCATGAAATCTAGGGCACAGTCCTTTAGAGTCCATAAGTAGTTAGAGTCCATAAGTAATCCTTAGGTGGTAAGGGTTTGCCTACCCCATTAGTCAAATATTCGAGGGTGCCTGGTATCTCCATAGGCAAGAGAGACCTTAGTCCAAGGGATTAGCTTCCACAGCATCACAGCAATTCGTAACACATCCCAGCAGTCCAGGAAGAACAACAAGCGCCTGGGGTCTTGTCATGTGTGACAATATATCTCCACTCAGCCCCCTCCCACGGGGAGTCATGGAATGGAAAATGAAGAGGAATTCAAGGCGGATATTCATCTCAAATTCCTCTTCATTTTCCGCTGTATGAACATACAGCTAATGAAATATATTACAAAAATGTTCACCAAACACCACCCTACACAATGGTAAAAAAAAAAAAAAGGGGGAACTGCACCTTTAATAGAGCTGTAAGGATTTTCTTGTGTTTGGAAGGCTATAGTACAATCTGCTATACTATATTATGATGTACTATACTAGAACTACAAACAGGACACACAATAAATTCCATTAAACTGAACAGGATCCATAATGAGTCCTTCACCTTCTGTTATGGACTTCTCAGAACTAGAAGCCTTGATGGAGATGGGAACAGAGTCTAAACCAGGGATAGGGAACCTTCGGCTCTCCAGCTGCTGTGAAACTACAACTCCCAACATGCTCCATTCACTTCCATGGGGGTTCCAAGAACTGCAGAGCAAGTATGCATGCTGGGAGTTGTAGTTTTGCAACAGCTGGAGAGCCGTACATTCCCTACCCCTGGTCTAAACCATTCTGAAACAAGAAACTTTCAGATCTTAGTGAAACTTGACACTAGAAAGGGAGCTGTCCAGCATCTCAGATGGCTCGGTGGGTAGTGCTGCTGCCTGGGACAGTTGTGGGATTGCAGTGAAAGAGAGATCCCATGACTTTCTTTTATCTACTATATACATATACCCTAATACAGAGGTAGGGAACCTTTAGCACTCCAGCTGCTGTGAAACTACAACTACTACTCCCAACATGCTCCATTCACTTCCATGGGAGTTTCTAGAATAGCAGATCAAGTATGCATAGTGGGAGTTGTAGTTTTGCAACAGATGGAGAGCCGAAGGTTCCCTGAAACTGGACCTCCCCTTTAGTCTATTAGCACACAGCACTGCAGACTAGCAGCTTCTAGCAATACAATAGTGGAAACAGAAGAGACGCCGCTTCTACTGGTCTCAACATTCACATGATCAGTAGGACTTATTTGAGACTCCAGAGAGGAGAAGATCTTGTATCCATGTGACTCCCCTGCAGGTCATGGGGGTTGTGGCAAGAGTCTAGCATTTCACTGCTCCCAACAAACTACAATGGAGAGAGAGATATACATAGGCCATCAATTCACCAGCTTATATATTCTTTCTGGAGTGCCAGACAAGGGTGAAGGGACCACATTCATCTGATATATGTTGGACCCAGAGACGGCAACAGAGTGCTCCATTATATTTGCCCATCCCTGATCCTATGTGCTGCTTCTCATCCCTCTGACATGGAAACTACATATGAAGAGGCACATGGGCATGTCCATTTGCAGATAAGTGGAAGTCACAGAGAGTAGTGTATAAGGGCAGTGATGGGGGGGGCAGCCACTGTATGGGGATAACTGGTGGGGCCCATATTATTGTATGGGACCACTGGTGGGGCAATTTTACTTTATGGGAGGAATTTTACTGTATACGGCCAACATAAGGAATGCGGCTCATCAACTTCAACTTTTTGAAGTGGCCTGTTTATCCATCTGAATTTAAGACCCCTGCCTTGTGCTTTCTTGGTAGGGTTTGTAAAAACATTCTGAAACTGAAACATTTTTTTGAACTTAAAAAAAAAATTGTCACAAGAAAAAAAGAAACATAAAAAACTTTACTAGAACAACAATCACACCATAACACTATAATGTACCTTCCATAGTTATGTCACCATGATGGGATACAATTGGCCAGAGGTCCTCAGTGGAATTTGCAAGAAAATCCAGGAGTTTAACACTTTCCTGTTGCAGGCATTTTATGATTTTTGTTTTTGACTCCAAACCCCATAACTTTTTTATTTTTCTGTTCACTGAGCCACAAGAGGGCTTAATGTTAGAGGGACAAATTGTTCTTCATAATGATAGTATTTATTATTCTGTACAATGTACTGGGAAGCTGGTAAAAAAAATCAGGATTGGGTGGAATTGGAGAAAAAGTTTTGTGGAACTTTCTTACGGGCTTTGATTTTACGGCATTCACTGTGCATCCAAAATGACATGTCACCTGTGTTCTATGTTTCATTACGATTCCGGGGATACCAAATTTAGATAGTTTTATTTACATTTTAACCTCTTAAAGGGGCTCTATCATTGGGAAATTTTTAACTAATCACATCTTTGCATAGCCTTTAGAAAGTCTATTCCACACCTACCTTTAGTATGTAGATTGCCTCAGTGGTTTATGAATAAGTCTGTTTTTATTCATATGCTAATTAGACTGGTGCATGATGCATCGTGCACCCCCTTTGCTATTGTTTCCTATGGCATAGGCTGCTGCTGCTGATGACTCAGCTTCCTGTTTGCACACACGCATAGGAGATAACAGCAGAGACAGTGCTGCCGGGAACTTCCTGTGCTGGCTGGAAGCTAATTAGCATATGAATAAAAACAAAATTATTCAGAAACCACTGAGGCAATTTACATACTAAAGGTAGGTATGGAATAGCCTTTCTAAAGGCTATGCAAGGATGTGATTAGTTAAAAATGACTTTTCCCACTGATAGAGCCCCTTTAACCAAAATCCAAAACGTTGCAAAAAAGTAAAAAAAAAGTCACCATATTCTGACACCCATCACGTTTCTTTTTTTTTTTTTTTTCAATTCAAGTATTTTATTGAATTTTTCTCAAGATAAAACAACATAAATCATAACAGACCCTGAATAGAGGAATATAACACACAAACAATGCAGACCAGAGCCATCAAAGGGGATCAAAAGGCGGCCACAATCATCAAGACAACATAAGCATTAAAGAGAAAGCAATAAAGAGAAAGAGGGAAAGGGGGGAGAGGGAGCAGAGAGAAGGGGAGAAGAAAGAGAAGAGGACTGGAAAAGGAGGAGAAGAGAGGGAAAAAAAACACACCAGGGAGGGTAATGGGGGAATGAACAGAATAACATACCAGAGGGGGTCCTGGAGGACATCACGTGACAGGACCAAAGCAGAAGGTCTGAGAATCACCATGTGAAATCAGATGTAGATGCAAAGACACTGGTAGTACTAACGTCAACAGTAGGGGAACACAGTAAGGACTCATAGTCCACTGTCTAAGCCCTGGAGGGGGGCCATATGCCTCTGATACTCTGCAGAACCTTGGAATTCCAACCAGTAAAACCAAGTTTTGTTAAAGGCCTCACCTGTGTCATGCAGGAAGGAAGTGAGGTTTCCATTCTCATAATCTCATTAACCTTTAAAATCCAGAGGGAGAGAGGAGGAGGTTCTACTCACTTCCGAGATTGCAGAATGAAAGCTTGGGCCGCGAGGACCAGGAAAAGGAGTAGTGAGCGCTTATAGGTTTGCACCGGAGACTCGCAGTGGTGAAGCAGAAACAGAACAGGGCGCAATTGATGAAATGTCTCAGTAATTTGCAAAATGATCCGTTTAACACCATTCCAAAACGGGGAAAGCACCGAACCAGATCAAGAGGCATGGAGCATGTCGCCCTTCTCTTGCCCACACCTCCAACACATCGAGGAGACCTGTGGGAAGAACATATGAAGGGACCCTAAACCAACAGGACAAGATCTTAAAACTGGCCTCCTGGTAGCAGTAGCTGACAAATGCCTGTGCTTGAGTCGTTAAATACGTTCTGTTTGCTCCTGGAGAGGGAGAGAAACAAATCCACTTTCCACTTCAACACATGGGGGGGAACAGTCCCGTCAGGTGATATTTCTGTGCACAGAGAAGCATAGGGTGTCATAGGGTGTTTTTTTGCAGGGCCAGATTATTTATGCTATTTTGGGGAATGAAGGTAGTTTGTCACTTTTGTGTTTCCATTGTGGTCTGTTCCGTTTCCACCGTGTCTTTTGGCAGTGATTTGCTCCGTGAGGCCTTAGCCTTAGGCTGCATTCACACTGAGTAACGCTGGCGGTTTTTGTGCTTATTTTTGCACATAGCGCCGCGTATACGCCGCGTTTGCGCCGTGCAACGCGACCGCAAAATAGCGCGGTGCAAATGTGGCGTATACGCGGCGTTAACGCGGCGCTATGTGCAAAAATAAGCACAAAAAACGCCAGCGTTACTCAGTGTGAATGCAGCCTTAAGGTTCCTGACTAACTAATGTACTATTCTAATGGGTCCAAGATTTTTTTTTTTGTGAGCATGCTGCTTTAATGGGCTTAGTGAGTGGCACAGAGGACCCCCCAATTGATCACTGACTGAGATGTCATCACTGTATGAGATGGAAATTCCCCTTTTAAATCTAGGCTTTTTATGCCTCCATAGGAATTTTCGTGCAAGTTGTTAGGAGATAACTAGTGATTTGAGTTGTTGATAGACGGAGGGTTAACAGTAATGGCAGACATAATGTAATGTGTTCTTTGTCTGTAAATACACTGTTATTACAACACGCAGCAGAGGACCATTACTATTGCTTTTGTCTGCTTACAATAGCGCAGCACTTTTCTGTATTTTTTGTGTGGGAGGTAAAAACCTGTTTAGTGAATTGGCTGATAGCAGCACACAATATATGCCTGCAGTGTTATGTTCATACACAAAATGGCCACATTATAGATCATCTTTAAGTTAAAGCTGGACTACTTCATTGATGCGTTATGACTGCACGTTCCTTTCTTTAATAAACCTGTCATGGCATACATTGTTGAAGTTAACTAAAATGACACTACTTTTTCTACAACAGGATCATTGGGGGAATTTATTATGCAATGTGTATATTAAAATGTAGACATTTAGCGGGAATGGGACAGGGCCTTGGAACAATATTATATGCTTCACAGTGGCCCCAACACAGTATTATATTTTCAACAGTGGCCCCAACACAGTATTATATGTTCCACAGTGGCCCCCACACAGTATTATATGGTCTGCAGGGGCCCCACACAGTATTATATGGTCTGCAGGGGCCCCACACAGTATTATATGGTCTGCAGGGGCCCCACACAGTATTATATGGTCTGCAGGGGCCCCAACACAATATTATATACTCTACAGTGGCCCCCACAGTTCTATATGCTCCACAGTGGACCCACACAGTATTATATGCTCCACAGTGATCCCCACACAGTATTATATGCTCCACAGTGACCCCCACACAGTGTTATATGTTCCAAAGAGCCCTCCCTCCCCCAAGAGTCACCTCAGAGTATAATAAGTACAGGCCCAGGGGAAGTGATTAAAAATAACAAACACTTATACTCACCACACCTCTCCTGGGCAACCTTGCTCCGTCCTGCTGTCTGCGGCATCTTCCTTGTCTTCTTCTGCCTGATGACTGAAATCACGTGCCCCAGACATCACTGTTAGGGCCTGTGATTGGGCATCAGTGGTCAAGGGGGGCGTGGTGACGTCAGTCACCAGCAGGAATAGCCCTGGAAAATATGCTGAGCCTAGGAAAGGTAAGCATAAATATTTTTATTTTTAGTCACCTCTCCTGGGCTGGCATGAATTGGAAGGGGCCCAATATATCTAGTGGTTGGGGAACTAGGCTTTCCCAGACTGCTATCGCAATAGCCGTGGCCTTGGCTATTTCTATATGGTTGCGTAACTCTGTACCTGCTGCTGAACTTGTTCTTCACACCGTGATTGTTCCGGCATCTCAGCAAGTCGCCATATAATGAGCGGGTTGTTGGCGTTGATAATCCGCCTGCTCTGGCTTTTTCGACAGCTGGCCTGCCGCTAAACTCGTTCCTTGCGCTTTGTCCGTGATTGTTTCAGCAGCTCGCTGGGATGCCATATAATGAGTGTGTTGTTCGTATCGATGATTAGCTTACTCCGGGGTTTCAGCAGCTGAGAAGCTGGCCTGCCGCTTAACTCATTCCTCACACTGTGCCCGTGATTGTTCCAGCATCTCAGCAGCTCACTGGGACGTCATATAATGAGTGTGTTGTTGGCGCGGATGATCCACCCTCAGCTCTGCTTGAGGAGAACTCTGTGACTTCTGGCTACGTTCTTAGCTGTCATTGTTTTAGAATTTTGCAACAAATTAGATTTTCTTTTTCCTGGCATGTTTAAAAGGAGGAAACTGCCAATTTGGATTAAAGGTGTTTTCCCATCCAGTGTGTCAGCATGTTGCCTGGAGCTGATCAGATAATATGCAAATGTGTGTACACAATCCACTGAGGGTTAGCGTGTGTTTACATAGAGAGATAACAGACCTGGGACCTGAGATAAGCTCCTGCAAGAGCAGTGTAATATAGTATGTGAACATAAATTCATAACAGTCGTGAAGCCATGTCATTTACCAGGATAAAACGTAGCCTATGTTTTAATTGAGATTACAAACTATCTATGTGCCAAATTACACATAAACATCCAAACACACAAACTTTCACATTTATAATATTAGTAGGATTAGTAGGATTTTTCAAGAAGGACTAGGAAGAGCAGTAAAGACCTGGGAAGTGTTAGAGTATGTTTCTGCCTCAAGATCAGCTCCAGAATTGGGCCTGAATCTACCTCCCATTGTTTTCAACGGGAGGCAGTGGTGAACAAATCTATTTTGCTTTGAATTTCAAGGTTGATTTAGAACCAGAGAACCTGCAGCGCATGACTAGGATGCACAGTGGCAAAGAACGCCTCAAATTCCTCTTCACTTTCTTCCAAGCGTACGGCAGTATCGGAGATTGGTAAGATGAATAATTCTTGTTTTATGTCTTCTGCCCATTTTCTAATATATTTTGTTCTACTGAAAAATGAGGAGATGAAAATATGATTCTATTGTGGTCAGGTATTTTGGATTTTATTCCTCTGCCCATGTACAAAAGGGAAGTTGTGCCTTTTTTAAAAATGTTGCATTTTATAAATGCATCGGGAAATATTACACCAGAAAAACCAGGCCTACTTTCACCATAAAAAAACAAAGTGGCTTCCTACAGCAAATGATAGAAATTGGTAATGTAGTAGAATATGATAGCCTGAATAATACATATGATTAGGTATGGGGGAGAGGCTTTATTATCTACCATTGTATCATGCATATCAATCTGAGGACCGAAATAAGGTCCAGGTGGATCCCTGTTAAATCGTATATGTCATGGGCACCATATGTGTGGTTGCGTTACTAAAATGAGTATGGCCGCAACAATTTTGTGTTAACATCACAAAAAGAGTGGTCGAGTTAAGGTACATGTCTGCCCCCGACACGTTCTCCCAGACACCTGCCAAACAACAAGGTTTGCAGGGGTCTGGCAATTGTTTCCACCGGTACCAAAGCAGCGCAGCTTTCAGTATTGTTCTCATTTAAGGAGCCGCACTATTCACTCACAGTACAAACTTTAGTGGTGAGTGTAGGTATTGCAGTACTGTCTCATAGACTTTAATGGGACAGCACTGCAGTACTTACACTCTCTGCCACTAAAGTCTTGTGGGCCCCGGTACAATCTTTTGTCTACCTCATTCCCTATAATAAAATTCTTGATAGTGATGGTTACGGGTGCTTAGGAGTTTAATCCACCTTAGTGTGGTTAGGGTATTCTGTGGGTCTCCTTGTCTTATGGGCCAGATGGATGTTATAGGTCCATAGGAGTGCCTAACAAATACTCTTGCCGCGGGCCTGCATACCAAGCTTTTTCTTTCCCTGCATCTATACGATATATAAGAAATATCTCTCTATGCCAGTACATTGTATGCTCCGAATATATAGTTTTAAGGACACAATGTACTGGCATATAGATATCTCTCTATATAGCAGTACATGAAGTTATGGTTTAGTTTTTCTGGACCCAAAAGCAGAAGAAGGGCAGAAATCAGACCTTACTAAAGATGATGGGGAAGAGTCACCAAAACCTGCAGAGAAGTGAGCCCAGAAAATAGTCACTGCTAGAACTTGGGAGTCACAGAAAGAGGAAGAGTAGACTGGAAGTTATGTTATTATACTTAGGGGTATCTTCAGACTCAAGAATATAATAGGTGGAGGCCCAGGAGAGGTGTAAAAAAGTACTAAACAGTTATACTCACCTCCCTTTACCTCTTCTGGCCTCTGCTGTCCTCCTAGGTGACATCATGTGCTCCAAGGTCATGGGGTACGCCAAGTGTCATGATTTTGACATACCTCATATGAGTGCTGTGATTGGTCCTCAGCGGTGACCCCAGGATGCATAACATCACCTATGAGGCCAGAAGAGACCCCAGAGTATAATAATGATAATTTCACTTCCGGTTGAGACTTTTTCAGCATAAAATAAATCTTTGGGCTTAAAAACAAATCTTCAGAGCTTCGCGCATCTTTAATAAGGAGTGGACTGATGCTCCAAGAATAATTTTTGGAGAACCCATTCATAGACCCAGTCCTGACAAGTGAGTTTATACGTCTGTTGTGGAGCTTTAAATGATAAAATTCCTCGACTACACTGACTACAGATATAAATGTGAGGTTCTTAGCGCACAGTTTCATGAATTGTGCGAGCCCATCTGCCACGTCACGGCGACCTCATTCAGATGGGTCCCTACACTAAGACTTTACTCCCCCTGTACACAGAGTAAAGTCAAGTTCTTAGAGACTGCCCTGTAACAGTGAGTATATAAAAAGGTCATCTCCTCTCCTATATATAAAGTGTTAGTGTAGGGACCCATCGGAATAAGGCCACTAAGTGGTTGATGGGATGAAAAACATCATATAACGTGTGATATAAGATCACGATAGATCCTAGTTTATACACAGGATCTATGGGAACACAACGCTCAGATAATAGATTAGACTTTTTCTCCTACTTCTTAAAGGTTTATTCTAGTATGGGAATTCTCTAAATCTCAATAACCTTCTTAAAGGAATATATCATGAATATAACCCCTGCCTTTATGTATCATAGCATATAATACGGTCTGTGACTTGGGTCCCCCTCCTATGAGCTGATATGACTATCTTTAGGGAAGGGCTTATGCTCATAAAACACTATAATAATGTTATATTAACAGTCTACAATAACTAGTATACACTATAACTTAGCACTATTATTTTATCTTCCCCCAGGCCACAGTTTGTGCCGTCCTGTCCAAGAGAAGCGACTTAATGTTAGTCTTAACTTATTTATTTTCACTATTAAAAGGGTTTTCTATGACTTATATATATTGATATTATATCCTTAGGATAGGTTGTGAATATATGATTTCTGCGAGTCTGACACCCGGGACCCCCACCAATTAGATGGTAGAAGAGGCTGCAGCATTCTGGTGAGGCTGAAAACCAAGTACAGTATCTACTAAGTACTATCTATCTATCTATCTATCTATCTATCTATCTATCTATCATCTATCTCCTATCTATCTATCTATCTATCTATCTATCTATCTATCTATCTATCTATCACTCTATTATATTTCATCATGTCACTAAAACAGTTCAGGGATTTGATCAGATCACTGACTTTCTTTAGCGAAATGACCCCACAGAGTTGTTATTTTAACATCTTCCGGGATTTGATCAAATCCCTAGATTCATCATTTCCCTCCCACATATATATGCCTACAATACACACAATGTAAATATACATAAAATAGGAGGAATATATTAACCCATGCATAGCATATTTTTGGCGTAGATGTGTGTAAATGTGTCACACCTTTGGCGTACGACCCTATCATCTGTTAAAGATGCCACACATTGTTTTTGCTGTACCCGCTCACCAATAACATGGGTCAGGGTGTGGACACCTTGGTCTCACGCCAGCCAAATACTTGATTAATTCCAGTCTTAATAAATTCTCTACAATGTATATACATACAAGAGACACAACATACATAAACTATATAGAGATTACATAAATGGCTTTACTTAAAGGGGTTGTCCAGTTCTTGTTTTAATAATGACATGCTGTACACATACATAACATCCTGCAAACATCCATATATGACACAGTGACATACTGTACACATTAATATATGACACAAGAACATCCTATACACATACATACATGACACATGGACATCCTGTACACATACATATATGACACATGTCCTGGGTAGATAGAAGGATAAAACTAATAAGTGTCAGATATCAGTACAGTATATACTAGAAGTCATTGTGGCCATACATATATTCTGTATACATGGAGGGGGGGCAGTCATAATAATATCTTGTGGACAGTGGCGTAACTAGGAATGGCGGGGCCCCGTGGCGAACTTTTGACATGGGGCCCCCCTGACACTGAAGATCTTGACCGAGCCCCTCCTACGCATTCCTGCGCGCTCTATTATGACCAATAATGGCCCCTGCACACAGTATTATGTCCCATAGTGGTCCCTGCACACAGTATTATGTCCCATAGTGGCCCCTGCACACAGTATTATACCCAATAGTGGCCCCTGCACACAGTATTATGTCCCATAGTGGCCCCTGCACACAGTATTATACCCAATAGTGGCCACTGCACACAGTATTATGTCCCTTAGTGGCCCCTACAGGACTAAATACTGTCATGTCACCCGCTGACCGCTATACCAGGACAAATTGTGGATAAAAAATCTGGTCATGTGCATTACAATTTAGTAACTCCATGTGCCTCATATTAATAGCAGTTAACCCCATCATCTCCCTCACATTAACCCCTGTCTGCCTCACCATAAGAGTTACTGATATGTGAGAGACATGGAGGTAATAATAAAGTATCTTCATTACTATTACCCCCATATGTCTCACATATCAGTAACTCTTATGGTGAGGCACACAGGGGTTAATTTGAGGGACATGATGGGGTTAACTGCTATTAATATGAGGCACATGGAGTTACTAAAACACAAGTAATCCCCCCAAATGCCTGATAGTAATAAGTACAGTAACCCCAGTACGTACCTGTGTAGCTTCAGTTTCATTTTCCTGGAGCAGCTTCTTCCTCCAGTGCAGGACGGCAGGGATAAGCCCCGCCTCCTCCTCTCATTGGTGGGCAGAGGACAGCAGAGAAAGGGAGGGGGGAGAGAGGGGGAACGTCCTGAAGCGCTGACAGGAGCCAGAGCTGCAGCTCCTGTGTCTCAGCCGTTGCTGCAGCTTCGGGGCCCCCTGTTGGTGGAAAGTATTCCACCAACAGGGGGCCCCGATCATTATACTCGGGGGTCCGAAAAGACCTCCGAGCATAATGATAGCAGCAGTAGCAGCTGTCACCGGGCCCCTGATGTCCCGGGCCCTGTGGCAGCTGCTACCGCTGCTATGGTGGTAGTTACGCCACTGCTTGTGGAGGTGCAGAGACCCCAACTTCCATTAATAACTGTGGCAGAGAACAGACATAGACTGAGTCTGTGCCATTCCCATTGACATTCATGTAAACACCATGATGGAAGCTATGTATCCTCCATCTTGTGTGATTACTAATGTAAGAGAAGGAAAAGTCCTTCATGCAGATGACAGCAACGGACATTGACAATGGTAGTGTGAATCCAGCCTTACTGTAATGAGTGAAAATCAATGGGAATGTTTTGTGTTTGCTCTGCAAATGATAATAATAACAGCAGAATAGCAAAGAGGAGTTCATGTGACTGGAGACTAATACTGGACATTTACTAACAGTCGCCCCCTAGCTGTTATCTGTGATATGTTCTGTCAGTATCAGGATCAGACCCCGGGCTCTTACCAGTCTTCACCACTATGCTGAGCAGAGCCGATCGTGTAGACGTCCATCTCCTGCATTACTGAGGAGCAACTGACGGACGCCAACTGTTCTATTCAAATTACATCCTGCAATCCTATTGGTAGATGGTGGTTACCACGGTAACATAAACAACACAGGATTTAACCCCTTAAGTTACAGTACTGATTCTGCATTAAGACCGTTTATATATTTTTCCATAGACATCAGTGTATGAAGCTTGCTTATTGGTGGATGAGGAATATATCACAAAAAAAATATTTTTACTATGTCCCACATTCCAGAAGCCATATATTTATTATTTACAACTGATATTGCCTTATGAGGTCTTGCTTTGTAGCAGATTGAGTCATAATGTTTTATACAACCTACAATATGTGTATGTAATATATATATATATATATATATATATATATATATATATATATATATATATATATATACAGTCCTATGAAAAAGTTTGGGCACCCCATTAATCTTAATCATTTTTAGTTCTAAATATTTTGGTGTTTGCAGCAGCCATTTCAGTTTGATATATCTAATAACTGATGGACACAGTAATATTTCTGGATTGAAATGAGGTTTATTGTACTAACAGAAAATGTGCAATATGTATTAAACCAAAATTTGACCGGTGTAAAAGTATGGGCACCTCAACGGAAAAGTGACATTAAAATTTAGTACATCCTCCTTTTGCAGAGATAACAGCCTCTAGTCGCTTCCTGTAGCTTTTAATCAGTTCCTGGATCCTGGATGAAGGTATTTTGGACCATTTCTCTTTACAAAACAATTCAAGTTCAGTTAAGTTTGATGGTCGCCGAGCATGGACAGCCCGCTCTCAAATGATCTGAAAACAAAGATTGTTCAACATAGTTGTTCAGGGGAAGGATACAAAAAGTTGTCTCAGAGATTTAACCTGTCAGTTTCCACTGTGAGGAACGTAGTAAGGAAATGGAAGACCACAGGGACAGTTCTTGTTAAGCCCAGAAGTGGCAGGAAGAAGAATGGTGAGAACAGTCTAGGACAATCCACAGACCACCTCCAAAGAGCTGCAGCATCATCTTACTGCAGATGGTGTCACTGTGCATCGGTCAACAATACAGCGCACTTTGCACAAGGAGAAGCTGTATGGGAGAGTGATGAGAAAGAAGCCGTTTCTGCAAGCATGCCACAAACAGAGTCACCTGAGGTATGTAAAAGCACATTTGGACAAGCCAGCTTCATTTTGGAAGAAGGTCCTGTGGACTGATGAAACAAAGATTGAGTTGTTTGGTCATACAAAAAGGCATTATGCATGGCGTCCAAAAAATAACAGCATTCCAAGAAAAACACTTGCTAGCCACTGCAAAATTTGGTGGAGGTTCCATCATGCTTTGGGGCTGTGTGGCCAATGCCGGCACCGGGAATCTTGTTAAAGTTGAGGGTTGCATGGATTCCACTCAGTATCAGCAGATTCTTGAGAATAATGTCCAAGAATCAGTGACAAAGTTGAAGTTACTCCGGGGATGGATATTTCAGCATGACAATGATCCAAAACACCGCTCCAAATCGACTCAGGCATTCATGCAGAGGAACAATTACAATGTTCTGGAATGGCCATCCCAGTCCCCAGACCTGAATATCATTGAACATCTGTGGGATGATTTGAAGCGGGCTGTCCATGCTCGGCGACCATCTAACTTAACTGAACTTGAATTGTTTTGAAAGAGGAATGGTCCCAAATCCCTTCATCCAGGATCCAGGAACTGATTAAAAGCTACAGGAAGCGACTAGAGACTGTTATCTTTGCAAAAGGAGGATCTACTAAATATTAATGCCACTTTTCTGTTGAGGTGCCCATACTTTTGCACCGGTCAAATTTTGGTTTAATGCATATTGCACATTTTCTGTTAGTACAATAAACCTCATTCCAATCCTGAAATATTACTGTGTCCATCAGTTATTAGATATATCAAACTGAATGGCTGCTGCAAACACCAAAATATTTAGAACTAAAAATGATTAAGATTAATAGGGGTGCCCAAACTTTTTCATAGGACTGTATAGTTGACCAGCTCATTATTTGACAGGAGACAGTAGTTTCTCATTGATGATACTAGGTTAGACCCCAACACCAATGATTCTTACAGCTAATATTGACTTGTATATTAGTTGGATGACGTCCTATGTACTGAGCTCCCCCTAGTGGTGGCATCGGGCAGACAGAAAGGACACAGTGGGTTTGGCGTTCACTAGGAGGACATTTATTAGTGCATTTTAGAGGTTGCTTATTTATTCACGTTAAATCATTTATTGTACCTATGATACATTTATACACCTTTTGGGCTGAATGCCATATGTCCCAGACAGTGTCATCTTGAAAGGGGTTTTCTAGGAAAAGTCAAACACTTTTTTGACAGCCGTGAATTCTATCCCCTCTCCTGGCTCCCCTATCATACCAATATTGGGTCCCAGGTCCTCTCTGTTTATTTGGTCTCTGACTCTGGGGTTCCAGCAATCATGTCAGTGATCATCAAAGCTAAAGACTGGCAGAGAGGATGAGCACCTAACCAGTGAAACAGTAGGGAGAGGTCGGTTAGGAAGGGGCAAAAGATAACACTTTTGATTATTAACTTTACATCACTCCAAGAAATTTTGCCTGGAAAACCCCCATACCTGCTGCTTGTATTCACCTCCTGAATATATGGCATGGATTTATAGGTCATCTGTACCTTACTGACATTTTTTAAAAAAAACTTCCACCCCACCATGGAAAAACTTTCACTGCAAAGGAGCAATATGGATCTCAAAGGCCGGGTTCACACGGAGTATTTTGGCTCGTGATTTGGTAAAATCACGGCCGCAAAATAGTGCCGCGTATACGGTACCGGCTCCCATTGAAAACAATGGGAGCGTACACAGCCCGCAAAAGCTCCCGCGGCATCTACGTACCAAATCACGAGCCAGAATACTCCGTGTGAAGCCCGCCAAACACTCACTTGGACCATAGCATACTATGAAGGATGTCAGCAACAAGTGGAAAGTGGCTTGTGCAAAACAAACTGGAGATTGACCGATACTGTACAGTTCCTTAGGTTTTTGCATAGGCGGAATTCAGCTGACAGGCTGGAGCGATGACCTCACAAAGGACCCATGTCTACTAGATGGCCATTATACAGTTAAATTATGGCATATGGCAGCTAAGCCATTGTGGGTAGGGTGTAAGAAAAGGGCATGTGCATGTAAAGCAATGAAAGGCTTTGTGCAGAATTAATGGGACTGAGCTACAGTATTGCCATATGACCAATGGATATGAAATCATTTTCTGAGAAGAGATGTGCAGGTGTCCTGAGTGTCAGACCCCCTAATCATTAATTGATGGCCAATCCTAAGGATAGGTCATCAACTAAAAAGTCCTGTAAAACCTTTTTAACCCCTTCCCGCCGATGGCATTTTTTGATTTTCGTTTTTCGTTTTTGACTCCCCTCCTTCTAAACCCCATAACTTTTTTATTTCTCCGCTCCCAGAGCCATATGAGGTCTTAATTTTTGCGGGACAAATTTTTCTTCATGATGCTACCATTAATTATTCTATATAATGTACTGGGAAGCAGGAAAAAAATTCAGAATGGGGTGGATTTGAAGAAAAAATGCATTTCTGCGACTTTCTTACGGGCTTTGGTTTTACGGCGTTCACTGTGCAGCCAAAATGACATGTCCCCTATATTCTGTGTTTCGGTACGGTTCCAGGGATACCAAATTTATATGGTTTTATTTACATTTTGACCCCTAAAAAAAATTCCAAAACTGTGTTAAAAAATTTTTTTTCTAAAAGTCGCCATATTCCGACGGCCGTAACTTTTTTATACGTAAGTGTACGGGGATGCATAGGGCGTCTTTTTTTGCGGGGTCGGGTGTACTTTTTAGTTCTACCATTTTCGGGAAATGTTACTGCTTTGATCACTTTTTATTCAAATTTTTATCAGAATCAAAACAGTGAAAAAACGGCGGTTTGGCACTTTCGACTATTTTTACCGCTACGGCGTTTACCGAACAGGAAAAATATTTTTATAGATTTGTAGAGCGGGCGATTTCGGACGCGGGGATACCTAACATGTATATGTTTCACAGTTTTTAACTACTTTTATATGTGTTCTAGGGAAAGGGGGGTGATTTGAACTTTTAATTCTTTTTATATTTTTTTATATTTTTTTTAACTTTTTTTTTTTTTTTTTTTTTTGCATTTATTAGACCCCCTAGGGGTGTTGAACCCCAGGGGGTCTGATCACTAATGCAATGCATTACAATGCTAATGCATTGCAATGCATTGCAAAAAAAGCATCCTTTCTTTTGCAGGCTGCATAGACCAGCCTGCAAAAGAGAGGCTTCGCAGACAAACCTGGGAGCCTGTACAAGGCTCCCGGCTTCATCGCAACGGGAAGTCAGCCCTGGAGCATGCTCCAGGAGCCGGCGATCCCTGCCAAAATGGCGGCGCCCATGCGCTGCCGGGAAAATGGCGCCTCCGGCGCCGGAGGGGTTAATGCCTCCGATCGGTCCGGGGACCGATCGGAGGCATTAGAGCCGGTTGTCTACTACGGCGCATTTCGGGAAGGGGTTAACGGTCCATTCACACGGAGGAAAATGGTGAGGAATTTGGTGTGGAATTTCAGCGCTGCTAGTAGAAAAAGGAACCAATTGAACTCAATAGGAGGCTTTTTTTTCAGCACTGACATCTCACACCAAATTCCTCACCATTTTCCTCCGTGTGAATGGACCCTAAGAGTACCAGACGCATGTTTGTTTATCCTGCCCAGTAAGTCCCACCGTACATAGGAGATTTTCAGTGAAATAGCAGAGTCCGGCTATGTCGGCCAATGATTGGTTATAAAATATATCGAAAACAATGTCAGCAGTCAGCAACTGACTTTTACCTGCCGAAAAAAGGAGGTTGGCTAGAAATAAAAATGTGCTTTTGAACAATCCCATAGACTGTAAGCCAGTTGGTCAGTGTTAATATTATATGTGTGTTGTATATTTTGTGTACTGTATGTAAACCCTCAATAGAATTAATATTAATGTACAACACCAGATTAATATAATAATGTAAAGCACCATGGAATTAATATAATAATGGACAGCACCATAGAATTAATATAATAATGTACAGCACCATGGGATTAACATAGTAATGTACAGCGCCATGGAATTAATAGAATAATGTACAGAGCACCATGGAATTAATATAATAATGTAAAGCACCATGGAATTAATATAATAATGTAAAGCACCATGGAATTAATATAATAATGTACAGCACCATGGAATTAATATAGTAATGTACAGCGCCATGGAATTAATAGAATAATGTACAGAGCACCATGGAATTACTATAATAATGTGCAGCACCATGGAATTAATAGAATAATGTACAGCACCATGGAATTAACATAATAATGTACAGAGCACCATGGAATTAATATAATAATGTACAGCACCATGGAATTAATAGAATAATGTACAACACCATGGAATTAATATAATAATATGCAGCACCATGGAATTAATAAAATAATGTACAGAGCACCATGGAATTAATAGAATAATTCCTCAATATGTGAGAGCCTGGGATTGTGTGTCTGACACTGTGATCTGTAGTAGGGGGGCACCACAAGGTACAGTCCAGTTCTTGCCCCATTTCTCTTCATACTTGTACACTGCTGACTTTAAGCACAACTCTTCCAGCTGTTACTTACAGAAGTACTCCGATGACTCTGCTATAGTCGGCCTTATCACTGATGGCGACGAATACAGAGACTTAAACCAGGATTCTGTTGAATGGTGCCAGCAGAATCACCTCAGGATTAATGCTGGGAAGACCAAGGAGATGGTGGTGGACTTTAGTAAAAGGAGAAGTGCTCCAACCCCGGTGGAGATCCAAGGGACATACATTGAGATAGTCAGGACCTATAAGTACCTGGGTGTGCTCCTCAATAATAAACTAGACTGGGCTGATCACCTGGAGGCGCTGCACAGAAAGGACTACAGCAAACTCTACCTGCTCAGGAGGCTGAGGGCCTTCGGAGTCCAGGGGACACTTCTTAAGGCATTTTTCAACTCTGTAGTTGCTTCAGCCATCTTTTTCATTGCAGTCTGCTAGGGGAGCAGTATATCAACCAGGGACAGCAATAGACTTGACAGGCTGATCAGGAGGGCCAGCTCTGTCCTGGGGAGCCCCCTGGACCCAGTACAGGTGGTGGGTGACAGAAGGATACTGTCCGTGGTGACCTCCATGCGGGAGAACAAATCCCACCCCATGTATGAGACCTTGATGGGACTTGGCAGCACTGTAAGCGACCGTCTGCTTCACCCCAAGTGTGAGAAGGAGCGCTATCGCAAGTCCTTCCTTCCAACCACAATCAGGCTGTATAATCTACATCAGTCCAAGCGAAGATCACTCAGCACAAAAAACTAAATGATTCTGAAGTCTTCCTTCCTTCCGACTCTTAGTATATCTTCTCTTATCAGCATATGTGTGTCTACTTCCGTAATATATTACTGTGTATTATCCTGTAACTGTATTACTATGCTGCTGTAACATGCTGAAATTTCCCCAATGTGGGACTATTAAATGATTATCTTATCTTAATGTACAGCACCATGGAATTAATGGAGCTCTATAAATAAATAATAATTATCAGCCAATCTGTACAGACTCTCTGCATTTTTCTTTTTCACACTATTTAGTTATGGTTGATGGTGGGTTCACTTGTATAAACAATCTCACCATCAATCTTGCCCATCAAAACTGTAACGTTTAAAGAGGACCTTTCACCATATCTGGGCACAGGCAGTGTTATATACTGCCAAAAAGCTGACAGTGCGCTGAATTCAGCGCACTGTCGGCTTTCCCGATCCGTGCCCGGTGTAAAGCGCTGTCGGTCCCGATACCGTAGCGCTTTACAGTCAGAAGGGCGTTTCTGACCATTAGCAAGAGACGTCCTTCTGCCTCGCGGCGCCAATCGCGCTGTGCTGTGGAGCCGGGAGGAACGCCCCCTCCCTCTCCTGCTAATGCTCGTCTACGGACAAGCTGTGTGAGCAGAGGGAGGGGGCGTTCCTCCCCGCTCCACAGCACAGCGCGATTGGCGCCGCGAGGCAGAAGGACGTTCCTGGCTAATGGTCAGAAACGCCCTTCTGACCATAGAAGAGCTACGGCGCCGGGCCGTAAGCTCTTCACACCGGGCACAGATCGGGAAAGCCGACAGTGCGCTGAATTCAGCGCACTGTCAGCTTTCTGTCAGTATATAACACTGCATGTGCCCAAAAGTGGTGAAAGGTCCTCTTTAAGGCCATCTTTTTTTTTTTTAAATGTAGATTGTGAGCCCCACATAGAGCTCACAATGTACATTTTTCCCTATCAGTATGTCTTTTTTTGGAATATGGGATAGAGATCCATGCAAACACGGGGAGAACATACAAACTCCTTGCAGATGTTTTTTTGCCCATGGCGGGATTTGAACACCAGGACTCCAGCGCTGCAAGGCTGCAGTGCTAACCACTGAGCCACCGTGTGGCCCCCTAAGGCCATCTTATGAGCCTAAACAGCCGACATTCGTAGCTGTGGTACAATTAGAAATAGAAGGATTACTTGTACATGGACCTACTAATAGTAAATGGGGCCACGGTTTTTATAACATTACAGTATGCATACCTCGCAACCATCCTGGACTTGGGGTCATGTTCCTTGGTCCCGGTCGGTGGGAGGTATGTCCCGGATTCAACTCCTCTGCGTCCGGATTCAACTCCTCTTGAATACAGTAGTGAAGTAGGAGCCGACACAGCTCCTGCCTCACCACTGTTCCCCTATGTGCTCCAGCAAAGGATACTGTAGGCGTGATGTGATGACATCACTCACGTCTCCATCAACACTGTGGGACTGAGACAGAGCAGCAGAGGAGCAAGGAGAGGTAAGTATCAGTGTTTTTTTTTTTTTTTTGTTAAATGTTGGTAGATGAAGAGGGACATTCAACTGTGGGGGCATATAGAGGGGGAACAATATACTGGGGGGGCATATCATAATGGGCATATGAGGGGGACATTAAACTGTGGGGGCAGATAGAGGATAATAATCGGAGCCCCAGGGGAGGTGAGGGAACATAATAATCACTGTTACTCACCTCTCCGGGATCCGATGTTACTCCTAGGAGGCTTCGGGCCTATATGGTAATGTCCCAGACGTCAAGTGGTCTGGGATATTACCATATAGGCCCAAAGCCTGTTCTAGCAGTACCATATAGGCCCAAAGCCTGTGCTAGTAGTAATAGCCTGTTACTGCTAGCACAGGCTTTAGGCCTGTATGGTAACAGGCTGTTACTGTTAGGAGTATTTAGGTTCTTTACTTTCTATTTTTCTTACCTGGGGAGTTTTTGGCTGCGCAGTGTCTGGGGTGGCATCCTGGCGCTCCGGGGTTGTCCTGTCGTGAGTATTGGTGCACACCTTCTGACTTGCACGTGCGCACTGATGGTAGGCAGCTTTATCTCCTGGTTGATTAGTCTGTCCTCCCATTTGCACCTGGGAGGAGTGGTCTCTACTCTGTATTTAAACCCATGCCTCCCATGGTTCTGTGCTGAGTGTCGCTTTTACAGAGCTAGGCCTTAGCAGGAGGAGTAGGTGGTGTTCTGGGATAGAGGAAGTTCCGTGGTTGGTTTTTGGGAGGTTTGGGTGAACGAGTTGGTTTGTGTGTTTTCCCTTCTGTGTTCACCAATCCTCCCTCTGTGTATAATTGACTGTGTGAGTGAATTGCCTTATCCTTTGATTTCTACTCAGTTTCCCTGTGTTTGTTTCCTAGTATAAGGTTCCTTCCCATATTGGTTTGGGGGAATCCTTTCCCACATTTTTCCTGTGTGCTGCTTGTGTTGTTAGTCAGCGCACACCCTTGTCAGTCCCTGTCAGTAGCAGCTTCACTTGTTCGTTAGGGGTGACCCCCTTTAGTCTCCAGTCCCTAGAGGTCTTATAGGGCATTCCTTCTCCCACTTCCCTCTAGGCCTACGGAATCAGTGAGAGAGGAGCTGTCGGGGTCAGGCTTAGCCTGAGTACAGCCGACCCACACCCGTGAGGCAGGGACCGGGATAGCTAGTGGGAGTAGTGCAGGGCGAGATTCCCTACTGCTACTCCTTAGCCCCGTTGCAGCTACCTGGACTGACATAACAATTACTGCCAGCGCAGGCTTTGGGCCTATAAGGTAATATCCCAGACCATGTGACGGGCATTACCATATAGGCCCGAAGCCTGCTAGGAGTAACGTCGGATCTCGGAGAGGTGAGTAACATTGTTTATTATGTTCCCTCATCTCCCCTGGGGCTCTGATTATTATACTTGGGGGTCTTTCCAGACCCCCGAGTATAATAATAGTTTATGGGTGTGCAACTGTGGGGCGGGCAACTGTGGGGCATAATAGAGCTTGAAGGGTCCACTGTGGCCCCTGTAACCTCTATTATGCCCCAGAGCAGTCCCCCTGCAACCTCTATTATGCCCCATTGTGCCACTGTGCGGCATAATATAGGATGCATGGGCCGCTGTGGGATATATAGGGGTTGGGTGCGGGTAGAAGTGAGGAGTCAAAGATGTCTGTGTTTCAAACCTTAGAGAGTCAAGTCATAGCTGGAAGACGTGGTCATGGCAGTCCAAAGGGAAGAGATGGGAAATGTGGGAAGACGTCTCCTGTGAGTATTGCTGCGCAAAATATTACGGCATTGTAGTTGTTGTAATGTTACCGCTAGCATCCCCAACAGTTCCCCCCCCCCCATGCTGTCTGAGACGGACGATCAAAAGAACGACACCCAAAGCCCCTTTCCCCCGGACTCAATACGGGGGAGTGGAGGGCGTCTTTTGATCGTCCGCGTGAGGCAGCAGAGAGGCTAGGTTCACCACTGGGGGGTGGGGGGGGGGGTCCCTTATGTTAAAATACTATGTAATCTGTGGGTGCGAGAAGCTTGATAAATCCTCCCCAAGGCTTTTGTTGTGATATATCACGCTGCAGCAAGTTGTCAGATTCAAGTTAAAGCTTGCTAGATCTGTACCATGAATGACTGTTCAACTACCCGCCACATAACCAGAGACATCCCCATATATTTGCTTTCTGACATTTTTACCCCAGGCACTCTATTATTAAGAAACCTGCTGTTGCCTCTCGCTTGCATTATTTAATAGGCGTTAACTCATAAATAGCTAGGAGAAAACTAGCACCAATACAACCTGTCCAAATGAAAGCGAATACTTGAAGCAGGTGCAAGTCTGTTGTAACGTTTTCTCATGCTGCTTGTAGATCTTTAATGATTTATACCCTGCAGTCATTTATTTAGCACCCTACTAATATGAAGGTGCAGATGGTACGCAAGACACCTTGGCGCATGGGACTCTATTACATGAGTGAGACGTTTCTCCTTCATCTTGCTGGGATATAGACTTGGTTTTTTTACCAAAAATACACAAAAAAATATTGGCCAGATACGCTTGGATAAATGAAAGAATAGATCACATGATCTGCAGATCAGCTCCATGTCCTGCTACTCTAAATATACAGTAAATCTGCGTGTTTGTCATCTACTGTCTAATATCCGCATTGCGGTTCTTTCCGCAGCGCTTTTAAGTGAAAGTTCACAGAGTTTTCCTTTGCGGACTTTCTCTTAACATTATAACTACGGGAAAGCCACCGGCGTTTCCGTAGATATAATTGACATGCTGCGATTTGCAAAGCCGCAATGTAGCGTGTCCACACTGCGATCTTTACCGCAAAGTGGAGATGGGATTCGCATGAATCCCAACCACTTTGCATGCACTGTACAATGCCGTGATTTTTCCCGCAGCATCTCCGCTGCGGGCAAATCGCAGTGTTTACGGTCCATGGGGCCCCCGGCCTGTCTTTCTGTCTATCAATCTATCTACCTACCTAATATGATAATGCAAAATTGCAATGAAAAATGACAACCCTGATCTAGGCTGGCCTAGGCTTCCCTTCAGCACATTTTCAAGCCAAGAGGTGGAGTAAGGGGAAGTGAAGTGTTTAGTGAGTAGTGCTAAATTTACCATATAGCGTGCACCATTGTGTTACATGTTGTACATGTTCTGCCTCTATGTAAAGGGAGTCTGTCAGCATGAAATAACATGTTAACCTACACACAAAACCTTGCATACACTTTCCCAAGATGTCTTCCTTCGTCTGTCTGTAGCTCTGTTACCAAGAAAAAAAAAATACACTTTTAAAAACATCCAAATTAGTTGAAATTGGCTCTAGGGGCTTGTAATCCTTGGTTTGGGTTTAGTTGACGCTGTGGATTACAAGCTCCTCTGTCTGGGTCCCGGGATTGCGTAAACTTCAGAAAGCAAAGTACACAGAACTATAAGTCGTGGCAGTAGACTTATATCACGCGGATCTCCATGGGCTTTAGGGGAATGTAATAAAGAGCATCAAAGTGAAGATTAGACACCCCTAAAGCCCATTTCAATTAATTTGCATATTTTTAAAAGTGTTTTATTTTTATCAGTAACAGAGCCACGGACAGACAGAGAAAAGACATCTTGGGAGAGTGTATGCAAAGCCCTGCAAGGTACTGTGTGTAGGGTAACATGCTATTTTAGGCTGACAGACTCCCTTTAAAAAAGAATTCCATTGTCGAGACATTGCCATTTTCGTCAGCTCTTTAGAATAACCAGGGCATTGCGGCTTACCCATACTGTGCCAAAGAGATCATTTGCATACAGGTAATAAAAGGCAATATGTGGACAACAGGGGCATCGATTCACAATACAGTTTGATTCAGGTGACCATAACCTATCTATCTGCAGGGCAGGGTGGCTATGCTGGGTTCTGCTGACACCTATCTGCACGGCTGGATTGCTATGCTGGGTTCTGCCGACAGACTCCCTTTAATAGAACCCTTGTGCAGCACTTCTCAGGTTTTCTATGACTACCACAGCAGCTGTAGCACCAAGCATGTACCAATGTCTGAGCTGCTATTACAGGCGCACACTATGAGATATTTCACTAGTGTCTCAGCCCCTGCTTTCTATACTACAGCTTATCCAGGTAGAGGGTTATATAGCAGCTTGTGCGTCATGTGACTAAAATGGTCAGAGCTCTTACGCCGCTCACGATTGGTCACATGTATGCAGTTCTGTGCTCTGATTGGTCCGCAGTCATTCGGTGCCCCTCCGATTGGTCAATTGTCATGTACCACGCTGCTATTCGTCAACCTTTTCACATTGCTAATTCTGATTGGTTGCTGAGTCTAAGTGGTTATTCATTGGCTGGGGAACGGGGGAGTTGTCATGGCGGCTGTCCACGGTGTTTCCCGGCTCTTGGCTGGGTTTTTGAGTCCGAGTACCCGGTGGGCGACACGGGTACCAGGTCGGTTGTACTCGGTCAGTCACTTGTCGGTGCCGGAGAGGATAGAGAAGAAACGGAGAGAAGCGCTGCAGGGCGGAGGACTACAGAGGATAGAAGCCCAGCACAAGAGGGTGAGAAGGGCACAGTGTCACCGGCTAGCGGGACGACCTGCAGGGGGCAGCACTTGGCACAACCTCTGTACACCTGAATCCTATTCATACATACTTACATACATACATATGGTGTCTGACATTGGATACACAGACCTGCAGTAAGTGGTGACTGCCCCCTGTCCTTCCATGTCTGTATCCGATCTGATTAGATGACATTATATATAGATCCTACTGATGTCTATGGGTCAGGGATACAAGGAGGCTGATCCTGCCTATCCTTGGAGACAAGCGGCATTAAAAAGTACCTTGCAGCTGCTTATCTCAGATATACATAACATGTCCTTGAAACTTAAAGTGTGTTTGATTCCGACGCTGCTCCTTGTGACTGCACCCTTAGTTCACACGGGGCAAGAAGGGGCGGATTTTGGTGCGGAATCCACGTCGTAATCCGCCCCCTCACAATGGTGGTCTATGTAGACCGCTAGCAGCATGTTGCCGCTAGCGGAAAAAAGAAACGAGCTGCCCTTTCTTCAGGCGGATTCCGCGGCAGAATCAGTCGCGGTGTCCGCCTCACGGCAGCACCCTCCAGACTAGGCTCATTCATTTGGGCCTAATCCGGAGCGGAAAGCCACGACGCGATGCCGTACACTGCACCAGCATCCCGTCGCGGCAGCTGCTACGGAATATGCACACGCGTATTTGTGTGTGAACTAACCCATAGGTTACATGATCCTGGGACTGAATGTTAACAGTATGATCTGTGGATTTTGCTGCAATGATTCTGTGGACAGATCTATGTGTTATGAGGGTTTGTATCAGATTTCTGCCTACGCATGGTACAGGGTTACATTTGCAATGAAGAGTAATGTAATGACATTTCCTATAGTGTCCCTAGTACTGTTGACCGAGTAGTATTTGATCAAATACTTCACCGGCATAGGAATGCGTGTAATCGGCCAAACACCAAGGGGTTAAATGCTTCGAATATTCGATGCATTTAACCCCTTGGTGTTTGGCTGATTACACGCATTCCTATTCGATCGAATTCGACTGGCTCACCACTAGTGCCTCACTAAAAGTTTTGTTGCTGAAATGTCAACCTATAGGATGGCATACCTTAATTAGTCATTGTATTAACGAGGACCTTTCACCACCAATTCTAATAGCGTCTGTTAATAGGTGCCGAGCCACTGATTCCAGCACAGTTGGAATGTTCTCTCTAGCCCCCCCCTGTTCCCGAGCAACAAGTGTAGGTAGTTTTGGTGCCTGTGCTATTTAAAGGGGTATTCCCACCTCACATACTCACCAGTCTTTACTGCTGTAAAATCTTCTTTCTTTCTGGTGTCTTGCATCATTTGGTGGGTAGGGTTTCACATGCAACCTGCTGTTTAGCTCCGCCCACCCATATTGGACTATGAAGTACAGGCAGCAGCAACTCCATTCTGTGTTACATACAGAGACTGCCTGTCTCTGCCATAATGAACACAATTGTATTAGCTAGCCTGATAACTGGGAGAACAGAAGAAATGAAAGCAGCTCCTCTCGTCTATCTGATAACAGGACATAGGTCACGTGGTGTAGACACAGGAATAGCTAGATACACAGGCTCGCTCCCGTGCACTTAGCCCCTCCTCCCTCCCCCCTGAGAGCAGCAGATACATCACTTGACTCATGAGCAGCTAAGTCAGGGCTGTGGCCACAAAGAATTGAATAAAGTAAGATAGTGGACAAACAAAGCAGTTTTGCTGAAGCAGTGTATTTAGGAAAAGTCTTACATCCACATTAACAAGCAGTATAGATAGGATCCTTGTGATGGGACAACCCCTTTAAGCTTTGTAATGTTAGGAGGGCGGTGACAGAGCACAGATTCACACACCTTGTCTGCTCCTGCTTGACACTGTCCTTCTGTCAGTACAGGGACTAAATAGCATATCAGGCACCAAAACTAACAGCATTGATTGCTCAGGAATGGTGGGAGTTAGAAATAAATTTCCAACTGTGCCAGTTGGAGCACAGCCTATTAAAGGGGCTCTATCACTGGGAAGAGTCATTTTTAACTAATCACATCCTTGCATAGCCTTTAGAAAGTCTATTTCACACCTACCTTTAGTATGTAGATTGCCTCAGTGGTTTCTGAATAAGTCTGTTTTTATTCATATGCTAATGAGCTTCCAGGCAGCACTGCCTCTCCTATTAATTCCTATGTGTGTGCAAACAGGCGTGTGTGGAGAATCCCTAAATCTTTTGCCACAAAATTTGACATCCTTTAGTGGCCCCAAAGAAAACATACATGGCACTTCTGCCCCAGTGTTATAGATGGGACATGGTAGATGAGGCCAGGTGTAGCATTGTGGCCAGAGCTTCATCTCACAGTTGCATATTATCAGCATTATTGAAGTGCATTACTCTATACCTCTTTTATGTCTTCAGGGGAAGCTGACAGCGCGGGAGAGGATCAGTCTGCTCCTGGATCCTGGCAGCTTTGCAGAATATGACATGTTTGTGGAGCACAGATGTGCAGATTTTGGAATGCAGGAGGACAGGAACAAGGTCAGTGTTCAGATCAGATCCCTCTAATTTTTGTGCACTATTTGCTAAATGTATTTTCTGTTATTTATATCCGGTCTTGTAATGACCACCGTAGCATATCCAATAAAAGCTACATGAATAGAGATGAAGGTCTAGCAATGTGTCCTAGCTTAAAATCAGGATTAGAGAACATGGCTGTGTCTCCCAGTACAGTGTCTGCATGCTGTGTAGTATTGCAGCTTCACTCCATACACTTAGGTATGGATTCAGTATCACAACCTCACGCAGATGTGTCGCTGTTTCTGAATTAAAGTGAACGTGTTTTCAAATCCTGTATAACCCTTTAAGACTTTTTCTGGAATTTGTTGCTCTTAGGTGGAGTTGTAGGTCAGACCCGACATGTAGTTTATTTGTATGTTATAAAAGATGTGATGTGAAACATTTTAGAAAAAAATAATTCACAGATGACAATCTTATCATGGTCTGACATAGCATCAATGTCCTGCCCCAACCGCCTGCTTACACATAGTACAGGGTAGGCAGTCACCTTTTGCACATAAGCCTGTACATAAACCTAGGCCTAAGTAAAAGTGGAGTTTTATGGCTTTATTATATGATATACCTGCAGTGATTCAATACTATTATAGCCCCACCTAAGTAACAGCAGGAATTTCCACCTTCACCCTTTTACTTTTAAAGGAGTTTTCCCACAAAGCAAGTTATTCCCTATCCGTAACATAGAGGATTACCTGTAAATTAGTGGGGGTCCCACCGCTTAGGGAATAACTTGATTTGTGGGAAAACCCCTTTAGGGGAAAGCTCCACCTTGTGGAAAAGCTGCAATACTTTACACAGAAAGTCTGCTTCTAATATACATATATGGAAACCGCCAGTGTTTCTGCAGGTATAACCGAGGTGCTGCAATTTTTAAAATCCCAGTATTTTCGATGCCGATTTTCCAGAAGAGGGCCCAGTATTTGTAGCTGAAAGCAAATAAGGCCCCGCCCCTAAAGCACTTGCAGGCTGATCGCCTATCCATAACATGATCACCAGTCAGATCACTGTTTGTATTATGTAACCTATACTAGAGAAATGATGATGATGTTGCTATTGGCCTTGTGTATGTGAGAAAATGCAAAGCACCTGCTGTGACTGAAATGTTATCCCAGCTTTTTATTTATGGCCTATCCTCTGGATTTAGCATCAATGTCTGATCTTTGGGAGACAGACACCCCGCCCATGCACTGATCAGCTGGTCTGGACAGTTGTACTATACAGTGTACAGAGCTGGAAGTAGAAGGCTCTATACATTGTGTAGTGGTTGTGTAATGTTACTGCTCCTCTGCTGCCATTGAGGTGAGTGTGAGCTGAGCTAATATAGCACGGCCACTTTACAATGTCTGGTGTTTCCATGGTTGAACATAAGTGCGCGTCATTTATCTGACATAACTGTTGTCTCTTCTCCATTTCTTACAGTATCCTGGAGACAGCGTGGTCACCGGACAGGGACGCATTAATGGCAGACTGGTATATGTGTTTAGTCAGGTAATCATCAGACATTTACTATATTTATAGCTTTCTTTGGGGCATCTTTATACACAAGAGGTGTTCCTTTGTGCATGTTTGATAAGCTGTTCTTGACTTTTTTGGTAATTTTGTGTATTCCCCCACAGGATTTCACTGTGTTTGGTGGCAGCTTGTCTGGAGCTCATGCTCAAAAGATCTGCAAGGTAACGCACAGAAGTCAGAGAATGTACATTTCATTCATTCATTCATTCAGTTCTAGGTAATAGCAAAAGTTGATATAAAAATTGTGCATCTAAACAAAAAACAACTTGCCTGTATTAGGGCATAGCCTAAAACCCCATGTATAGACCATACAGTGGGGCAAAAAAGTATTTAGTCAGTCACCAATAGTGCAAGTTCCACCACTTAAAAAGATGAGAGGCGTCTGTAATTTACATCATAGGTAGACCTCAACTATGAGAGACAAAATGAGAAAACAAATCCAGAAAATCACATTGTCAGCCTTCTCTAGATGGACAGAGGTGGTTGTCCTCGTTCACGTTTGTCCAGGTAACTAAAAGTTCAGTAACTTTATTGAGAAAACTGAAATGAATGAATGCTAGACTGGATTTCAGAAAAGCCATTTCACGCTGAGAAGAGAATAAATGTATAGCTGAAGAGTGGTCACGTGCTTTCCATATCCTTCTGGTCCGGCCACATGTTCTCTGATGTCTTCTCTAGATCATGGATCAGGCTGTGCTGGTGGGAGCCCCCGTGATTGGACTCAATGACTCTGGAGGAGCTCGTATCCAGGAAGGTGTAGAGTCCTTGGCCGGCTATGCAGATATCTTCTTGGTATGTAACAGAAATTCACCAGCTTGTGGTTACCTGAGAGTTTGATTTGTCCTCCTGATTTCCTTTCACTGTATGCCAATTGGTCCAGTTGCTCTGTAATCTATTATTTTGGTCTTGTGGGGGACTGCGCAGTACACCATTAGAAGACTAGCTGCAGCATTTTCTACGCAGTTGACGCTGCTATGCAGACTCTATCTTTATATCATTTTATTCTCCCTTTTTCTCCTTTAATCCATACATTTCACATTATCACCACAGAAACTATTATTTTACCACTATAACCCAGCATATTGGCTCAGCCCCTCAGATAGATATATTAGGGTCACCTTAATCAAATGGCGGTTTTGTATTTACTGCAAAGAAATAGCTGTTTTTGCCAGTATGCAGTAGAGCTCTATGGGTGACCCTAAGCTATCTGCAGGGCTCGGTTGATATGATGGACATATAGATGCTTCAAAGAGTTTTTGCAGAGGAATCCCAGAATCCAGGAAAAAATATTTAGTTTCCTATCCTGCATGTCTGATCTTATTTTATTTGTTGTCAGAGGAACGTATTGAGTTCGGGGGTTGTGCCTCAAATCTCCCTCATCATGGGCCCATGTGCCGGGGGTGCAGTTTACTCTCCAGCACTCACAGACTTCACCTTCATGGTTAAGGTAAGACATTGGCTCTCTCATTGCAACTGCTCAGTCTTGGTTTGTACAATAACAGAAAATTAAAGGGATGTTCACACTACCATTTTTAGGATCCGTTGCTAGCATCCATCAGAAAAGGTTAACAATGGACACTAACAAATCCCTCAAAAATCCGTAAAAAAAATCTCATTGATTTCATGATATTAATACAGGGCGCAGGACTTTTGGCTCAGTTCAAATTAATGGACTTATGAAGGATGAGAAGTGCCTACTATTTATTCATTTATTTTTTAACATTAATGTCAATGGCTAACAGACATATATCGGATGGTAATGGCCGGTCGTCCAGTATACTGTCCGCTATTTCTCTGTCTTTATTTTCTGCTCAGAAAGCAGAACAAAAATGGATGCTTTAATAATAGACATTGACAGATACTGATATTAACATGTCAGTGTTTCAACTGATCCATTAAATCCAAAACTAACTAGTGCCTAACTAACTAAAACTAGAAGATGGCGCCGTCCTTGTGTAATAGATTGTTAGATCCATTCTGATAAGCGAATGTTTCAGCCGCTGTCCCTGCTCTTGTCTCCCCAGGACACTTCTTACTTGTTCATTACTGGTCCAGATGTTGTCAAATCTGTCACCAATGAAGATGTCACACAAGAGGACCTCGGAGGAGCCAAATCGCATACTGCTCTATCAGGTAAATGTGGGTATGGTGAGGGTAGTAATATACAGTACACGTTGGCTATTCCTCCCCCAATAGAGTCTTACAACACGATTTATGAGCCTGTGGTTGGCCATTGTGCTGCAGTGGTAAAAGAATAGAGAATATTTAGTTATGATATTGTGCACCATTGTCTCTGCTACAGGTCAGAGCATATTTACTAACACAAGTACAGTATAAGCCATTAGTCCTCCGCCTGATATTCTACTTACAATCTGGCATAAGGCTAAAACGGTCCGATACCAGGAGCTTACCTGATAGGCTAAAATCTAAGGTTCATAGTGACTGGTGCACACCTATACATGTATATGTATACAAGACCAATACAAAGCAATTTTTAGTGGAGATACACGTTTAGTTTGTAGCATTATAAATGGGTAAAACTTGTGTGTCCTGCAGGGGTGGCACATCGAGCCTTTGAGAATGATGTCGACGCTTTATTAAACCTGCGTGAATTTTTTAACTACCTCCCACTGAGCAACAAGGACCCAGCACCGATCAGAGAATGCCACGACCCCAGGTGAGTTACAGCCACCCGCATTAAGCATTGTTATTGAGGAAGAAACTGGAAATCCCGTAGAGCATAGGTCTGGGAACCTATAGCTCGCGGGATGTGGCAATTTTGATGGCTGGATCTGGCTTGCAGACAAGGGCGTAAGGGGGGGGGGGGGGATTTAGGGTGTCTTTTCGGACTCCTGGGTATAATGATCAGAGGCCCAGGAGAGGTAAGGGAACATAAAAAACAGTGTTACTTACCTCTCTCGGATTCGGGCCTACTTGCAGATGTCACATGACCGGGGCCCTGCATCCATATGCGTCGGAAGCTTCCCGGTCACATGACGTCCCGGACGTCATTGAAGATGGATGACCGTGGCGGAGAGTGCAGCGGAGCCAGGGAGAGGTAAGTACCAGTGCTTTTTATGTTTTTATCCCCCCCCCTTGGTCTCCGATTATTATACTCCAATTAGTATAATTGTTCATGGGTGTCCACAATGGGGCATAATACTGTGTGCGCAGGGACCACTATGGGGCATCATAGTGCGTGCAGGAATTGGGGTGGGATGTGTGGTATTATGGCTCTCACAGAATTACATTTTAAAATATATGGCGTTCATGGCTCTCTCAGCCAAAAAGGTTCCCAACCCCGAAAAAGTTACCTACTTCAACTAAGGGCTCTTTCACATCAGCGTTCTCCTCTCCGTAGTTCAGGTTTCCGTTTCCTGCCTAAAACAGAGCAGGAGACGGAAACCTGCAGGAGACTCTCTCACCCATTCATTTGAATGGGTGAGAAAGATGTCCGGCCGTGAGCGGCGGTGAGCGTTTTAGGCTCTCCGCTGCGAAACCGGGTTTTATAATCCGGACACAGAGTCGGACATGCAGTACTCTGTGTCCGGATAAAAAAATCCGGTTTCGCGGCGGAGAGCATAAAACGCTCACCGCCGCTCACGGCCGGACCCGGTCTGAGGTTTCCGACTTCTGGCATGCAGAAGTCGGAAAGCTCAGAACGGACAGATGAACGCAGGTGTGAACCTAGCGTAAGACTTCAAAATAAAATTGTCAGATTATATAATACAATTAGTAATACTGTATAATGAAATGTATAGTTTGTTACATATTTACTTTCTTAGGGATCTCTAGCTTGTTTCTCAAATTATAAGCGATTTACTGGCTGTCAAGGGCTTTGGGCTGCCAACTCCACTCCTCAGAGTATTTCTGCTGCACAGATGGTCCATACCCTGTATATGTTTTGCAGATTTTTTTTATCCTTTGCATTGCAGTAGTCAGAATATGTAGAAAATCCACATTGTGCTGTCATGTCCACGCTTATTTTTTTCCTACAACATGGGTTTAGGGGAAACCTTATATACAGGCATGGTACTGTACTTTAGAGATCTTTGGTGTGGACTGTAATGTCTGAGCGCAATCCACTCTGAAGTATCACCGTATTGAAGTTCAAATTAGTATAGCTGGTATATGAGCTGGCTCAGAGAATCACACACAGTCACAATTTGGATGATGTGACCAATATGGATTCTGGTCTTTGATGGTGAGGTTTTTATACATTGTAGGTGTGGTTATACATTGCAGAGACAAAGAAGATGCGATTTACTATAATTAACATAACATGAAGTTGCCACAAGCTTTGGCACCTAGCTATAGGATAAGACACCGATAAGAAGTTTCATCCCATTATAGATAAGTTTTCTGCAAAGGATGGGCAGTGCCCGAGGAAGGAATGTAAGATGGAGACAAGCGCGAGCTGCATCATTCACAAATGCTTGTTCATTTATAAATGTCACATGAATAGATTACCTGATCTTTCTATACTTGCTATTAGACTTGTAATATACTGTAATATGAGTGTACATAAGACTTTTAAGCTAACCTTTCACCTTCACTTAGAGCACTTTATTATACCATTCTGTGCCATGGATTTTATATATATCTATAATATTTTACTGGCGCCACGACTGCTGCTGGCACATGTGAACTACTGCAGTGAAGCCAGGTGAGGGCGGGTTCACTCCTGCACCCGGTCTCCGCTTTCAGGTTTCTGTCTTCTGCCGAGAAAAACTGGACAGGAGACGGAAACCCGGCGGACAGTTTTCAAACCCATTCACTTGATTGGGTTTGCAAAGTGACTGTCCGTGAGCATCTTCTTCCTCTCCGCGGCGAACCGGACACAAAGTCCTGCATGTCCGACTTTGTGTCCAGTAAAAAAAAAACAGGTTTCACCGTGGAGAGGAAGACACTCACGGGCAGTCACTTTGCAAAACCAATCAAGTGAATGGGTTTGAAAACTGTCCGCCGGGTTTCCGTCTCCGTTCGTCCGTGACCGCCCGTGAGCATCTTCTTCCTCTCCAGTTTCTCTTGGCAGAAAACGGAAACCCGAAAGCGGAGACCGGGCGCAGGAGTGAACCCGCCCTCAGTAACCCTTGTCTTTAGTGCTTATGCTCCCATTAAGACTCCTCACTAAGCAGCTATGAAGATTTTCAGGTGGAGAAGCTTTATATAGGAATAATCGCTTGTTTTATTCTGTCCTGAATTTATAGACAGTTCAGAGGGGAAAAGTTCTGTTTGGATTATTTTTATTTTATTGGATTATTATTATAAAACGTATTTTTCTGTCTTCCAGTGACCGTCTCATCCCTGGGTTAGATACTGTGGTTCCCATGGAGTCCACTAAAGCCTATGACATGCTGGATATCATTCATTCGGTAACATTTTAGTCTTGTATATTATTTGTTGCTGAGTTTTCTCCTTTATACCACTCCATTGATCAGAGGAATCATTTCATACACGACCCCTGTAAAGTTGTGTCTGATTTCTGTCTTTTAGATTGTTGATGAGCGCGATTTCTTTGAGATTATGCCCAACTATGCCAAGAATATTGTGGTGGGCTTTGCCAGGATGAATGGGAGGACAGTTGGGATTGTTGGAAACCAGCCAAAAGTTGCATCAGGTACTGAGCCAAGGAACTGACATTGGGACCTATTCATCTTTGTTCTGTTAGAAACTGGAACCCATTTCTCCTATGTTATCTTCTTGTAGGTTGCTTGGACATCAATTCATCAGTAAAAGGAGCTCGCTTTGTCAGATTTTGTGATGCCTTCAATATACCCATCATCACTTTTGTGGATGTACCAGGATTTTTGCCAGGTAGCTGTAATACTTGCTTCTATAAGGTAACCTTGGTCTCCCCAGTCCTCTACATAAATAGAAATGTATGGAAATTAGAATGGAACAGATTGGACCCCTCCCACCCACTGAAATCAGTGGGGGGTTGGAAGACCCTTGGGTGACATGCGAGTGCATTCTGCTATAAAATAGCCCCCCCCCCCCCCCATTGTTCATTGTTGGTACATGAAAATGCCAAATTTTTCTTTTTGCCTCTTTCTAGGCACTGCTCAGGAATATGGAGGTATTATCCGCCATGGGGCCAAACTTCTGTTTGCCTTTGCAGAGGCTACTGTACCCAAGATCACAATTATTACCAGAAAGGTGAGCTTGTGAATGGAAAGTCATGTCAGTGCCAACTCACTGATGTCTAATGGGAGAGTTTTGTGGCCATGTTCTGTGCAGGCAGGGGGGGGGGGGGGGAGTAAATAAGCTATGACAATATCCACTGTCTGTAGTGCTGGGTAGATGGGTCACTATGGGTGTTATCTGTAGAGGCATGAACATCTATTGGGATACTGTGTATGCTTGTTTGTGATGTCAATTCTGTAACCCCTATAGAATTGGTAAGTGTAACATTGCTGTTGGCCTTACTGGACAGAATATATAAATATAGATGGTAGCGTGAAAATTAAATGTGTGATGTGTCTTGGTGACACATTCCTTCCTATTTTTCTGTGGATAACACCCAGCATACGTATGTCCTTATCCTACAAGCCTGTGTTGCGCTAACTACTGCCTGTTGATTTTAGGCTTATGGCGGTGCCTATGATGTCATGAGCTCCAAGCATCTTCGAGGTGATTTGAACTACGCCTGGCCAACAGCAGAAGTCGCCGTCATGGGAGCCAAGGTAAGTCTGGATCGCCTAAGCCAATGGATGTGATTGTACTGGCATGATGTTAATAGGTGAAAGGTTACCTTGGGGCAGCCATATTGGCGATGTACCATTCGTTACTACTGTTCCATAGAGAATACTGGAGACTCTGTACTCTGGGAACTACAACTCTTAGTGACAACAATATTACAGATTACAGTGTTGGACATGAAATATACTTAATATATATACTCAGGTATTTAGCATTGCAATAAAGAGTGGGGCGATTTAAAGTCTAACTAAACTTTCTGACAACTTTAGATTTTCTGGCAGTAAAATAAATACATTTTGTAATCTACTTTATTAACAAATTTTAGATTCTTTCTGTGAAATCCTTCCCCTCTTTATGTCTGTATTTAGAGCTGAATGTTACTGTGTATGGAGTACAGGACTGTGTAACCTGTAGAGAAAATGAGATTGGGGGAGGGTGACTTCAAACAGTTAGATCTCAGGTATTGTAAAATAGACACACTAGTTTTTGGTGTCACATGAAAGAGGAGATTCGAGTCTTTCATATGATACTAAGGGTACATTGCAAGTTTGTACGTTTTATAATGTCTGAGATATAACTGTTTGAATTGACTCTTTTCTACCCTTACTCATACACAGTAACATTCAGTGAGAGGCAGAATCTGCTCTCAATACAGAAGGAAGGGAAAGAGTGGAAACATACAGGATTTCATGGAAAGGAGACAACATTTCCAAAAGTATATTACAAAATGTATTCATGACAGAAATACTGCCAGAAGATCTCTTTAACAGCCATCATTAAAGGGGCTTCCCATTAACAAAACTTAAACTTATATTCTGTAGGACCTGACACAGATAGCAGACTGCATGGAGTGTGTTGGCGTTGCCAGTCTTTGTTGGACACGGTGTATCATGTCTTCTGGGATTGCCCTCTTAGGTTCTGTGCACACAGAGGAAAATAGTGAGGAATTTGGTGTGGAATTTCAGCGCTGAAGAAAAGGCCTCTCAATGACTTCAATGGGTTCCTTTTTCTGCTAGTAATGGGAGGCCTTTTTTTCAGCACTGAAATTCCAGACCATTTTCGTCTGTGTAAATGGATCCTGATTTGTCCTTTTTGGTCAGAGGTGCTACTCCTTACAGAAGCCTTGTTCATGCAAGGAGTCCCGCTGGACTGTCTGCCACGTTGTACCACACAGTGGAGTCTTTTAACTCTATGTGGTGACACTGGGACACCTACTGCACTACCCACCGTTTTTGACTTTGTCTGAACGGTTCGTTCCCACTTTTCTGGCTCTCCCCTCCCCCTCTTTCCTTTGTCTACTCCATTTTTCTTTGTCCTTCGTTCATTGATTTTGGATTATATTATGTTTTCCATGCTCGTTTTTCCACATTGTGGTTATTGTCTTGTTGTATAGCTTTTTGTTTTGAAAAATTTAACAAAGGTTAAAAAATAAAAATGCATGGAGTGAGAGAGGGGTGTGCAACGTCCATAAAATCCTACTCAGATTCACTTGAGGTCCCAGCAGTTGGATACTTACCCCCGCCTACAGGATAGGGGGTACATTTACTTACTGAATAAGCCACTTTTGTCTGCTGCTCTATATGCCTGAGTGGGAACTGTAACGTATCAGGATTTAGCTAAGTTTATGATATACTGATGTCATGTCTGATGATACATACGCTATTAAAGGTAATGTGTGAATTCATGGCTGTCTCTCTCACAGGGAGCTGTTCAGATCATATTTAGAGGAAAACAGAATCAGGCAGAAGCAGAGGCGGAGTATGTGGATAAATTTGCCAACCCTTTCCCTGCAGCAGTTCGAGGTAAGCCTACCGTACCTACCCGTTTAGGGGCCATTCACACGGAGGAAAATAGTGAGGCATTTGGTGTGGAATTTCAGCGCTGAAAAAAAAAAAAAGCCTCCCATTGACGTCATTGGGAGGTTTTTTGTTCAGCACTAAAATTCCACACCAAATGCCTCACTATTTTCCTCCGTGTGAATGGACCCTTCAAGTGACACTCAAGGAAACGGGCACATAAAGATTAAAATATACAACAGGTTAATACTAGGTGAAAGTTACTCTTTTCTCTCTGAAAATTAATGGGTCACCTGATCTTATTCTGACCTGCTGGGAATTACATGACGTTCCTTGACAGTACGAGCCTAAAAAGCATGTCTGTCACCAAAACCTACAGCACCGATTGCTCAGGAATGGTGGGAGATAGAGGATAAAAAAAAAAATGTTAACTGTGCTGGAATCGGTGGAGCAGTGTCTAATACCAGATGCTAAGAACTGGTGTTAGTGGTCATGAAAGGTCTTCTTTAAGGAAGCAGGGTAGTTTGGTCAGAAATGCTCTTAACTTTTGTCATATTTCCTCATCTCTGCTTTCCAAAATGTATTTTTATTAAGATAAATCTAGTAAGAAACAAAACAAACAAACAAACAATTCATCGGTCTTTGCCGGTCTGTTGTCCAGCTCAGGAGGGGGTTAAACTGCAGGAGTCTTAGTATTTTCAGCTACAACCAAGATTTGGAAGCAACGCAGTTCTTTCTGTAGTAATACCGCAGCGAGTGTTCAGATGGTTGTACATATAAGATGAAAGATGGCAGAACCAGCCGACCATCTAATGTGAGTGTCGGGGGTCACTATCTGAAGTCGGAAGGGGAATGACAATTGAGCATGTCGGCTTTCCATGCGAGAGATCACTTTTTTCTGAAGTGTAGTAAGTGGCTGACAGAGGCCATACAACTCAGAATGTGACACTTTATGGACGTATACTGTGATGTATGTGAGGAAGGAAAGTGGGGAGAACTAAGGGGAGGAAAGCATGGATTAAACACTTCACACACATTTCCAGAAACCTATATCCGGTCTCTCTTCCCTCAGGATTTGTGGATGATATTATACAGCCGTCTACTACTCGTATGCGCATCTGCCGTGACCTGGAAGTACTTGCAAGCAAACATCAAGTGAATCCATGGAAGAAGCATGCAAATATCCCTCTATGAGGCAGCACTTAGTCACGGTGTGCTATACATTCCTGTCTGGAAATCACAAGCTCCAAAGACAATGGTTTGTGTCAAACTGAGTGGCAAACACTAGAATCAGAGGACAGATCTGGTCCACCCTGTAATCGAGAATTAGTAATAAATTATTGGATCCAACATTACCTTAAAGGGGTTGTCCAGGCACAAATTGATTTTTCATGCTGTGGACGTATGTGATTTGTGGGAGGTCTGACACCTGGACCCTGAACAGATCAGCTGGTGAACCATGTGCAGGCTACTCCTACTAAGCGACAGGAGTGATGCTGCAGTTCCCTAGAACCACCACTATGCAGTCAATGGGGCTGCTGAGCTCCCTGACCACTAGCAGCATCTGATCTGTGTGAGGATCTGGTGTCAGACTGCCCCCTACAGTTCACATACTGATGACCTGGTTTTTGGGGGAAGGGTAATCGGTAGCAGAACAAAACTTGAGGCTGAAAAAGCCTTTACGAGTTCATGCCGGTGTGGCAGCAACATCTGTCCCCCAATGATCGCACAATTATACCGTATAATCATGCAGTTGCTGCACTGTGTGCACACACCCTTATAACAGTCATACAATGAGAAATAAAACCGTAATAAATATAATCAGGAATCAGTATGCAGAGTCTTTTTGGTATCTGAAAGAGGACCCATCACCTCTCCTGACGTTTCTGTGAATACTTGTATTCTCCATAAAATAATGTCATAGTATCTTTTTTTTCCTATGTCAAGCTGTTCCTCTGTTGATCCTCCTGGAAATGTAATAAATTGACAGCTGGATATTACCATCTCATTTATCAATAGGTTGTCAGCTCACACATGGAATTGTGATATACAACTAGTTTTGTAAGAGATTTATTTTAATTCACTTCTCGTTTGCCTTGAAAATGGCAGCTGTGAAAAACTGGAGCCTGACAACACAATCTCTATATTAAGGGTGCTTACTCCCTATGCTCAGTGTGCAGGGAGACATGGGCCTTAAAGTAGCTTCCTACATATGAGCAAAACATGAAGGTTGATCCACGCACTGCCATTAGCACAGCATGGAAGGCCTATAGAAGTGAATGGAGCGCCAATTGTGGAACACATTTCGTTTCATTTATATCATTGAGGGACACAGCACCATGAGTATAGGCCTGGCCACTAGGAAATGTCACAAGATGTTGGCGCCACCCATAGGCAATATCCTCCCCATACATACTATGCTGTCGAAGGCAGACAGGACCTGCACACAAGTCTTCATTGTAGCATCTTTTATTTTCATTCAGGGGGGGTGTCTACACCACATTAGTAGCGCCTCAATGGCCACCACTGCTGCATCTGGGAATGTCAGTGACACTGTGTGCACTCTCACAACACAATTCTGGTAAGCAAGTACTTTTCTTCAGGCCTCTGGGGAGCTACCTGGCACCCTCAGACTTCTTCTGCACCAGAGTGCCTCACTGCTAGCCACTGCTGTACCTGGGTCCTTATATTTGCCCTAATGAAGGTATCCCATGTCCAGCCATGAAGAGCCCCCATGCCACGTTTTATATGTGCACCCACTGTAACAAAAGGTTGGCATACAGCCCGCCTGCACAGGATCCTCCCCCAAACTGAGCAGCCTCCCTTAACAAGAGCAGTCCACCCAACTGGACCAGGAAATCCAATGCTTGGAAGTGTAAAAGTGCTGGTGAATATTTACTTATCTGCCCCAATGAGCCAAAATGTGATGCCAAATTTTATTCAGAAGCCAACAGAATAAATGTGTAACATTAGGGGGCCACACAGTGGCTCAGTGGTTAGCACTGCAGCATTGCAGCGCTGGAGTCCTGGTGTTCAAATCCCGCCAAGGGCATAAAACCATCTGCAAGGAGTTTGTATGTTCTCCCCGTGTTTGCATGGATTTCCATCCCATATTCCAAAAAAGACATACTGATAGGGAAAAATGTACATTGTGAGCTCTATGTGGGGCTCACAATCTACATTAAAAAAAAAAAAAAAAATGTAACATTAGACTAAGAGTAGCAGATTATCAACCTGCATTAGACACACTGGAAATCTGCTGCAGTTTAAGGCCATCTAGAATAAGTTTGCACATCTAAAGATGACCTGCTCGGTGCAGCACAAAGCACCATGGGATTTGTAGTAGAGGGGTGAAGAAATATGGCGTATCCCAGGAACTCCCAAAAACCCCTCAATTCACTGCTAAAGATACTTGGGCGCCCTTACTAATAGCACTGGCAGGTAAAATAAAAAAAAATGCGCCCAGAAAAACTGAAATTTTCAGGAGAAACTGTTGTGTGTGAACAGAGGACTGGAGACTAGCTGCATACACAATAAGTATGGAGAATCTGCCTCTCACTGCCTGTGACCGTGCGGGACATATATAGAGAAGTACTGATATGACAAAGAAATTCAATTCATTTTCTCTTATGTCGTGCTCACTCCTCCCCTTTCCATAGACATGAGTAATTGAAGCCATTGGGATCCATGCTGTGTATAGTGGTTGGGCATAGTCAATGCAGCTCAGCTCCTATTGACTTCAATGGGAACTGAACAGCAGGAACTGGCACCCAGTTCCTAGCCAACCACATTAACACAATGCAATTTTTTTTTTTTAACGTTTTTAATTTTCTTCTGGTTAATGTTTTTTACTCTCTAATCTCTTAAAGGGATTGTCCATGAACATTGTTATAATTATACCATGTCCATAAACATTTAACGTACGTACACGTTTCCCTGCTGTTTCTATTGCACAGCCTTAGTGTCCATCGTAGTTAATACTACAAGGTGGACACACATGCTCTGTTCTTGTTCCTCTTAGCCCCACTATATATTAAGCAGAATTTCTGGTATAGCAAGCCCCGTCCATAGCAGCCCCGTCCCATGTGACATCCATAAGACACATGGGGGGGGGGGGTTGTCTTCCCAAGTCAATCCCTTTCCGTCTATGCTATATCTACCACAGAACATTTCAGATAAACCAGAACATCTCTATTTTTGTGTCATGTGCAGTGGATAGAAAGCCATTCTAGTACTGTTAAAATCACTTTATTTAAGACATGTGATTTTGACTTTTATTACAATAATACAGAACAGGGCAGTTAAACGGGGAATTATTGTGCTGGGGGAAAAATACTTTCCTCTTTCCCGTTTAAAAAGAGCCAAACTCGGGACAGATAACACTGAAAATGCTATAACTTGCAACATTGACCAGAGGGGGAACAATGGAAAAAAAAAAACCAAAACCGCCCAACCAAGCGCTTGTTATAGGCGACAAATAAGATTAAAATTCCATTTTTTTTGTACCTTTTCTTTACAAAAATATTACTGTTGAATTTTACTGCATGGATATTAGGCTCATGTCAGTCCCACTATTATAAGTTTCCTTTATTTATTGTAAAATATGTACGATGTGTCGAACAATACAAGGAATATTAAAAAAAAAAAAAAAAAAAAAAAGTGACAAACAACAAAAAATGGGGAGAAAAAGAACAAGTATCAAGAGAAGAAATTGTTACCGGCGAGTGATGAAACCGGGTGAAACTGCTGCTGTCCTTTGTTTGCTGGTATCAACTGGTTAAAATGTGCAGGACAGGTCGTAAAAAAAAAAAAAACCCTATAAAAAAAAATCGTGAAATTCTGACAGGGACCGGACCACAGCATTAAAATACAAAACTTCTGGGGGGAAAAAAAATTGGAACAGATGATGCAGGTCTTGACATCCACTGAGTAATAAAAATCCTTGTTCTGCTGGAACCGGGTGAGAATAAATTTATCGTTTTGGCCTCATCTGCGCCCCCTCTCTTGCCCATTTCCTCTTCCAGTGCATTTTGTAATTTATGTACATTTCCATACAGGGGGGTAGAGACGCGGTCCTGTAGGCCAGATTATAGCCAATGTGTAGAAACAAAGACTTCAACATATAAAGGAGGGGGAAGATTAAAATGTTGACTTGTACAGCAGGAAAATGAGTCGATAAAACCATTTGTCCATAAAACAGGCTATGTATCCAATTATCTCTCTGTACCACCAAATGCAAACAGTTGTGAGCATTCAGCATCCACTGATCCCGACAGGGGGCGTAGTGTTCTCTGTAGACACCGGGAACCTTCTCCAGGTTGTACACAATCCATCAATACCACAAGCATTTGGTTTCAACAAAAACTGTTAAAAAAGTCTTTTTTTTTTTTTCTTTTTTTCTAATTTTCTTACAGAAGCTCACAGTATACAGGCCTTTAAACAAGAGTTCCGGGTATGTGCCGAACCTCAGAACATTGGCATCCCAAATCCCTAGAATAGAGGAAAGGAGAATTACACCAATAGAATAGGACCTGGCTCCCACATTTATTCCTAAACTTATAAAGAACCGGGAAAAGTTTAGGAAGTCTGCTGGGAAAATAAACTGAACATTGAACCATTGAAGGGGCTTTTCTGTGATTTTAATATTAACCACTTATTCTAGTCTATGAATATCGGATTAGTGGGGGTCTGACCCCTGCTAATCTATCAATACTAGAGCCATCCCCATGGCCGCTTAGCTATTTACTGAAGTTCCCCACCCTATTTATAACTGTGTTTAAAGAGGACCTTTCACCATATCTGGGCACATGCAGTGTTATATACTGCCGGAAAGCTGACAGTGCGCTGAATTCAGCGCACTGTCGGCTTTCCCGATCTGTGCCCGGTGTGAAGAGCTTACGGTCCGGTACCGTAGCTCTTCTATGGTCAGAAGGGCGTTTCTGACCATTAGCCAGAGACGTCCTTCTGCCTCGCGGCGCCAATCGCGCTGTGCTGTGAGAGCCGGGAGGAACGCCCCCTCCCTCTGCTCACACAGCTCGTCCATAGACGAGCATTATCAGGAGAGGGAGGGGGCATTCCTCCCCACTCCACAGCACAGCGCGATAGGCGCCGCGAGGCAGAAGGACGTCTCTGGCTAATGGTCAGAAACGCCCTTCTGACCATAGAAGAGCTACGGTACCGGACCGTAAGCTCTTCACACCGGGCACAGATTGGGAAAGCCGACAGTGTACTGAACTCAGCGCACTGTCAGCTTTCCGGCAGTATATAACACTGCATGTGCCCAGATATGGTGAAAGGTCCTCTTTAAGGGCTAGTTCACACTTGAATAGGGGGAGGCGGAATTTGGTCCTGAAAAAAACCCGCTTCAGGAATTAGGAAAAAACTGCCAGGCGGTTTTTCCCTCCAGCACAGTTATTGGACCTTGATAAAACGCCTAGCGGTTTTCCGCCTCCTATTCACTTGCATTGATTTCCTGAGGTGGAATCCGTTTCAAGAAAGTTAACGTCGCTTCTTTTTTACGCTATCGGCAAAAAAAAACCACTAGCCGAAAAACGAACGCTAGCGGTCTACATAGACCACTATTGTATGGAGGCGGATTCTGCGTCCAAATTCCACCCCACTTGCTCCATGTGAACGAGCCCTAACACCTGGAAGAGACCCTGCAGCATCATAGCTCTTTGCCTTGTAAAGGACTGCAGCACTTTCCCCAGCACTACAACCGCTGCAAACAGCTTGTCAGTAGGGGTGCTGGGATTCAGAGCCACCAAAGTGATATTGGCAACCTGTTTCAAGGATAGGTATAAACTAAAATCACGGAAAACCCCTTAAAAGGGAACCTGTCAGGTTGATATGGGACACGAAACCACTCACAGATACTTATGGACCGGTATATACTAATATCCCATATAGAACTGTAGTAATGTCAATCCTGCCTGCATTTCTTTAAAAAAAAAAAAAAATCTACCTAGAGATAAGTCACATCTGACTCCTCTCTGATGCTCCTGTGCAGATGAAGGTTTGTATACCCTGGCTTCAATGCACACGCACCCAAGCTCCAGTGAATCTGCACGGAAGCCAAGGGTGTACTAAAGAGAGCGACTGTAGACACTACACCTTCAATCTGTAAGGGCCTGGGGGTGGCTTAGTGTCCCAAAACTCCCTAACAGGTTCACATGAGGCCACATGTTACAGAAAAGCTGCGTGTTTTTGTTGCACATTTTGCTGTATTTTTTTTGTGCTAAAGCCATGAGCAGTGTCAAGATCAATGAAAAATATAAAAGGAAGAGCTGACACTTCACCCGTCTGCCAAACCCACCCCAGGCTTTGGTTTAAAAAAAAAAAAAAAAAAAAAAAAAAGAACTGCACCAAAACCAGGAACCAACCAACCTGTGGATCAAACTTATAGTGGCTTTTAGAATGATTTATTTTTACAGGACACGTTGGATGGCGGTCCCTTTCTTCACTTGGTAGAACCAACTCTGGCCAGGAGGTCCGGTGGTGTCTAGATCATGCATATAATACATTCTGTGCAAGCTTCTATAATATACACTAAAAAAAGTGAATTCTAGAAGGGTCCCAGGGTAAGACACCACTAAGGGTCAAATAGAATTTGTGCTGTCCCAAGCTGTAGTGCACAACAGTAGGGTGCCCAGAGATTTTTGCACTGTTCTCTATTTCTATTAACAGGCAGCTATGCTATGAAACTTGGGTGTTGCAGTTATTGAGGCAATCTTAGGGCCACCCAATATGTCCGCCGCTTTCCCTACAGTCAGTAGTTTGAGTGAGAGAGAATAAAAATGAATGGGAGTTACAGCTTAGAACAATGAGCTACATAGTTTCCTGTAAAGCTTAGCAGGGTTGTGGTCAGGTAAGTATTGGAATATGGAGGGCTTATTTTAGAGATAGGTGAGATATCCTGTGTTTATGTCATTAATGTCTTTCATGATTAAACCCCTTGAACAGTTAAAATGCAGCAAACTCTTCAATGCAATGTGGAGCATTTGTATAACAGGCACACTCAGTAGTGCACGGAGATACAATATTAGGCAGTACATGAATACATACTGAATCATCTTCAATAATGGCTGCGGAGTCAAAGAAGTCTGGTCGGAGCTCTGCTCTTTCCCGTCTGTTTCGAGAAGGCGGCTAGAAAAATAACATCAGAAATAGAATCTATTTAAGCAGTGTAAAGACATTGATCAGAAGACCTTGTGCAACAAACAGTGCCCTGCATATATTGTTCTCTCCAGACATTTTCCTATCTTAGTAAGTTAATGCATCTCCTTCCAAGATTATGCAAATTGTTGCATTGTGTCGCTCTAGGGTAAAAGCCTCATTTCTCAAGTATCACAATGTATGTAACACTACAATGCACAATGTTACACACATTGTGATGCCTAAGAAATGAGACCTTACTGTAATATAATTGCATGGAAATGTCTTTACCATGGTAGATGCCAGACTGTTACAAACATACAGCAAACTAACTTACCAGATCAATAACCATTGTGTCCTCAAACTCCTCATTCATGTCTTCCAATTGCCCCCTCGAGGACATCATGACATCCTCAAATATGGGCTCTGCATCATCCTCCATTAGACCTCGTCTGAAAAGGGGGAAGGAAACATGCCAAGACCAGAGAGTTACTTGCACATACTATTTAATGTACCAAGCGGTTCTTCATTAGTTACATAGTTGTAGCCCAGGATAAGATCTACCAGCAAACTGGAAAAGGTGCAATACTCACACTCCATGTCTAACGCCGCTCCGCACTTTCATGTAGCTCATGGATGTTCTGTCTTTTCTATTTAAGTCTTCTAATTTCTGCTGACCCAACCAAGACATCTGCATCTGGGGACTAGGACGGAGAAAAGACAAAGCCTGTCACACAACACTTCCTTCTCTGTATTGTGTATGTAGTATCTAAGAGCAGATGACCCTGCACCTCTCACTAAACCATAGAGGGGTTATAGAAAAACTAGTAGAATAATTATACACAAAGTGGTAAAGCAAAATAACAGCACTTGACCCTGGAAACATACTTGTGTAAGAAATCTGGTTCTGAGCCGTGTTCAGACTCCTGTTCAGGCATTTGTTCTGGCATGGGTCTAGGGTTCTCCCGCAGTACAGTGGAGGTAAGCTGCGGGGTGGTAAGGGCTCCTGGTGTTTGGATGGTGTCGTTCCTGGTTACCCAGGAGCTGTCAATACTCTCTTCTGTAACAGAGAAATATACATAGAAGTTGAGGCATGAGATTAAAGGATTTCTTTACCAATTCCTTCTGACTATACCCGTGCAGAGTCTCAGAGGTCATATATAACCTCGCCCAAAATGGGGAAGGCGGCAGTATAGGCACCTGACCATCCCTGCATGGAACACAACCCAGGGTGATCCAAAAGCCTACAATAGTATAGTTGGAGGCTATAGGCGCTGCTGTGCAGAAGGGCGTCCCTGGCTAACTGTCAGAAACGCCCTTCTGACTGTAAAGCACTACGGTACCGGGACCAATAGCGCTTTACCCGGGGCACAGATCGGGAAAGCCGACAGTGCGCTGAATTCACTGTCAGCTTTCCAGCAGTATATAGAACTGCCTGTGCACAATCTGATGAAAGGTCCTCTTTAAAGGGGCTCTATCATTAGATTTTACAGTTTTTAGATAAACATATGCCTGAATAAGGCTATTCAGATGCTGCTAATTGTTTTTGAACCTCCCCCCATGTTTTTCTGAATTACCGTTAAAATGTATATGCAAATCAGTCCTACCGGGCACGGTAGATGTTCAGTGCAATCCCGCGTCATAGCTTGTTCATGCCCTCCTCTCTTCTTTGACGTCCTCCTCCTTGCGATTCATTGCCTCCAGCCCGGGGGTTTCAATCAAAATCTCGCGCATGCGCAGTAGCGCTCCCTCCGCCATTTTTGTGTAGAGAACTAATCTGTTCCCCTGAGAACTACGCGAGCGTGCTGTGCATGCACGGTATGGTCACGTTTTCTCTACAGGAAAATGGCGCTGGAGCGTGTGCAGAGGGAGCGCTACTGCGCATGATTTCGATCAACCCCACAGAGTTGGAGGCGGTGAATCGCAAGGAGGGGGAAGTCAAACCAGAGATGAGGGCGTGAACAAGCTATGCCGTGGGGAGGTGTTTGTATGGAACGCCAACCGTGCACGGTAGGACTGATTTGCATATACATTTTAATGGTAATTCAGGGGGGGTTGGAGGAGGGGGGGGTGTTTCATCAGCAGCACCTTATTAGCCTTAAAGCTTAAAGCCTATTCAGGCAAACATTTATCTAAAAAACAGAAAATCTAATGATAGAGACCCTTTAAGAAGTGTTATTCTACATCAAGGTGTGAAAGTAAGCGAACCAACAGCTGGTATATATTTAGACAGCAGCTCCAGCAACCCCCGTGACGTAAGTGGCACACCAGCACACTGGTACTTCATTCACAAGGAGGCATCAATGTCCATATTTGCCCGACTGCTCTGGATTCCCAGCAGTCAGACCCCAGCATGGTACAACCCCTATAAGCTACACAATATTCCTATGTCTTACCTTCCACTCCTCTCTTCTTGTGCAGGGGCGGCCGGCCCTTCTTACTTCTCACAGAAGAGCCCTTGCTGTTGCTGCCTCCACTATTCACAGACAAGCGGTCCTCATCCCCACCGGTTACCAAAGAGTTTCTGTAGGAGATAAGGGGCAGCCAAACATCTTCTCTTCTCTCCATCATTTGATCTGTCAGGAATTTTTCCAAATATGAATGTCTGAAAAGGGAAGAAGTTGACAAGAAATTAGTTTTAGAGAGAACTGAGATGCAGACGGCCTCTACCTGGCAGACTTCAACTGTTCATTGATCCAAAAGGTCACAAAACTAATATATTAGATTACATTAGCCCATAGGCACATGGGGAAATGCCCGACAGATGCTAGACTCCCTGGCAAAATAAGTCATTTGCCCAGGGTATCACAAGTTTGGGGCTTCTGGTATGAAAGCAGTTGCCTGTGGTGGACGACCCTTTTAGTGGTTGTTAGGACATGAAGGAGATCATTACTACTACTACAACCTAAAAATGAAGAATAGGTTTTGTGACACAACATTGTCATACTTACACTGTCTTCTTGTCCTGACGTAACAATTTTGAAGAAAATTCACTCAAAACTTCCAGGAAGGCCAAGTTTAGTGGTGGGTACTCGGGGCCCTTAGGATTTTGGTATTTAAAGGCAAATTCTATGCCATCTCTGCATTTGGGAAATTAGAAAGGAGCGTATGAGAGTGAAGTAAAAGCGCAAAAAATAATCAATTCATTAGAGATTTGATGTAAAAATCCTATTTCCTTAATACTGGAATATATTAAAGCGTGCACAGCAAGAAATACCCCAAAACTAAAAACAAACAAAAATAGTGAAACACTTCTAGGTAGTTCTGCAAACATGTCAGAATCTCAAAACATACTCTGGTCATTTCTATATAGTTTTATACTACATGGCAGACAATTCTTACATAAGGTACTTACTTGTGTAACGTGGCCACAGCTTCCCTGGTCTTTATCTGATCCAGACCAAACGTGAGAGCAAACCTTCGCGCCAACTCTTTAATCCCGCTAACATGTGCAGACGTCCTGTCCAGGTTGGGCCCTTGTTCCTGGACCAGTTCATTGAACAGCTGCAATAAAGGGGATGAGATTTAAGTGCATATGTAAATACCTAAAACGTGGGTAGGTTCTGGTAACATCATATTCTTCAGATGTAGGAATGGGAAGAGATATAAAAACATTGACTCTTACCTGCTGCAAACTAAGGATCAGGGTCTTGGCACACTGAATCTTGTCTATCTGCCGTGTTTTACTTAGTGTTTCTTTTATTATGTCTCCATAATCATTGTAATACTAAAGAAAACAGAAAAAGCAGAATGAAGTCATCTTAACACTACTTATTAGAGGGAAACAGTCAGCATGAAAATGCAGTCTAAGGCCTCATGCACATGACAGAGTGTGAGGGCAGAGGCTCTTCTGATGGGAAATCCAATGCTCCATTCAGTTTATTATTATTGAAGCGCAGGTCCTATCCTGCCCTATGGCATCAGAACTGAGGGGAGTGAAGTGGGAGTCCAGTGAGCGGTCTGACAGGTCTTTGTGCACACACTGATAGCGGTCAGTCATTGAGAAGAACCAACCACTGGACTTTCAAGCTAAAATACAGGTAGCTTTATAAATACTACACTCATATGTATGTACAATAAGACAGGTACCTTCATGTAGTGCTTGAAGATGTCCGCTGCTGCATGCATGTCTACAATGTCATAGATGATAAGTTTACAAAATGCTGCTAGCAGATTTCTCCTCTTGTGCAACGCCTCAATTTTGTTGGCTTCGTCTTCCTCATCACCCTCTGTAGGAAACAACATTATTATTAGTTATGAAAATCTGTGCATACTGCTGGCAATATTTGCATTTATGATGGGGCCCTTATGGAAGCAAAACAGAACCTAAAAGGCCCAGAAAAGTTACTGAAATGGACAAATGCCTACATCGTTCCCTTCTGTAGTCTTTGGTGTATTTACATGCTAAAATTGGTGCAATAAATCTACTGTGACTGTACTATTCACCTGGATGGTGCTCGCAGAACTCTACGTCCATGTCTTAAAAAAAAACCCATTGAGATGAATTGAGCAGATTTTTATTTGCATAACAAATCTGCAGCCTTACAGGTATACTTACATGGGATTTCTGCTTGCTGCAGTGTAAAAACTGCTGCAAAATCCTATATATGGACATCTGCAGAAAATTTCTCCCCATTCACTTAGAAGGGAAGGTGGCACCAGAGAATTTTAGATAGATGGATAGATTTTTTTTAAATAAAGGTTTATGTTAAACATATTTTTAATCAATTTGTGATAAAGCTTTCAAATTTTCCATGTTATATATAATTAAAAAGAAATTCCTAAGCTCTCACAATTCTGTGGCTACCAAGCCATATAACATGCTGCCACTTCACATTTTCTGTATATTTCTTTGCAGCAGTCCCTCACTTGATGGTCACAGCTATCATGTATATGTAGATAAGACACAGCACCCACCAATCACAATAGAGGATGTCACAGCTCAGGTCACACAGCATACCTAGAAAACTCTCCTAGAGAAGTCAATAGACCATTGTGTCTAACATATTTTTGCCCTAATGAAACATGACCACAGTCTGAAAAGCAATCCTCCTTACCCATGCTCTGGTTCTCATCGTCTTGATCAATGAACACATGATCCATGACAAAACTAAGCAGTTCAGATTGCAGTCCTATGTCAGGATTAAAGACCAGCAGCAGAAGATTGTCCCTTCCACCCGTGGTCAACTGATGGCTGAAGATCATAAGAAGGTCACAGAGCAGCATGAATGCCTGGAAGAAAACAATGAAGATCTCAAACTCAAATCACTGGTTACAGACTGACCAAAAAGTGTCACCTGTCACTCAATATCAAAGACAGCAACCACCACTCCAGACCCCAATGATTTGAACAGCAGGACTGTTAAAGTATACATGGCCTGGTCCTTATCCAGCGTGGACACATACATGCTACTATAACTACAACATCTGCCTAAGATAACCTAAAATCTATAAGAGGTTTTATATGTTCCTGTATAGTACTATATGCTACAGTCAGCCACTCAGCTGTTAGTATGGCGCACCAGTGTGACCTGGAACCATCATTCATATACAAACACTTCACTATTTTACATCCAATTAAGTAATATTAATCAGGGCCGAGTCGTCAGGAGACTAAACCATTGACTACTAATTTTCCACAGCCCGACTCGGACTCCCCCATAAATGGCTGAGAGTCCCGGTCAGTCAGCTAGTGACTAAAGTGCTGTGACAATAATTTGTACAAACTATACATCTAATACAATGCTAAGAATTATATAATATAATGAAAAATAGGTCATTTTATTTGGGGGTGGTAAACTTTTTTCCCCCCATATGACCATCCAAAATTGTTCTCGACTGCAACTCCACAAACCTGTATTGATGTGTATAGTAATCTGCGTCTAATAAAGGAAGCCACAGGACTGGCAAGTAACAAGCCTGTATCTTTAAGAAAATAATTGTTCTTCTGCAGTCTGGATCAAGAAAGATTTTTTATTTATATAAGGGCTAGTTCACACAGGGAATACTGGGACAGATTTTGACACGGAATCCGTGTCAGAATCTGGCTCAAAAAACCGCCTCCCATTGAAATCAATGGGAGTTGGTCATTTCCTTTTTCTGCGAGCTGTTTGTTCCGGCGGATGAGTCAGCAGCGGAAATCCGCCTCGCGACACCTCCCTCCCGACTAGGCCCATTCATCTGGCCTAATCTGGAGCGGAAAACTGCGACTGGATGCCGATGCACTGCAGGCGGCATGCAGTTGCGGCTAGCCGTTTTTTTTGGTCTGGAATCTAAGGCGGCCTCCACGACAAATTCCGGTAAAAAAAAAACAAAAAAAAACGCACGAGTGAACTAACCCTAACACTTTTGGTAAACTCTCTGCATTACTTTCCAGGCTGTCTTACACAACGCTACTTACTTGTTCTTTCACCTGTGTGTTCACATTGGACAGACACTGCTGACAGACAGCCAAGAAGGACTTGACAGTTTTTCTTAACATCAACATATCTTCCTGTAAAGAAGCAGAAGACATCCCATGATACCGGATTCCACGATCACAGTCACAGTACAGGAAATCTCCCAGGTCTACATGCAGATAGAGGAGAGTGGAGTATGTTGTACTGGCCACTTACTTTGGATGGGTTGCCTTCTGTGATCTTCACCAGCTGCCACAGAATAGAGTAGTGCGCACACTGAAGAGCCTGGACACCAATCTGGACAGAAAATTATAGGGATTACGTTATAGACAAAATCCATGTAATAGCACATTTGTATATTCTCCACGTAACCCCACAGCCCTCCACAACAAACCCCAGATGCTCACCTGCTCGATCATGCCTTCATGCTCAATGCCCGTCCTTAATAGCCGGTAACAGTTCCCAAACAAATCCCATTTTGTCAAATCGTGAGCACTGCAAATACAAAACAAAGATTCTGTCACATTGATTCCCCCCAATGTTACATACACAGTTCTCCATACAAAGATCCCAAAACGCAACAGTGGCAGAAAACAAATGACCAAGTTTAAGAGCCTGTTCACACAGCAAAAATGGAAGATGTGTCTGAGGTGGACTTCTTTTTGCCATGGATATAACTCACGGTTCAGCCTTAGGCTGGTCTTACACGACCATAGTGGTTTTTGCGATCCGCAATATGCTGATCAGCAACACTGAATTTCACTCCAAAAAGTCATTCCGCAGACGTCCATGCCCATCGGCACACCTCCATAGAGTTCTATGGGATAGTCCATGCCGTGATGTCCGTGACTTTGCGGACCTGCGGTATTCAGTGCGGACCCCGGACACGACACACCACGGATAAAATATCTGGTGGTGTAAGAGGCCGCACTGAATACAGTGTGTCTGCAAATGGTCAGCAATTGAGAACCCACAATTGCGGACTAAACTTACTGTCGTGTAAGACCAGTCTTAACTTCGGAGTCTGTCGAGCTCTTGGTTCTGAGACTGAATAAGCCAAAAAATCTAGAGCAAGAACAAGCATGACATTTCTTCAGCATTCTGAACAGAATAGGAGGCGGGTTCAGGATGGAGTTTAAAGGGGCTCTATCAGCAAAATCCTGCAGATAGAGCCCTATAGAGTTTAATTTATCTTTTACAGTGCCTGAATAGCCTTTTTAAAGGCTATGCACGCATATGTAGGGCTCTATCTGCAGGATTTTGCTGATAGAGCCCCTTTAATGCTGACTTTGTGCCACAATCTGCCTCAATATCAGTGTCAAATTCCTCTGTGTGAACATACCCTAAGGCTCTTTCTTTGTGGGTCCTGGTGTGGCTAGGGCTCAGAAGACTACATTAGAAATTGCTGTGACAAATGAGTTTCCCCAAACATAAAGGGATCATTTATGGTTCTAAAAAGAAGATTTGTTTTTCCCCTACAACCAGGACACTTGTGCAGTGACTTATGTCTAGTATAGCAGCTCAGCCTTAATCACTAGAATGAGGATAAGCTGCAGTACCAGAGAAATCCCATGGACAAGAGAGATTCTATTTCTGGGGACTGTCAATTCTTGTTTTATTCTAGAAATCTGTAGCTAAAGGGATCCTGTCACCAGTTCTGGGGACACCAAACTTGACAATAATGGGGTCCGTCGTCAATCGTTTTAAAACTGAAATCATCAGACGAAAGCGTCATCTGTGCAGGACTTTTATGTCCGCTGATTTCAGGTGGACATTGCTACTCCTTATACCAGTAGCTGTATTCGAGTGTACTCACTTGTGAAAACACGTCAGCCGTTTTAATGAGGCCAGGACGTTGTAGACATCATCCTCATCAGCTTCGTCAATCTAGAATAGGAACCATTTACAGCAGAAAGTTCAATTTCACACTAAAATCCATTTTTCACCAAATCATTCAAATTCTTCAAGTGAAATCACAGTCAGTATGTACACAATAGATCTGATCTGCAAGCAGAAAGCTCAGCTAGAGTTTTTGGATCACTGGCGGGGAAGGGAATAAGAACGTTGGGTATAATACAAATATAATAGACAAATGCTCAGGGAGCAAAAAAAAAAATAAAAATCACCAGATTTACAGTCGGTCATCACATGGGGGCTGACCTGGACACTATACAGGGACCAGAGCTATCTGCTTCTGGACCCATGTTATACACAAAAGCAGCTCTGTATAGTTGATCATTGCGGGGTCTGCATGCCAGCCCAAATACTGGACAACCCCTTTATGTTTTCCAGTGCAGCTGCACTCAAGAAAATAGAGTGACACAGATGGAAGGAGCATGGTGTAGGTAGACCATCAATATTATATCTGTGAGAAGTCATACACCCAGGCACCTCACAGATCACCAGTGCCCCACTGAAGTCTATGAGGATAAGCCATCATTCTTAGAGGTTATATTAAAGGGATATCCAGTTTCTCAGTCTAATGATCCAAGCCATTGCAGATCAGCACTACTAATAGTTATTTTACTCAATATCTAGCGTAACCTGAGCAGCTGAACACTTACATCTTGCAATAAATCCTCCACAGCATGTGAGAAGCGATCTACCAGCTCATCGATCAGCTGACTGTGGGCAATATCCACTCTGTTCTGTATTGTGTACTCCTCGCTGCATAGAATGCTGTACGTCTTACTACAGGCTTCTAACACGTCAGACTCGGTATGCTTCTCCACCACAAATTTAATTTGCTTTAGTAAACTGTCCAAGTGCTACAGAGGAAGAAAAGATCATCATGTAGAGAATCAGACACATCAGTCATCTGGGGGACCCCAGAGTCCGATGTGAAACGACAACCTAAGTACAGTGCTGTAGAATATGTAGGAGCTATATAAATAAAATTCAAGTTTATGGAATTTATGGGGGCTGCATACTTCATGAACACCCCTGAACAGAAAGCAGACATACCTTTTCCATACGTCCAGTGCTGTAAAGCTCTAGATCAAAATACTGAGGGATTTGTAAAAGATTCGCCACTTTCTCTGCATCGGCAGAATACTATAGGAAAAAAAACCACAACATTTTACATAGAGACAATTACTTTGCATATTTAATATTGTTGGATCATGACAAAATGGAAATGCCTGAGGTACTGGAAACATCAGCTTTATACAGTTTATAGCTACTGCTTACAGGGGTTTCCAGAATGAAGATATTGATGGCCTAGCCTTATGTGGGCTTTCCACATTATGTGTGTATTTGTTGAACATGTGGAAATCAGTCTAACGTATATAATGTGGTTGGGGTGGGGGCTTTAAGGGTCACACAGTGTGTACCCTAAGCAGAGCAGCTGCCATGGACTTGTGAGCAGCTAATCTGGTGTTATGTTCATTAGCTGCATAGTGATGATACTTCAATACAGTAAAAACATGAAGGGTAAAGTTTATACTGTAGGTTTACCATGTGGCTTTCAACTCTTACAATACAAAAGAGAGCTGCAGCAATTTATGTAGATGTGCCACCTCACTTTTGGAACAGTATCTGCCGCAGCAGCTTTTAAAGAGGTCCTTTGGCGTCTTCATAGAGGTGTGGTATTGTATACCACTAGAAAGCAGGACAGGGTGCTGAATTCAGTGTACTGTTGGCTTTCCCGGGATTGTGCCCTTTTGCCCTTTGTGTGGTACTGTTAGTTTCAGCCCCGACATCTCGCCACTGTCAGAAGTGTGGGCCTAACAGCTCTGTGTCATTTCTGGACTATGAGGAATGCCCCCAACAGTATTCTTCCATAGACTTGTACTGTCAAAGGGGGTGTTCTGTACCACTCAGCAATAATGCTAGGCTGTCCTGACAGTGGGCAGACATTTTGCCAAAATTAACACCACAGATATCTCCAGCACCAGGGCTCATATCGGGAAAGCCGACTGAATTCAGCACACTGTTGGCTTTCTGGTAGTATATAATACCACACATCTTATGAGGACGTGAAAGGTCCTCTTTAAAAAGCACGTTGCTGAATTTTTAATAGACAAATTAATCAGTATATCTACCCCATGTCACCCCAGCCAATAAGGATATTCCCTATTCAGAGACCCCAATCCCCAGTCCTCTTTTAAAATCTAACTACTCTTGCCCTTAGGCCTCTTTGCAGATGACCGGGAGCAGTGTGCTATCCGTGTATTTCATGGATAGCACACTGTCTCATTCATTTCTATGGGCCCATACACATGACCGTGAAATACATGGTCACGTGTGCGGGTCAACAGTCAAGGTTGCAAAATACATTTCGCAGTCCTTGCTTCTGTGGCACCTATCCATTTAATGAAAGGGGCCACAGAAACACGGCCAGTACATGGGTGGCATATGGGTGACATCTGCGTGTCCCTAGTGCGCTGCCCATGCCTTTAATTCACAGATGGCCAGCAGCACACTCAGTCACCCACTCAAAGTACACAGATCAACCTATTGAATTGCAGTCTATTTACTACATTGTCCTGTTTTGGCCATTGCAATACTATGACTGGCTGTAGTTTTCCCTCCCCCCCATTAGATAGCTAGACCCTGTGGTGATCAGCTTTTGTAGGGTTAACTTCATGAATTGTAATCGGTAAAATACCTTAGATAGCAGCATTGGAAGTGCAACAATGAAATGTTCGGTCAACTTATTCTTGTCATCTATTTGCGTTTTTCTCTCCTTGGCAGTTAAAACCTATGAAAAAAAAAAAAACAAGATCAGTGACAACGGATTAGAAACTATACAAACTCTTGGTTGGAAAGATTCATATAAAAAGTCAATGGATTGCATCTTTTGCCAGGTAATAAACAATGATGCCACTTACCCTCTTTCCAGTTCCCCTCCCCACAGGCGGATGTGCTTCTGCAGCCTGGCGAATCGTACACACCATGAGCTCTATCAGGGCACTCTCCTGCCGCTCAGACATCACTGGAAAACAGCACAAGTATCATGAATGCTCAATGCAAGTTGGGTGACCAATATTTTGCTCCAACACACTGCCACTAACCAAAAAAATAGGAATATATCAGGAAAATCATTCCCAATGTCAAAGGGATATGTCCTTAGAATGCATTCACCTCTATAGGACCTGCTCTATTTTCAGTGGAATGGAACAGACCATCAGAAGCTAATTCACAGATCATCCACATGCTCTGATACTTTAGCTCAGCCCTATTTAAGTGTATAAGATTGAGCTGCAATACCAGACACAACCACATGGAGAGTAATGTGCTGTGCAAAGAATGGGACCACAAAACTAGCTGGGGCATCAATGTGCGACTCTCAGAAACCCCGTTAAGTATTTGTAATCTGCCCGGTCCTACATACGAGCTGAATGTGTATTTAGAAGCAGAGCCTTGTGCTAAAGTGCTCAGCTTGTCTGACGCCATCTATAGACATGAAGATAACGCTATTTAACCAGCAGGAAGTGGTGACAACCTGAACATTAACATCTCTGTAAGATCAATGACTGCGCCATTTACTAAAGAATAATTGATGAGAATTTCCCCCTAACTGGCAGTCTTACATATTCAGTAAATACAAATTTCTCATAAAGTGTTACATAATGACAGCGAGCAGCTGTAACGCCGTATACCTGCTGTGCATCAAAGTCTTTTAGGCTGGGCTCATAGCGGCATTGCTATTACCATTGTTCTGCTCCATCATAAGAACAGAGCAAAAATAATAGCAAAGTCACATGAAGAACATGCACACCTTCATTGTCCGACACTACCCACTGACTAATAAGGTGCTATTGGGACCCCCAATGAAGGTGCCAATGTAGCCTTAACGCGACATTGCCATCGAGCCAAAGTATAGACAAGATGAGAATATGTGGATTCTCCTAAACACCAGGTTTGGAGTTACAGAAATCGCCAAACGCAGTGGATCTAGGCATTATCCCCAACTCCAATTAAGAGAAATAGCCTAGAACAGCCATGCTCAGAAAATTGCATTAGTAATAACACCCCCCTTCCCCACTGGAGTCCCCTTTACAGTTTCAATGATTTAGTAGGTTCTTCCACCATCAATATATTTATTTTTTTTAAAGTATTTAGTTCACCAATTTAAACTCTGGCCACTAAGCTTAATAATAGACTTGAACATCTTCAATCCAGGAGGAGTTTTGCTTTTAGCAGTGACTCCATTTACATTCCATGACAACAGAAGATAATACCAGTCATTGCATTGACTTCTGGTAATATGGGATGTTGCAGGCTATGTACTTCCCGCTCACTGTACAGAACAAGTCTATCTAAAACTACGATAAACCACAAAGAGTTGGCTCCAGACTGTTGCTGCCTATGGATATGCTGTAAAGCATATCACTAAATACTGCTTAATAAAGCAGAGGACATGCTCAAGCAACCTCCACAATGTACCCCCCCCCCCCCCCCAAAAAAAAAAAAAAACCAAAAAAAACAAAAAAAAAAAAAAAAAACCCTCCAAGTCAGAAAATAAAAATAGATTAGTAAAAAGTGTTATTTCATAATCTAGTTGCCATAATAATAATATCGTCATCTAATAATAGTAATGATGATGAGGATAAACATATTCCATTAATGAAGAATAGAGGATGTGTCAATTGTCCTATAGGTGTGAGTCTAGCCAGTAAGAGGAGAGCACACACAAAGCTCTCCATTCACTTCTATGGAACCTGAGCCTGAAGTCAGATCCTAGTCCAAAAGGTGGAATCTGTATCCACGGGAAGAGGCATATTTTGTGGATATACCAGAAATAGCCTTTAATAGAGTTTCACTGGTTTTTAAAAAAAAATATTTTAACAAGACAAAAGTGTTTGTGAATGAAAACCTATGGATACCCCATTACAACAGCAGCATCATCAATAAATGGAGGCTTACCTTCCTCTCCTTGAACTGGCTCCTCCACTAGCAGCTCTGCCATGCATTCCCAGTCTTTCAGAAGCTCTTGAGAACTTTCCCATAAGCTATCCACTAAATACGCCGCATGCTCATGTAACTGTGGGATAAAATACACAATATTATAAATGGATGAAAACCAACAGAGTACAGAATCCCGGCAGCAGATCTGTGTTACATGGGAGAAGTCTTCTTATCCGTTCCTGGTTTTGACTACAAAAACTCAAAAAACCTGAACATGTACATCCATACCGTAAAGGGAGTCAGCCACAAATTGGAGTATTTGCTGAATTCATTCCTATCATCATCTATTTAACTTCATAAAAGGAGGAAACGGCAGACCGTTCCCAGTCCACTCTAAAATTCTGCAAAGCCTCTGAGTAAAGCACAGTTCAGAGCCAGCGATATATGAAACTTCTCATGAAACCACAGATAGAAAGTCACTTTGCAAATGTTCTTTGATTAAAACTTAAGTTGCTTTACGTATACAGCCCATATGCATCTACATGGTAAGGGGGCGTTCACACTACCGTCATTGTTCGACAGGTAGTCTCCGCTCCTAATGTCCTTTCAAAATCTCGCACGGACATTAGGAGCGGACACTAGCTGTGTCCGTGACACTTGTCATTCATTTAAATGGCGATCGGGTGCGTTCTTTTGCACTCCGTGCCCTTCCTTCACTGTCCGCATGTAAAGATGTCCGACTTTTCAAGCAGACAGAAAAAACCTACATGTCGGGTTTTTCTGCCCGCTTGAAAAGTCGGACATCTTTACAAGTGGACAGTGAAGGAAGGGCACGGAGTGCAAAAGAACGCACCTGATCGCCATTTAAATGAATGACAAGTGTCACGGACACAGCTAGTGTCCGCTCCTAATGTCCGTGCCAGATTTTGAACGGACACTAGGAGCGGACACTACCTGTCGGACACTGACGGTAGTGTAAACGTCCCCTAACAAACTAAAAATAAATTGAGATTAATCTTATCCTATTCTTACCCCTTCTATCCATCATCTGCTTCTTGGCATCAAACATTTGGTAGGATGACAATAAGTAAGGGACAGAGGAATCGGACTTTCAGAGGCTTATTATGTAGTCTGTTACCATAGAGATGCATAGGGCTTTATTTTAAAAAAATAAATAAATAAATACAAACGTAACATAACAAAAACACGGAGGTCTTTATTTGCAGGTATCACACAAAACTAATCACAAAAACAATTCCAAATCACAGTAGAACGATCAAAAGTCACAGTCTGTCCACACTATGTAGACTCCCAGAAAAAGTAAACTCTCTTACCTCACTCTCAAGAAAGAAAAGTACCAACATTTTGACAAGGTTTCCATTGGGACTGCTACGTCCCCTTCTTTTAGCCAAAGCCTCTTCAGCTTGTGGGTCATGTCTACTAAAGAGCCTAGATAAAATAAAAAATAATAATAAAAAGTTAACAGGAAAAACAAAGACGCAACAAGGTACAGAGATTAGACTTTACTTAACTCCTTTAACCGGTTAAGGACCGCCGTACGTAAATTTACGGCCTGCGGTCCAGGTACCTAAAGACCGGACTATTGTAAAAATACGTCCTGTCTTTAGGTACCTATTTCGCGGGGGGAGGGGTGCAGGGAGGACGGGGGTTAGGTGTTACTAACACCTAACCCCTTCCTCAATAACGTCCAGTCGGAACTGGGTCCGACTGGACGTTTTAACCCTTTCGATCGCGCCGTGAAACATCACGGCGCGATCGAAAGGCATCCGCCGACAATTGAAGCTGATCGGCACCCCCCGTGGCGAGATCGGAGGGTGCCGATAGCAGTAAAAGGTAGTCTGGGGTCTGGCCAGTGACCCCAGACTGCCCGGAGCCCCCACATACCTGGTGATCCTGCCAGGACCTTCTGATGTCAGGCTGTGCGTCTACACAGCCTGACATCCTGCTACGGAATGCCATGTGGGACACCTGCATGCTGTGTCTCACATGGCATTCTATATCAGCAAAGTATTGCTGATTGAAGTGTCCTAAATGGACACATGAAAAAGTAAAAAAAAATGTAAAAAAAATAAAATGAAGTGTATGAAAAAAATTAATAAAGTTATAAAGCCCAAAAATCCCTTTTTCTCAATAGAAAATGAATTATATAAAAAAAGAACTAAAAAGTAATAAAAACAATGCATATTTGGTATTGTCGCGTCCGTAACAATCTGTACAATAAAACTGAAATAATATTTAATGTACACGGCGAACGCCGGAAAAAAAAAACGGAAAAAACTCGCCGGAAGTAATGATTTTTCGCCATCTCACCATACAAAATATGCTATAAAAAGTGATCAAAAAGTCATATGCATCCGACAACAGTACCAATAAAAAGCGCAGGTTGTCCCGCAAAAAATAAGCCCTCAACCAACTCTGTCAACCGAAAAATAAAAATGTTACGCCTCTTAGAAGATGTGATGCAAAAAACATTGATTTATGTCCCCAAATGTGTTTTTCCTCTGCAGAACTAGTAACACATAAAAAAATACTATAAATGAGGTATTGCCGTAACCGTACCGACCCGCAGAATAAAGGGAACATGTTACTTATACTGTACGCTGCATGGCGCAAAATTAAAAAAGTAAAACTCAATGCCAGGATTGATATTTTTTTTTTTAAATCCAGCAAAAAAGGGTTAATAAAATGTATTCAATAAGATGTAGACACCCAAAAATGGTGTCATTACGAAATGCATCTCATCCCGCAAAGAATAAGCCCTTATATGGCCGCGTCACCAGAAACATAAAGAAAATATAGCATCTCACAATGTGAAGACAAAAACCCTCAAAAATCGCCAAATTATTAGAACACAACTGGGTGCGTCATGTAGGGAATATATAAGCTGTGTGAGCGGATATCAGGGGACACCCCAGATTTACAGCTTATGAGGGAACAGACACCAGAAGTGACCCCTAAAGTGACCCCCAGAGTGACTCCCCCAATCATAGGAGCTACGGGGACATAGTAGGGAATTTGGTGTTTGCAATGTCCTCCGCACAGCTTATACATTCCCTCTTCGCCATCCGCTGTGCAGTCACGTCCGGGATACTAATACTCACTACACCCCCTGATAAATTCTTTGAGGGGTGCAGTTTTCAAAATGGGGTCACTCCTGGTACCCCATGGAATCCACTTTTCTGGTACCTTACAGGCTCTACAAACATGACATGGTGTCCAGATACCAAACATCTGAATCTGTACTCCAAAAGCCGCATAGCGCTCCTTCCCTTCTGCACCCTGCTGTACGTCCAAACTGCAGTTTATGACACATGTATGACACATGTATGACACTGGTGTACCCCCGGATAACGGACATAATGTCATATGTGGGTATAAACTGATACTAGGGCACAGCCGGACACAGAAGGGAAGAAGGGTCATTTGGTTTTTGGAGCACAGACTGTTTGGTTTTTGGATGCCATGACACTTTTGTAGAGCTGAAACGCCAGTAATTTGGAATCCCCTGATATGAGACCTTATTTTGGAAACTACACCCCTGAAGGATTTATCCAGGGGTACAGACAGCATTTTTAACCCCCAAGTGTTGCTATAACTTTATATATATAACTATAACTGTAGTGGATTGTGAGAGGTGAAAATGACCATTTTTCCAGGAATACGTCCTTTCAGTGCGTAATATGTTGTGCCCACCTTGTATCAGAGATGAACGCTCTAAAAGCTGTTGTGCCCGGGATACCCGTTTAACAGTTTTTGGAGTGTCTCTGCTGACATAAGTCGGGCACAACATGTTGCACACTGAAATGGCAAATCTGTAAAATTTTCATTTTTAACTTCTCTATCAGTTGCGATTTCATTTCTGGAAACTAAATAAATGCAACACTCAAGGGTTAAAAATTCTCGCTACACCACTTGATAAATCCCATCAGTGGGGTAGTGTCCAAAATAGGGTGACATGTCTGCGGATTCCACTTTATTGGCAATTCAGGGGCTTTGCAAAAGTGGCAAAAAAAACCAAACTGTGCTCCAAAAACCAAATAGCGCTCCTTCCCTTCTGTCCCCGGTTGTGCCCAAACAGCCATTTCTACCCACATATGGCATTAAGTACGTTATCCGGGGTACACCAGTGTCATACATGTGGGCATACACTGCTATTTGGGTACCCAGCAGGGTGCAGATGTGAAGGAGCAATATGTGCTTTTGGAGTGCAGATTTAGATTCTTCGTTTTTGGACACCATGTCACATTTGCAGAGACCCTAAAATTGCCCCTACAAAATGGGGTCACTTCTTGGTGAATTCCAGTTTACTGGAACCTCCAGGGCTCTGCAAAAACATCATGGCGCCCAGAGGGTCCCTCTAAATCTGTACCCCAAAAGCTAAAACGCACAGTGGTCCTTCCCTTCTGAGCCCTGCTGTGTGCCCAAGCAGCAGTTTACACCCACATATATAATTTTCTGACCCCCGGGATGGCCCACTTAATAGTTTTAGGAGTGCAGGTCTCTGACAACACAAAGTGGGTGCAACGTATTGGGCACCGAAATGGCATATTTTTAAAAATTTCAATTTTCATTTTGTACATTAATTTTTGGGAAGCATTTTAGGCTCAAAATGATAATACCCCTTGATACATTCCTTGACAGGTGTAGTTTCTAAAATGGGGTCACTTTTGAGGGGTTTCCATTGTATTGATACTTTAGGGGCTCTGCAAATGCGACATGGCACCTGAAAACTATTCCAGCAACATCTGCCCTCCAAAATCCAAATACCTCTCTTTCCATTCTGAGCCTCACCATGTACCCATACAGCAGATTATGGCCACATATGGGGTATTGCCGTGTTCAGAAGAAATTGTGTAACAAACTGTGGGGGGCTTTTAATTCTTAAACTATTTGCAAAATTAAAACTATGGCGCTAAATGGACGATTTATTGGGAAAAAAAGTAATTTTTCATTTTCACGTCCCAATGTTAATAAAATCTGTGAAACACCTGTGAGGCCAAAATACTCACTCTACCCCTAGACAAATTCTATGAGGGGTGTAGTTTCCAAAATGGGGTCACTTATAGGGGGTTTCCACTTTATTGGTACACTAGGGGCTCTGCAAATGCGACATGGGACCTGAAAAATATTCCAGCAAAATCTGCCCTCCAAAAGCCAAATAGCGATCTTTCCATTCTGAGCCCCGCCATGTTCCCATACAGCAGATTATGACCACATATGGGGCATTTCTGTGTTCAGCAGAATTTGTGTAACGAACTTTAGGGAGCTTTTTCTCCTTTATCCTCCTGTGAAAATTAAAAATTTGGGGCTAAATTGACAGTTTGTTGGAAAAAAAGTAATTTTTCATTTTCATGGCCCAATGTTAATAAAATCTGTGAAACAGCTGTAGGGTCAAAATGCTCACTCTACCCTTTAATATGTTCTGTGGGGGGTGTAGTTTCCCAAATGGGGTCACTTTTAGGGGGTTTCCACTGTATTAGTTCTCTAGGGGCTCTGCTAATGCGACATGGCACCTAAAATTATTCCAGCAAAATCTGCCATCCAAAAGCCAAATAGCGCTCCTTCCATTCTGACCCCCGCCATGTTCCCATACAGCAGATTATAGCCACATATGGGGTATTGCCGTGTTCAGGAGAAATTGTTTAACAAACTGTGGGGGGCTTTTACTCCTTTAACCCCTTGTGAAAATGAAAACTTTGGAGATAAAGTGACATTTTAGTAATTTTTCATTTACACATCCCAATGTTAGTAAAATCTGTGAAACAACTGTAGGGTCTAAATGCTGACTATACCCCTTGATGAATTCTGTGAGGGGTGTGGATTCTAAAATGGGGTCACTTTTGGGGGGTTTCCATTGTTTTGGTACTCTAGGGTCTCTGCAAATAAGGCATGGCGCTGAAAATTATTCCAGCAAAATCTGCTGTTCAAACACCCAGTGTCGCTCCTTCCCTTCCATGCACTGCCGTGTGCCCAAAAATCAGTTTACACCCACATGTGGGGTATTTCTGTGCACGGGAGAAATTGCACAATAAACTGTCAGATGCATTTTCTCCTTCAACCCTTTGTGAATGTGTTAATTTTGGGTCTAAATGAATGTATTAGTGAAAAAAAATGAAATGTCTAAATTTCACTGCCATATTATTTTTATTCTTATGAAATGCTTAAAGGGTTAACAAACATCCCAAATGCTGTTTTGAATAATTTGAGGGGTGCAGTTTTGAAAATGGGGTAATTTATGGGGGTTTCTATTATACAGGCCTTTATAATTACTTTCAGAACTGAAGTGGTCCCTAAAAAATTGGTTTGGAGAATTTTCTTGTAAATCTGGAAAATTGCTGTTACACTTGTAAGCCTTGTGACGTCCAAAATAAATTAAAAGACAATCAAAAGATGATGCCAATATAAAGCAGAGATATGGGAGATAATATTTATTCATGTATTTGGATGGTATGACTATCTGCCTGAAAAGCAGAGAATTTCACATTTTGAAAATTGCAATTTTTTTCAAATTTCCATCAAATTTCCTAGTTTTTTTATAAATAAATGCAAAAATATTGATTAGTGTTTACCACTAACATGAAGTATAATGTGTTACGAGAAAACCATCTCAAATTCATTTGTGTAAGTTAAAGCGTCTCAAAGTTATTGCCATTTAAAGTGACACATGTCAGTTTTGAAAAAAGAGGCCTGGTCTTTAACATACTTTTGGGCCTGGTCCTTAACCGGTTAATACCAACCACCATGCTGCATGTGCTTACACCTCCTCCTCTATGTATTGCTGACAATAAATTTCTGCGCCTCTTCAGGAGGATGAGGCTGGTTGGAAAGTGGGCGGAGTACAGTCTGTAAAATTGTGCAACAGTCACTGCCCAAAAAATCAGGACGCTTTGCCGAAATCATGTTGGAAACTAAACTGAATAAGTTGTTTAAAATTAGCCTACACGGGCTAAAGTACGCATTAATATCAAACAGCATGAGAGACTTTGGAAATGCTGGTGCAGTTTAAAGATTGTCTAGTCTAACATAAAAATGAGACCGTATTAGCTTATCTGTTTAAAGGGTTTTTCCAGGGTTAGGATAGGTGTTACAGATCAGTAGGGGGTCCAACACCTTATGCTCGGTTCAAACTAGCGATCAGGTTTTCGTCCCTCAGGTCTATTTGGGGACCCAAAAAATGAAAACTCTATCCACTTAAAAATCGGTTACACATGGAAACCATAGACTATAATGGGGTCTGTAAGGTTTCCACCAAAAATGGCAAAGAAGTCCCCCTTGCAGCCCCTATACTATATACAGAACTGTGCTTGTGAAGACGTTGCTGCATTCACCTAAACGCTGTGGTTTCTTCAAACAGCTGATCCTGGGGGCCATGGTTGTTGGACTTCCCCAATCAATAAGCCCAGAACACCCCTGTATGCAGTGATTTTATCATCATACACCAGATTCTCCCCCATCACATACAATAGGCAGTCACTAACTTTTTGTGCAGGAATTCCCCGGCTGCTACAGCAACAGGCCGATGCGCAGAATAGACCAAGTGGTAAACGTTCTCACAGTCTTCATTGGACAGGGCCTCTTCGCTGCCGCTGTAAGACAAAGCAAAAAAAGGGATCCGTCATATACGTTACTGCCTTATAATGTATACATTCATTTTACAAGAAGCCTGCATAGAAAACTGCTGAAAAATACAGGTCCAGCTTCACTGACGCCATGGGGAATAGCTAAAGTCAATAGAAAAGATGTGGCCGGGCACACAGGGAGTCCTTGCAATGACTGGGCAACCATATAAATAAATACAAGTCCACCAAATTGGGTGTCGACCTTAGAGTCTCTGGCTCTTAGGATAAGTTCACATGTAGTTTTTTGGTCAGTATTTTGAGGCCGTATCTGCCTCAAATCCTGACCAAAAAGATGACTTCCACTGAAATCAATGGGAGCCGCTCAGGAGTTTTTTCCAGGAGCAGTTTCTTTTGGCTCCCGGAAAAATGAAGTGAGGTGCTCATTCTTCAGGCCAAGTCGCCTCGCGATTCGACCTGAAGACACTCCCTCCTCCAGACTGGGCCCATTCATTGGGCCTGATCCGGAGCGGAGTGCGCGACTGGATTCTGGTGCAATGCACCGGCTTTCAGTCGTGCCTACTCTGCTTTTGAACCGGAACCTGAGGAGGCCTCCGCCTCACGTACTGGTGCAAAAATGACCGTGTGAACTTACCCTCAGAATGAGGTACAATGTATACAGATTTCCTAATAGGCCATTTTTATACTTTTTAAACCCAGCATGTCCTGTATGAAACAATCCACTGATCATGAGAAAAGGTCACAGTGCGTCAATAGGAACAGAAAGAAGCCAGTAACGTAAAATTCACCCTATCACCAAATATACAAGTGTGTGTTATTCATGTACCATAAATAAATTCACAAAAACTACAGGTAAAGTAACAGTGACTCTGGAGAGCCCATTTTACAAAGACAGGATATTTTTTGAGCATTTCACTTTAAAGATGACCTCTCACCTCTCCTGACAAGTCTGTTTTAGTAAAAACTCACATTCCCTACAAAATAAAATGAATAGTTTTTCTTACAATGTTGTATTCTGTCTCTGTAGGCAGAATTTTAGGTTGCTAAGGCTAGGTTCACATTTGCACTGGGTTTCAGTTCTGCTCTGTCGGAGGACCAAAAAAAATAAAATAAATTAATTTAAAAACTTGCAAAAATAGCAGATACAAATGGTGCCTTGGGGGATTTCTGATATATCTGCAGCAGACACCTGGCGCAGATGTGAACACAGCGTAATAAATTTTTATAATACATGAAAATAAGAAAAATAACTGAAAAAATAAATAAATAAAACAAAAAACTTACTGGAGGATCAGAGTGACTAGCCGGATTGCTTCAACTGCTACGTCATATTCTTTATCTAAGGTCATGGAAACAATTCGATCCTGAAAAAAATAGAAATGTATGAAAATTATTATTTTTTTTTTTATTAAAGATGTTGCTAAAGGTTTCGTCAATGAAAAGGTATCTATCTATCTATCTATCTATCTATCTATCTATCTATCTATCTATCTATCTATCTACCTGAGCCTTTTAGAGAGAACATAGTTCCCTTTACTATGTGGCTTCCCAGAGACCATACAAGAAGAAGGTGGTTTAGTGCTTAATAAATTGTTTTTGTCATAAAGCAGAAGAATATCTTAGGCATAGTCAGTAACAAAAGATTCTGAAACACCAATCTGACAAGGCCCCAGGCTGAAAAAGAGAAAAGAAACAGGTCTTGTATTTTTGAATGCCTGCAATCCCAACAATGTCCAGTAGAGGGCGCTGGAGTCCATCATGTGGTTAAAAACTGAAAACCCATTGATTGGAACAGTGACAGACACAACAATACGCTTATATGTCATTCTGCTACATGCAGGCTCGGGAGCGTCACGCGCTTACACACTACATGGTGCAAGGGAAAAAAACAATTTCAGGAAAATTATTTGTTGGCTTTTCTATGATTTCTTAAACAAATATTTAAGCAGATACGCAGTTCAGGTTTACACCACTGTACCCCAAATTTAGCAGGTGCACTAGAATTGCCTTCCCACAGATTCGTGTAGCACAAAAATCTAATTTGAAGTCAAATGTGAAAACCCAAGTAATTCATCTGCAAAATGCACAAACAGGAGGACACTGAGAAAACAAAAACTTACCTTGAACCTGTTGGTGAAGAGCTCCAGCTTGGGGAACAGCTCCCTATTCGTGTACAGGCTCTGGAGAGCTTTCAGGCACTTCAGCCTCACTTCTCCTTGCTGCATAAAACACAGGGAAAGGCAAACACTTCAATATAAACCAATGAGAGAAACCACAAGACAAAAAATGGCCATCGAATAGACAGTACTTAGCAAAGTTATTATAAAAACCATTCCACTGAGGGTGAACCTTAAAGTGAAGCTGTCAATGGGTTTCTACTGCCCTACTACATGTTACAGGGAGAGAAGCCGAGCTCTGTGATATATAGGGTTATATGATAGATGGAGAGAAGCTGAGCTCTGTGATATATAGGGTTATATGATAGAGGGAGAGAAGCTGAGCTCTGTGATATATAGGGTTATATGATAGAGGGAGAGAAGCTGAGCTCTGTGATATATAGGGTTATATGATAGAGGGAGAGAAGCTGAGCTCTGATATATAGGGTTATATGATAGAGGGAGAGAAGCTGAGCTCTGTGATATATAGGGTTATATGATAGATGGAGAGAAGCAGAGCTCTGTGATATATAGGGTTATATGATAGAGGGAGAGAAGCTGAGCTCTGTGATATATAGGGTTATATGATAGAGGGAGAGAAGCTGAGCTCTGTGATATATAGGGTTATATGATAGAGGGAGAGAAGCTGAGCTCTGTGATATATAGGGTTATATGATAGAGGAGAGAAGCTGAGCTCTGTGATATATAGGGTTATATGATATAGGAGAGAATCTGAGCTCTGTGATATATAGGGTTATATGATAGATGAGAGAAGTTGTGCTCTGTGATATATAGGTTTATATCATACAGGGAGAGAAGCTGAGCTCTGTGATACATAGTTGTATATGATAGGGGGAGAGAAGCTGAGCTCTGTGATATATAGGGTTATAGGATAGAGGAGAGAAGCTGAGCTGTGTGATATATAGGGTTATATGATAGAGGGAGAGAAGCTGAGCTCTGTGATATAAAAGGTTATATGATAGAGGAGAGAAGCTGAGCTCTGTGATATACACATTATTTATAGAATAGAGGGAGAAGCTTTGAGTGCTATAAAATAGAATATATATAAACCTTTACATGACCGAGGGAGAGAAGCTGAGCTCTGTGATATATAGGGTTATATGATACATGGAGAGAAGCTGAGCTCTGTGATATATAGGGTTATATGATACATGGAGAGAAGCTGAGCTCTGTGATATATAGGGTTATATGATAGAGGAGAAAAGCTGAGCTCTGTGATATATAGGGTTATATGATAGATGGAGAGAAGCTGAGCTCTGTGATATACACACTATTTATAGAATAGAGGGAGAAGCTTTGAGTGCTATAAAATAGAATATATATAAACCTTTACATGACCGAGGGAGAGAAGCTGAGCTCTGTGACATAAAGGGTGTTTTATTCACCGATAATGGTACAGAAGTGTGATGTTTCGGCTTGTAGCTCTAAGACCAAGAAACAACTGACAGCTTTGCTTTCAGGAGTGATGGCAAAGGGGTTGGAGCCATTTGGTCATAACAAAGGGCAACAGGTTTTTCAGATTTTCTAGTCCAGAAAACTCCTTTCAGGCAAATCTGGTAATAAATATTGATGACTTACCTCAAGGATATCAGACTTCCTTTTCTGCTGAGAACCACTGGTTAGTGGGGGTGCTGAGTGTTGGACCCCCCAACCAACCAGCAGTTCTCAGCAGATAATACTCAAGAGAACGGAGCAGAAAGCAGACAGCTGTGCTGTAGAGGCCCATTTATCTGAATTGGAGCTAAACTGCAGTGAACAATACAGAACACCGCTGTCTGCTTCCTGCACCATTCTCTGAGTATCAGCTACTGAGGTCAGTTAATCAATAGGAATGTCTGAGTCCCACACAACTGATATTAGGGAGGAATCTTTAAGATAGGTCATCAATCATTTTAGCCCAGAAAACCCCTTACCCACAGGCACACTTGAAGATCAGCACATCATCATTTTTCCTCAGCTAGAACACTGCACTGATATTTTTTTACAATATACTTTCTCAAGCCCTGCATTAGAAATCCATCCCAATATCAGGGTAGGGTAGCAGACGATTTCTGATTCTACAACCCACCTTATTAATAAAGACTAAAACTTACCCGGTCATGCAATGTCCAGCCAACATACTTGAGATAGCTGTCATTGAGGAAAGCATCGCTGTACATTTTCATCCAGACTCCGATTTCTTCAATGCAGATTGCTCGGATCTCGGCAATGGCATCCCTTAAAAGAAATGACACAAGATGAGGATATAATTCTTCAACTTCCCTCAAAAGTAGACAATAAGCCGTAGCCCCCACCAAAGTACGACGTCTAAATTTTGAAAGGAAAAATACTGGATTGGAACGGAGAACATTGAAGTCTCTGTGTATGATTCACCCCTTGAAGTGTGAAGCATGATCATTTGGCTACTGCATTTCCTTTTCATTTAGTGTTCCATAAAAGTCATCGTCTTCCAAAAATAGAAGGGAAAAAACGTAGAACGAAAAAACACCTAATACTGTGAGAAATATTACCTGTATCTGTGAACAAAGATGCCTTTAAATATGGAGTTCATCATGTTTTCGATTTCGTCCTGGTTTTCCTGAAGCTGTGGATCAAAACCGCAATACAGAAATTAAAGACAATGCGGCTACCTGGGTGATATATAGGTATGCTAATATGGTAATATGATTTTGGCATTAGAGTAAGAAACCTTTGGGGCGGCTGCAGGATAATTATACACAGAACAACAGTACAACATTTAAAGGGATTGTTCAGTTTCAGACCAATATGGAGAAAAATATTGTTTGTGTAATGAAAAGTTGAATAAAATTTCTGATACTCTCTCGATATCAGTTTCTCATGGGTTTCTCTAGATCTCTGCTTGCTGTCATTCATTCTGCTTACTTCCAGTGGATAAAAATTAGTCCGTGGTCATGTGATATACAGTCCATGTTCATGTGATGTATGGTCATGTGATATACAGTCCATGTTCATGTGATGTATGGTCATGTGTTATACAGGCCATGTTCATGTGACGTATGGTCGTTATAGTCACAGCACAGTATTCAGACATCTGCCACGTAACAATCCGTGCACCTGTGCATGTATCACATGACCATGGACCGTACATCACATGACCATGGACTAATTTTTATCCACTGGGAGTAAGATTATTGAAAAGCGTGCAAAGATCTAGAAACCTACTTTCTGTATAGATTTCTAGTGTTGGAAAATTGCATAACTTGAATTATACAATATTTGTCTCTCCATATTGGTCTGAAACTGGACAACCCCTTTAAAGAGAGTCTACCACCATCACAATCTAAAACCCCTCATATGCTGCTCATATAAGTACAAACTTGACAAACAAGTGGTGAAGAAAAGTTTGTAAAATAAGTAATGGCGAGTAACCGCCACCGCAGTCCTAATCGCTTGCTTAGGATCGTACGGTCTTATATTTGTCATAATAAAGAAAACTTTTTTTTAACAGTGTTCTTTCAGGCAACCCTTACATGAACATACCTTTGTGTGTCAAAGTGTAAACCTGCTGCTGAGAAATTCGACTTTAAGCCATATGCAAATGATCTGTTTGGTGCACTCGAGGAACGGGAGCACCAGTTTTTCAACTGTGGTCACCACAAAGTCCTGTCCCTAATAAAGGCTGACAGGTCCTGATGTAGATTCGGTCACACTCTCATGCACTGAACAGCTCATTTTGCATATGAATTAATAGTGATTCCCTCAGCAGCAAGACTGCTCTTATGGCTGTTATGTCAGTATCCAGGCCTACAACAACATAGAAGAGGATCAGAAGCAATTCGGAGGTGGTATTCTTCTTATCCTATACCTTAAACACCTTGTCACACTGTTGTCTCTTATATGCTACTCCATCAGCACAGCAAAAAGACTTGGGTTTGACAGCCGACAATATGAACTGCTGAAAAGTACATGAGGTTGATCTCCTTGATAATTCTTCTGGCCACTGAAGAACCAGTAGTCTTCACCCTCTTGTGTATTCCTGTGCGCTCCCTCACTGTACACACTCACTTTAGTTCTCAGTTTTTGCTGCACCTGCTGTTTCACCCTCATAATCCCTAACTCTGGAACTCCGTATGCGAGATCACAAGTTATGGTACATGCTGTAATCTTATAAAGCGTACTGCCAATTATAATACCACTTTTAGTAAATGAATAGCACAGGTGAATATGATAAAACTTTGTAATACATATTAGACCGGGGCCCCACGAGACGTAAATGCCGCGATTTGTCCATGGTGGAAATGCCGTGGCAGAAATCGTGGCATTTTACAGTAAGGGCAAAGTGGATGGATTCTAGCAAATCCCATGCCCACTTTGTGGTAAAAAGCACGGTGCGGACACGCTGCGGTTTTGTGAGTCACAGAATATCAATTATACCTACGGAAATGCCGGCGATTTCCTCATAGCTATAATTGTAACAGAAACTGCAAAATTTCTGTCTAAAGTGCTGCGGAAAGAACCGCAATGCCTTGCTACTATGGTTTTTCCCGCAGCGCTTTTTTGCTGTGGGATGTCCCGTGGGGCCTAAGCCTTATTAACCCCTTCCCGCCGATGGCATTTTTTGATTTTCGTTTTTGACTCCCCTCCTTCTAAACCCCATAACTTTTTTATTTATCCGCTCCCAGAGTCATATGAGGTCTTAATTTTTGCGGGACAAATTTTTCTTGATGAGGCCACCATTATTTATTCTATATAATGTACTGGGAAGCAGGGAAAAAATTCAGAATGGGGTGGATTTGAAGAAAAAATGCATTTCTGCGACTTTCTTACGGGCTTTGGTTTTACGGCGTTCACTGTGCAGCCAAAATGACATGTCTCCTATATTGTGTGTTTCGGTACGGTTCCAGGGATACCAAATTTATATGGTTTTATTTACATTTTGACCCCTAAAAAAAATTCCAAAACTGTGTTAAAAAATTTTTTTTCTAAAAGTCGCCATATTCCGACGGCCGTAACTTTTTTATACGTAAGTGTACGGGGATGCATAGGGCGTCTTTTTTGCGGGGTCGGGTGTACTTTTTAGTTCTACCATTTTCGGGAAATGTTATTGCTTTGATCACTTTTTATTCAAATTTTTATCAGAATCAAAACAGTGAAAAAACGGCGGTTTGGCACTTTCGACTATTTTTCCCGCTACGGCGTTTACCGAACAGGAAAAATATTTTTATAGATTTGTAGAGCGGGCGATTTCGGACGCGGGGATACCTAACATGTATATGTTTTACAGTTTTTAACTACTTTTATATGTGTTCTAGGGAAAGGGGGGTGATTTGAACTTTTAATTCTTTTTATATTTTTTTTTTACTTTTTTTTTATTTTTTTTTTTGCATTTATTAGACCCCCTAGGGGTGTTGAACCCCAGGGGGTCTGATCACTAATGCAATGCATTACAATGCTAATGCATTGCAAAAAATCATCATCTCTTTTGCAGGCTGCATACACCAGCCTGCAAAAGAGAGAATTTGCAGACCGGCTGGGAGCCTTTAACAAGGCTCCCGGCTGTCATGGCAACGGGGGGTCGGCCCTGGAGCATGCTCCAGGAGCCGGCGATCCCTGCCAAAATGGCGGCGCCCATGCGCCGCCGGCAAAATGGCGCCTCCGGCGCCTTTGACAGCAGCGCCGGAGGGGTTAATGCCTCCGATCAGTTCGGGGACCGATCGGAGGCATTAGAGCCGGTTGTCTACTGCTTAAAGCAGTAGACACCCGGCGGCTATGACGGTCGCCATAGTTACAGACCCGACACGCGCCGTACTATTACGGCGCATGTCGGGAAGGGCTTAAAGAAACACTTATTAGGTGAAGGAAAATTGTCCCAGTTCCTCATCGTTACTCAATGCCTGTTTTTGTAAGACTCCATCTTGTCTACCTATTCACCTGACAGAATTCTATAGAGGGGGCTGCCAACTGATTCATTGCCTCATCCTATACAGTAGTAGACATTCCCCCCCGCCTCTTTATCCCCTTTTCCTCTCCTCTCCATAGACTTCAATGTATAAAGTAACTTGGCTTAGAAGTGGAGAAGGAAATCTATTTCTTAAACAAGATCTATTACTCAGTTTCTTATATTCACCTGTACCATCCATTTCTAAAAAGTAGTTTTATAATTGAGTGTACATTTTAGGGAGCGACTAGAACCCCCATGTTTGAGCCAGTACGTAATGTCCGATGTGGAAAACTACTAAATAGCTGTAACAACTATATATTGACGATGTTTACACTGCCGCACACCCTGTCCTTTCAGTACGACTCAATTTGTATACACAAAATATCCCTTCAATATTATTTAGTAAGATACTAGGAGGGTTTACCTCTTTCCGCTTCTGTAGCAGCAGTTCGAGCCTCTCGTTGGCTCTTTTACCGATCATCTTGTTCCTCTCTGCCTCGTACTGTCGTTGGGTGTTGTCCTGGTGAATACTTAAGTTGAGCGCAACATTCACCAGAGCAGTCATCAGCTTCATGGCTGCAAACACAAGAAATAAACAAGCGGCTTACAACATTGCTAAGAAACTATTTTAAAGAGTAGCTGGATGAAAAATCAGTCGGACCCTTACCTCATTTCTAAAACAGAATAATCGTAAAAAAAAAAAAAAAAAAAAAAAAAAGTAACATGCCTCCCAATACAGAGGAAATGCCTAGACCTGCTTGCTCAGCCAATCGCTAGCCTCATGGGCGACCCCTCCTGTGCAGGTATCTCCAGGTACTGCTTATGTGTATCAGACTCCAGGAACCAAACACCAATCAGCACCTGGGCGGAGTCTGAACCAGAGCAATGAGAATTCATTTTAGGTCCCATTTAGTGTTTTAGATATAATGAAATAATTTTTCTAGGATACATCTTAGGTCTGCACCTACCCAAGCATATTCAATTGTTGGCACCAAGTTACAAAGCACTTTACACTGATAACATACCTTATGCAAGTTACTTTTATAAATGTAAAGAAAAACTTTAAAAAAGTGTGTGTGTGTGTATATATATATATATATATATATATATATATATATATATATATGCGCAAATAAGGCAGTTGGCACACTGGGGGCGGGCCTACAGGTGCCAGGAGCACTGTTCTTGTCAATCAGACCCCTACCATCTCCTTCCTGCACACACCTTGCAGCTAGAGTTGATCCTCCCACTGCTATGACATATCTCCATCCTTCTTGAGCATCAAGAGCAGTGCTCCCAGGGCTGAAGGCCATGCCCAGTGCACCAACTGCCTCATTGGACTGCAAAGTTGCAAAAAAAATTCCAAAATTGTTTTTCTCTCCAAAAATGAGACAGAAAAAAAAACAAAACACGTAAAAAAAATGCTTACGTGCTATATCCCTTTCTAAATATAAAGGTGCAAACATTTGTATTTGTAAATGTATTTTGTATTGTTTCTTGGCAAGAAAATAAAGAGATCGTGAAAAGCTTTAAAAAAAACAAACAAAAAAACTCAGCAAATAAAAAAAAAAAAAAAATTATTAACAAACATTACTCCTTGATCAAATTCCCCGCTGTTCCAACACAGTTGGCTCTTTACCGATATGTGGCATGTTGTTGCTGCTGGCATGTAGACAAATAATTCGGATCATACTGTAACTTCAAGTTGACAAGAAAAGCAAAGTAATTTATAAAAAACAACAACAAAAAAACACAATGAAACCATAATTGGTTGAGTAAAATTTCCTTTAAAAGCTTTCTACAAGAGACAAGGAAGTAACCGCTGGCGCATAAATTGTGCAGGTTTGTACATACTAGGCTTGTATTATTCTACCTAGAGTCGAGGCACGTAGATACAAGTCGGCGTCACTGTAAGTGGGAAACCGCACAAATGTCAAAGCCCAGACAGCGGCGCTGGCAGAGGAGAGAAGAGAAAGACTGTGACATGTAATTAGAGTTCTTCCATTTACCAGCATGGGGCAGCAGCCTAAAGAGATTCACAAGTACAATTTGCCCCAGATATAGAGCAGACTACAAAAAGAAATAAACACTGAAACAAGGTGGCAGTAGAGATCGTAACACTGATCAAAACTCCCAACAGCTCGCTGCTCCACGCCGGCTTCAGCTGACAAGCTTTACATACGGAAGAGGAGAATAGAGCGGCCAGTATCAGCCAGAAGTGAGCAAAGGGGTTTGGAAGGTTTAGTCCTGATATTAACTCTTTGAAGGCCAGACCATAATGACCAGGTACTTTTTGGTGTTTTTGGCAAAACAAGGTGGTTTAAAGACCTTTGATGTCTGTTGGGCTGTACCTAGAAATTAGGCTTTTTGGTAACCCCTTTTTTTACTTTATTTACTGTATTTTTCGGACTATAAGACGCACCCAGGTTTTAGAGGAGGAAAATTGGGGAAAAAAATGGTAAGATATTTAATATATGGGAGTTGTAGTTTTGCAACAGCTGCAAGGCCACATTGACAGGTGACCCTGCAGCTGTACGGGGACGCATAGTGTGTTTTTTTTTTTTTTTTTGCAGGGCTAGATGTACTTTTTAGTTATACCATTTTGGGGAATATCTATTGCTTAGATCACCTTTTATTGAAAAAAAAAAAACCCGGCGGTTTAGCACTTGTGATATTGACGTTCACCGTACAGTAAAACTATTAGTAGACCGGGCATTTTCAGACACAGGGATACCTAATGTGTATGTGTTTGACATATGATTTTTCTACTGTTGTATATATTCTAGGGAAAGGAGGTGATTTAGAACTTTTATTTATTTCATTTTTTTATTATATATTTTTAAAGCTTTTTTTTTTTATTTTTTTACTATTTTATTCCCCCCCCTGGGGGGTTTGAACCTGCAGACATTTGATTGCAAGTCCCATAGACGGCAATACAACTGTATTTCCGTCTATGGGACATTCTGTATATTACTAATGCAGCTGGTAATAGACTAGCCGCAATGGTAATATAGCAGTGACAGGCCTGGGAGCCTTCATTAGGCTCCCGGCTGTCACCCGAACAGGTCGGCTCCTGCGAGCTCGCTGCACAGGAGCCGGCCTGCAACTTTACAGGTATGGGGCCGGTGGGGACCGGCCCCGGGGGATGTAGTTTACACTTTGGGGGGGAGAGAGGAGGGGCCGCCAATACAGACCCGGCATCCGCTGTAATAGAGAGGCGGATGCCGGCGAGGGATAGACGCCGGCACAGGTGCTGGGGCCTGAGACATCGCTGCGCTCCATGCTGATATTCCCGGCGGGGGGGACGGAGGAGCAGAATAGCAGCATCGCTCCTCCCGCTGCTGGCTTCATGCAGGGCAGGGCAGCGATGTCTCAGGCCCCGCTGATGCCCCCGTCTATCCCTCGCTGGCATCCGCCTTCCTATTACAGCGGATGCCGGGCGGCCACATTCGGACTATAAGACGCACCCTTCTTTTTCCCCAAAATTTTTTTGGGAAAAAGTGCGTCTTATAGTCCGAAAAATACGGACTATAAGAGACTATTTGAGACATATTGTAGAAAAGATTAAAAATGAAATAAATTTCTCTGAATCTACATACTGATATTGAAAAAAATAAAAAGGCAGTTTTTAGTCACTTTTGTCAGCCCTTTGGATACTTAGCATATTAAAGGGATTGTCCAGGATAAACTAAGAATTAACCCCGTAAACTAAACCCCCTTCCCTCGACTAACTTCTAATTTACTTAAAAAAAATAAATAAATAATCTATAATTACTCATATCCCTGGACCGCACGAGGGATACTTTCTGATAATCCAGTGACGTTCCGTTTCAAGTCTTCTGAAATGGAACGTCACCATTACCTCCCTTCCATCCCCATCAATTAACCAAGCCTTCCTGTGTCTGGGAACAGCTCCTCCTCTCTGCTAGTAGTGGGCAGAATAACTTAGCTAGGGGAACAAGGGCGGGATATCTTAACTAGGGAGAAAGGGGGGGCTAGTAGTCGACGGGATAGATTACCTAGAGAGAAAGGGGGAGGGGCAAGTAATGGACTGGATAGCTTAGAGCAGGGGTCGGCAACCCCTGGCACGCGTGCCAAGACTGGCACGCGAGGCATATTTTGTTGGCACGCCAGCCAGCCCGCAACATTCATGCACTAAATTGAGAGAGAACGTCCCTACAGTGCTCTGCTAAAGCTGAGGTGTAGGACACGCCCCCTTCTCTCCCTACCACCAATCAGAGGTGAGCCTCTCACTGCACAGGATAAGGGCTCCCTGGACCTGCTGCTACACGTGAGGAGCTCCTGCCGTCTGCAGCCCTGAGGAGGAGAGGAAACTCCGGGGAGCAAAGTGAAAGTAAAAACACCAGGTACATGTGTGTTACTAACTATTCTTATTACTGTCAGGCATTTGGGGTTATTACTTTAGTTTTAGGAACTCCATGTGCCTCACCATTAATAGCAGTTAACCCCATCATGTCCGTCACATTAACCCCTGTGTGGCTCATATAAGGGTTACTGAGGTGTGAGACATATGGAGGTACTAATAAGAGACCTATATAATGAAGATATTCACTTATTACCTCCATATGGCTCACATATCAGTGTCCCTTATGTAAAGTACACAGGGGGTTAATGTGAGAGACGTGATGGGGTTAACTGCTATTAATATGAGGCACATTGAGTTACTAAGCTGTAATGTACATGACCGGACTTTTTATCCACAACTTTGGAAGAGAGTACAGACTTATACATTTAAATTGACCCATATATACAGCCATTTTTTGTGGCTGTGTATTTGGGCCAAAATGAAGAACTAAAAATTATGGAGCAGGTCCTATATCTCTCCTATACGTACCCTATACATGTCCTATACATACCCTATATCTGTCTGCATTTGCGGCCCTGTCAATTCATTTTTAACATGTAGGTCAGTGAAAACCACATGCGTGCCATTTGTGTGCAGGAGGCATAAGGCTGAGGCCCCACGTTGCAGAAATGCAGTGCTTTTGTTGCAGATTTTGATGTGGTTTATGTCAACCAAAGCTAAAAATGGCTACAGAAGGAATGAGAAATATATAGGAAGCTTCTTATAAGTCTCCCTTCTGATCAATCCACTCCTGGCTTAGGCTCAGAAAAACAACATGGGGGCCCCGGCCTTAGGCTAAAGCCCCACGTTGCAGAAACAGCTTTTTTTCGTTTCAGATTTTGCTGCGTTTTTGAGCCGAAGCCAAGAGTGGATTGAGCAGAAGGGAGGTATATAAGGGGGCATTCACACTACCATCATTGTCCGACAGGTAGGTGTCAGGTTTTGCTGTCCGCTTGAAAAGTCGGACATCTTTACAAACGGGCAGTTAAGGACAGGCACGGAGTGCAAAAGAACGCACCTGATCGCCATTTAAATGAATGAAAAGTGTCACGGACACAGGTAGCGTCCGCTGCTAATGTCTGTGCGAGATTTTGAACGGTCACTAGCAGCGGACACTACCTTTCGGACTATGATGGTAGTGTGAACGCTCCCTAAGAAGCTTTCTATATATTTCCCATTCCTTCTGTAGCCATTCTTGGCTTTGACGGAAAAAAAACGTAGCTAAATCTGCAACAGAAAAAGCTGCATTTTTGTAATGTGGGGCCTCAGCCTTAGTGTGATTCTATTGGGTGGTGACACTGTAACTAGATGCAATTAGAGAGAAAGGGATGGGGTCCTGAGTGAGAGTAAACTAGTGTGGATGGTACACAGGAAGCTGCACATCAGGAAGTTACACCAGGTAAACAAATGCAGAGGATGCAGCAGCTTCCAGAGACACCCAGAAATCACTCCAAACACTCCTAAAGGTGTATGGGTGTACTTATTAACCGATTACTAGCACTAACAGACTGTAAAAAAATAAATAAAATTCTGCCCGGAAAACCCCTTTAGGTTGATTAAAATGGCAGCTATGGTGGGTGACGGAATAAGTTGAGGTGAAAGTCTATTCTTATTTTGTATTTTTTCTTATTGTAACACAGTTGTGTGCGTTTATGTATGAATATAAATATTTTTTTGTTACATAGTATGGCCTCAAGTTGAGATAAGAGCTCACCTGGGGTAACCTTGCAGAAGTAAACGGCACCTTGAACACTACAGGAGCCCCAGGAAAAAACATCCCCCTGTGGTGATTAGTCACTGGCAGAAGGGACCTGTACTGCCAAGGTTTGCCATCTCTGTCACTTCATGGAGAATCTAGCCATTGCGTGCTTGCCAGATTCAACAAAGGCAGCTCCACTGCATCTACTTCTATTTACTACATAGCACTCATTGGTGCCAAGACAGCACCGCGCTCAGTATTGTTTACATACTGCGAGCCACAGCGCTTATTCACTGTACAAACTGTAGTAGTGAGTGTGAGTAATGCAGTGATGCCAAATAGATGTGAATGGGACAGCGCACTACTACAGCTAGTACAGAGAGCCGTACTGTCTCAGTACCAGTGATCTGCAGGGGTCTGACCCCACTCACCTAATATTGATGGTCTATCCATGTTAGAAGCCAAATATCCTTTTAAAGGGAGCTTGCCACCAGTGAAAATGCAGTAAAACGTGCAGGTAGCAGAAACTGAGCAGAATGATAAGATAAAGTTTTGTGAGAGAAGATTTAGTATAACTTGTCATATATATCTCTCTGCTGTTCTATGCAAAGAAATACCCTGTTTCCCCGAAAATAAGACATCCCCCAAAAGTAAGGCATGGGGGATGTTTTGTTAAATTGCCTAATATAAGGCACCCCGGAAAATAAGACATCCCCAAAAACACTGCAGCCGGCAGAACACTGTGCACAGCTGCTGCCTCTGCTGTGATACCACTGTTCCTGCTGCTGTAAGATGAGCTGGGAAAGCATTGTATGTTGTGGGGAGTCCACTCTCCCAGTTCATCCCACAGCAGCCGGAACAGTGGTATCACAGCAGAGGAGGCAGCCAGCTTTCCTGTGCACATGGAGCACAGCGTTCAGGCAGCTGCAATGCCCACTAAGTGAGGCTCTCCGGCACAACCACCGGAAGCCTCACTAATCTCTGCTAAGCCCCGCCAACCACTTCCACCACCGTGACCAACAGCAGCACCAGCGCTGCTATGAAGATGGGGAAGGTAACTAGCATACCTCCCCCCCACCACCACCACCTCTTGCACCACCTACAACCGACAGTCATGCCGGCACTCCGTTAAGGAAGCGCCGGCATGACTGCCGATTGTCCCCCGCTCCAGCCGCTCCATAAGACATCTCCCGAAAATAAGACAGGTCATATATTTCAGAGGAGAATATAATATAAGACACTGTCTTATTTTCGGGGAAACAGGGTAGTAAGTGAATCGGGGAGAGATACTGTCAGTGACCGACAGCTACTGTATCTCTGTATGTACACTCATACACGGAGCGCTGCCATCACTAATAGGATTGCCTTCTTGACTGAATTGCTTTTTCTACACACAGAAAAGCAGAGACAAATGAATAAATGACAAGTTATACTGCAGTGTCTCCCACAAAACTAAATACCAATTTGCTGAATGCCATATATCTGGATGAGGTTGGTTCTGTAGTAAGTGCACTAAATTCTGCAAACCAAATTTACAGGAGATTAATACTAGAGATGAGAAAACACTATTCGAAACAGCAGTTTCAAATAGCACGCTCTGATAGAAATAAATGGACGCAGCCGGCACACGGGGGTTAAGTGGCCGGCCGCCGGCAAAGTCTGCGTGCTGGCCGCTTCCATTCATTTCTATGGGAGCGTGCTTTTCGAAACGGCTGTTTCGGATAGTGTACACTCATCTCTACTAGAGACTACTAGTTGATTTAAAAATAATTTTCTTTAATGCCCAATACTTGGGACAGGTCCTCTGCTATACAGTTAGGGCCAGAAATATTTGGACAGTGACACAATTTTCGCGAGTTGGGCTCTGCATGCCACCACTTTGGATTTGAAATGAAACCTCTACAACAGAATTCAAGTGCAGATTGTAACGTTTAATTTGAAGGGTTGAACAAAAATATCTGATAGAAAATGTAGGACTTGTACACATTTCTTTACAAACACTCCACATTTTAGGAGCTCAAAAGTAATTGGACAAATAAACATAACCCAAACAAAATATTTTTATTTTCAATATTTTGTTGCGAATCCTTTGGAGGCAATCACTGCCTTAAGTCTGGAACCCATGGACATCACCAAACGCTGGGTTTCCTCCTTCTTAATGCTTTGCCAGGCCTTTACAGCCGCAGCCTTCAGGTATTGCTTGTTTGTGGGTCTTTCTGCCTTAAGTCTGGATTTGAGCAAGTGAAATGCATGCTCAATTGGGTTAAGATCTGGTGATTGACTTGGCCATTGCAGAATGTTCCACTTTTTTGCACTCATGAACTCCTGGGTAGCTTTGGCTGTATGCTTGGGGTCATTGTCCATCTGTACTATGAAGCGCCGTCCGATCAACTTGGCAGCATTTGGCTGAATCTGGGCTGAAAGTATATCCCGGTACACTTCAGAATTCATCCGGCTACTCTTGTCTGCTGTTATGTCATCAATAAACACAAGTGACCCAGTGCCATTGAAAGCCATGCATGCCCATGCCATCACGTTGCCTCCACCATGTTTTACAGAGGATGTGGTGTGCCTTGGATCATGTGCCGTTCCCTTTCTTCTCCAAACTTTTTTCTTCTCATCATTCTGGTACAGGTTGATCTTTGTCTCATCTGTCCATAGAATACTTTTCCAGAACTGAGCTGGCTTCTTGAGGTGTTTTTCAGCAAATGTAACTCTGGCCTGTCTATTTTTGGAATTGATGAATGGTTTGCATCTAGATGTGAACCCTTTGTATTTACTTTCATGGAGTCTTCTCTTTACTATTGACTTAGAGACAGATACACGTACTTCACTGAGAGTGTTCTGGACTTCAGTTGATGTTGTGAACGGGTTCTTCTTGACCAAAGAAAGTATGCGGCGATCATCCACCACTGTTGTCATCCGTGGACGCCCAGGCCTTTTTGAGTTCCCAAGCTCACCAGTCAATTCCTTTTTTCTTAGAATGTACCCGACTGTTGATTTTGCTACTCCAAGCATGTCTGCTATCTCTTTGATGGATTTTTTCTTTTTTTTCAGCCTCAGGATGTTCTGCTTCACCTCAATTGAGAGTTCCTTTGACCGCATGTTGTCTGGTCACAGCAACAGCTTCCAAATGCAAAACCACACACCTGGAATCAACCCCAGACCTTTTAACTACTTCATTGATTACAGGTTTACGAGGGAGACGCCTTCAGAGTTAATTGCAGCTCTTAGAGTCCATTGTCCAATTACTTTTGGTCCCTTGAAAAAGAGGAGGCTATGCATTACAGAGCTATGATTCCTAAACCCTTTCTCCGATTTGGATGTGGAAACTCTCATATTGCAGCTGGGAGTGTGCACTTTCAGCCCATATTATATATATAATTGTATTTCTGAACATGTTTTAGTAAACAGCTAAAATAACAAAACTTGTGTCACTGTCCAAATATTTCTGGCCCTAACTGTATATCAGCAGAGGTCAAAATCATGGACCTCCAGGGTCAGCTGTTTGAAGCAGTTTCTGCACTCCCAGAGTATCGCAGTTCAACCCTAGTCACATAAATGAGTCTAAACTATGCAAAAACCATGTGACCGATGTACAACTTGGTCTTGATTACGCACCGTTGCAGCAATCACCCAAACACTGATCGACGTTGGCCTGACACACAGGATCCACACATCTTTATCTAATGACTTATCTTAATGATAACCTACCCATTGTCAAGTGTGGGAAAACCTCTAAGCTTGCTATTGACTTAGAGGTGTACAAAAACTGTATGCGTGTCTGTACTGTGTGACCCAACCTATAAACCGTAAAGACAGCAGCTTTGGAAGACAGAAAATCCCACATACAGGTTGTCTATTCTATTTAACCCCTTCCCGACATGCGCCGTAATAGTACGGCGCATGTCGGGTCTGTAACTATGGCGACCGCCCGGGAGCCGGGCAGCCGCCATAGCCGCCGGGTGTCTACTGCTTTAAGCAGTAGACAACCGGCTCTAATGCCTCTGATCGGTCCCCGGACAGATCGGAGGCATTAACCCCTCCGGCGCCGCGGTCAAAGGCGCCGGAGGCGCCATTTTCCCGGCGGCGCATGGGCGCCGCCATTTTGGCCGGGATCGCCGGCTCCTGGAGCATGCTCCAGGGCTGACATCCCGTTGCCATGACAGCCGGGAGCCTTGTACAGGCTCCCAGGCTTGTCTGCAAATCCTCTCTTTTGCAGGCTGGTGTATGCAGCCTGCAAAAGAAAGGATGCTTTTTTGCAATGCATTAGCATTGTAATGCATTGCATTAGTGATCAGACCCCCTGGGGTTCAACACCCCTAGGGGGTCTAATAAATGCAAAAAAAAATAAAAATAAAAATAAAAAAAAAGTAAAAAAAAAAATATAAAAAGAATTAAAAGTTCAAATCACCCCCCTTTCCCTAGAACACATATAAAAGTAGTTAAAAACTGTAAAACATATACATGTTAGGTATCCCCGCGTCCGAAATCGCCCGCTCTACAAATCTATAAAAATATTTTTCCTGTTCGGTAAACGCCGTAGCGGGAAAAATAGTCGAAAGTGCCAAACCGCCGTTTTTTCACTGTTTTGATTCTGATAAAAATTTGAATAAAAAGTGATCAAAGCAATAACATTTCCCGAAAATGGTAGAACTAAAAAGTACACCCGACCCCGCAAAAAAGACGCCCTATGCATCCCCATACACTTACGTATAAAAAAGTTACGGCCGTCGGAATATGGCGACTTTTAGAAAAAAAATTTTTTAACACAGTTTTGGAATTTTTTTTAGGGGTCAAAATGTAAATAAAACCATATAAATTTGGTATCCCTGGAACCGTACCGAAACACACAATATAGGAGACATGTCATTTTGGCTGCACAGTGAACGCCGTAAAACCAAAGCCCGTAAGAAAGTCGCAGAAATGCATTTTTTCTTCAAATCCACCCCATTCTGAATTTTTTTTCCTGCTTCCCAGTACACTATATAGAATAATCAATGGTAGCATCATGAAGAAAAATTTGTCCCGCAAAAATTAAGACCTCATATGGCTCTGGGAGCGGAGAAACAAAAAAGTTATGGGGTTTAGAAGGAGGGGAGTCAAAAACGAAAATCAAAAAATGCCATCGGCGGGAAGGGGTTAAGAAGCCAACAGAGGCGGATTCCTGTAATGCTTACCTCTTCACTGACCCACAGGAGCTGCCACATGTGCTCCACTGATGGCACTAGGAAGTAGGAGTAAGGAGTGTGATCTCCTTATCGCTGCGTTCCTTTAACTATAACAACCTGTAAGTCAGAACTTGACCCTAGCTACATTCAATGCGATACAGAGTTGAATTGGCCACTGAAGTGTGATAACAGTCAAGCCAAGATTGTCATATAGCACTAGACTTCAGATTACACTTAATGAACCGTCAGTGTTATTTATGGAATCAGGAAAAAGAATGACAATGTCAGCAAAGCAATAACACCATTTCTGGTTGATTATCCAGCATCAAACATAAAAAAAAACAGGGAAAAAAACCCACCACAATTTAATGAAATGTGAAAGAAAACATTGTGTAGACCGTTTCATTCGGATATAATAAGATGACAAAACCATTTGCCTAAGCTGCTTTACCTGCCAGTGTGCTTGTGTGCCTGAATGCCCGGACCTGAGAGTCTGAGAGACCGGTCAGAAGGGAAATCACAGTGTCCATCATGTACTCGTCATAAATGATGCTGTACTGGCACTGCCGGATCAACACGCCGATGAACTCGCAGAAGTTGCAGCGAAACTTTTTCCAGTGAGGACCGGGCATTGTTAGTGGGTAGTCACCGCTATCCTAAAAGACACCAAGTGGTACAAAAATCTCTTAAGTTTTATTACTCCAAATCTGGAACAAAGACTAGAAACAAAGTTCTGGCTGAAGTCACACAGCTCCATGTGTGGCAGTATGGCTACCACCAAGAATGGAACCACATTCTGTCTTCTGAGATCACAAAAGCCTTTCCCAAACCATTATTTAAGAAAAAACAAAAGGCAAATTAATTTAGTTTGGGCGAATTGCCTTGTTCATACAGATGAGAGCTCAGAATGGTTCCTCGGATCCTGTTGGGAGTCTCAATATCTTACTTCATACCTCATCAAACTCTTCAGTCATTTTCCGAATTATTTCAGCATTCTGCATATTACGGAACATTTCAATTCTCACAGTACCTGTAAGTAAAAGAACAATTCAGAAGATGGTCCTGGTATCCAGATTAAACAAAGCTTCTCCATAAACTGCAATGAATCTGAATGTGATACATGCCGCCAAAATAAAGAACAAATAAAAATGTCCCGTACATCCTCCTAATTCATAAAAGGGGTTTTCCAGAATTCGAAAACCAAGGCTGCTTCGTTATGGAAAGGATGTGCCAGGTACTGCACCTCTACTGTAATGAATGGGGCAGAACTGCAATATAACAAGCCGCAGACCAGTAGGGCAGAATTTGAAAGAAGGGAGCCATGTTTTTCTAATATTGAAAACTTAGTAAAACCCTCTAACAACTTTCAATTTTCGGGCAACATTAATAAATGATGTGAAATCCTTTACCACAGTGACTCCTTTCTTTGAAAACCCTGTCCTGAAGTCCACTTTTCTATCTTTATACACAGTCCAGTCATATTAATGTGACCACCGCCTACTTTTGACGTCAACGTTAAATAACCAATCGCAGAAGGTACGTGTCGTCAGCCATCTGGGTGCAATCATCATTGTGGAAGACACGCTGGATCAACACAAGAATGTATCTATCCTTGCGAACCATGTTCAGCCCTACATGTGAATTGTTTTTCCTCAGGATGATGACATCTACCAGCAGGACAATGCGACGTGCCATAAAGCTCGCAGTGTACGTGCATGGTTCGAGGAGCACCAGGATGAGTTTGCCGTACTCCCTTGGCCAGCAAATTCCCCGGACTTGAACCCAATTGAGAATCTATATTTGTAGCTGCTCTCAATCCCATTTGTGTTTTCAACTATTTGCAGAACTTGCACAGGCAGAACTGCAGTCTTGGCTTGTCTTGAAAGATGAAGCCCTGTTCTAGGTTTTATAATACAGAGAAATAACTGTATGAAATGTCCCCCTCCCCAGCTTCAGCTGCTTATCGGTACTCTAGTGTGAAGCAGTATGAATATTCATGTAGCAAGAAAGAAAGGAATAAGTCAGGTTTTACAAGGAAAGGAGCCAAAATCAGTTAATAAATTACATTACAACATTAATTGTTTAACAATCGCTGCCCGAAAAACACGTGGAGTTTAGATTCACTTTAAGCTACTAGAATAAGGGAGTGGGACACAACAGTTGTTTGTCTACAACATTTTTCTTCATCTCCAACTTTACACCACTTCTTATTTAGCAGTAATGAATCCAATAAGGACATTACTAATGTATTAAAGCCTTAGATACAAGAATCTTACCTTTACACCCTGAACACTGGATGAAGAAGTTTATCAAGTCCAGAAGTGCAATGTCTCGGTCTTGCTTGTAGGACTCAATCCAGTCATCGACTACAGACTATGGAAGAAAAGGCACATGGTTTGGATAAACAATAACAATCAAAGTTCATGCTGACTGTCATAGCATATTGGAAAGGAGAGTTCCAACATTGCAATGTACCAGCCATCCACAGGATAGGTGATAAATGGTACATCTGTGGGAGTATGACTGCATGGTGTTCCCATATGAATGGGGTGGTGGTAAGTATGGTAATAACACTCTAGTTTTCTTTATGGGGCTGACAAAAGTGGAGCACAGCACTCGTCTACCTTTGGCAGTGAAAAATGAAGCATGCTTGACAGCAAAACCTGAAGAGTATATATAAGACCATGCACACTATGGGATTGGCCATCTTAATACTGGATACCTGCATGGCACTCTTGCCCATCTTTACAACTTCAAAAAGGGTGACTGGATCGCCTTCTCCATTCTGCTGAGGATGTCCATTTGCCCTCCCCCTTCCTCTGGCTCCTGGCTCCCCTCGACTGCGTTCACCTGGAGTCTTCCGTGGTTTCTTTATGGCAGACTGCAAAAAGAAAAAATTACTAAGGACTAGAATTCCTCCAGGTCAGTGTGCAAGTCTAGAGATCTCAGTATACGTACCGGAGGCCTCCCTGGACGTCCTCTTTTTCTCTTCCCCTTAACTTCAATGTCCTCCACAATATCAGAGCTCATTTCGGCTGCCACGGCAGACATGTCTGTGTGCACTGTTGCGCTCTCATTTGTAGAGTCCCTGAAACAGAATATATATTTCACTCCGTGTTTTATATCATGAAAAATAAGCTTTGAACACGACAGCACAAAAGAAGAACTTACTGCAAAACTGACAGCTCGGAAGTAATCATCTTTACACAAGTTTCTTTTAGAAGAGGTATAATCCCAAAGAGAATTGCTGCTAAATGTTTGCTTCAGGTTCAGCTCTTAGAAATGCCTCCGTAATAGACCTAAAAGAGAACAGCGACAGTGTTAGAGAAAACTTAGGGCAGCTTCTTAATGTTACCGCTACTCATTAAATAGACAAACCATCTAGTGCACAAAACTATTGCGGGATTTCAACATGGCCGATCCTTTGTTTTTTACACAAGATAAGCTGCCACTAGACACATCTGGCAGCCACTTATCTCCTTCTTACCACTAAGACAACATGCATGCTCAAACATCGAGTGCGCATACATATGGGAGAAATAATTGTCTATAATATTAAGTGAATGGGCCACTAGTCAATGGTTAACTAAGGAGTAAGACCACATTAAATGGGGATTCCTGGAATTAAATATTGGTAAAAGTGGGGGTCAGACACATGCGGCCCCTACAGATCAGCTGGGTGACGAGGCTGCAGTACTCAAACGTTGGTCCCATGGTACACAGGTAGCTTAGTCCCATTCAAGTGAGCAGCAATAGACACGAGGGCACAGCCCCTATGATATATATAGCAATGCGCCTGGTATTCAGTGAAGGGACTTGAGTGCTCACCCAAATGCTGCAGCGCCTTCAACCAGCTGATCAGTGCATGTCTGGGGATCTGAAGAGGAAAAAAAATATAATATAATATAATATAATATAATATATATATCTGCTATAGGCACACTAAACAATTGGATGATTAAAACTTAGACATACCACACAGAAAAACTGGCTATAATCATCATACAAAAAAAAAAACAAAAAAAAAACAAAACCATAATTAAAATTAAAAAAACAAATTACGAGATATATATATATATATATATATATATATATATATATACATATACATATATATATATGAAGAGCTCAACGGAAAAATGGCCTACGTCCACATTTTGTCATATTTCAAATTATTACCTAGAAAGCTTCTTTGTACCTCGTTCTATGCATTGGGTTTACAAGGTACCTAGGATTAATGACCTAAGTCCATATATTTCAATGCAGAAGAATTTACATTCAATGGAATAATGGCCTAAGTCCAATACAAACTTACTTCACTCTCGTTGGTCATTTTTTCATTGAAATCATGACTTCTGGTCTGTTGTTTATATTAGTGTAAAAACTTTGTCTTATTGTTTAAAAGGCTCTAAATCGACTTTTGCACATATTTAGCGCCAAAAAGGGAGGCAGGTAATTATTATTCTTCATCGTTTAATAGTAGTAGTAATTAATTAATAATATTAAATAAATAATATTTACACATGAAGCTGCAATTTTTTTTAATAAATACTACAATTTATGATTAGGATTAACGGTGTTCATTAGCTGATTACATTGGATAGATATATCCCACAATAATGCCCGTTTGCTTTAGGCTAAAACTTTAAATTTAGTTTTTCTCACAATATTGATTTTTGGACTTAGGCCATTTTTCCGTTGAGCTCTTCATATATAAATATATATATATATGTGTGTGTGTGTGTGTGTGTGTGTGTGTGTGTGTGTGTGTGTGTGTGTGTGTGTATGTGTGTGTGTGTAAGTAATAGGGCAAGGGGCATATTTTTCAGTACAGCCGCTACCTCCCCCCCCATCCCCCGCACACACTGAAATCAAGATAAGGACAATTTAAAAAAAAAAAAAATGCTTATTCATAGAGATTTTCTACAAAGAAAACAGGAGAACCCCCACACACACACACACACACACACACACACACACACACACACACACACACACACACACACACTATGAATATACCCTTACAGTAAATCTCCTGTTTATATGAACTTTAATGCAATTCTGTAGTAAGACACAATAACAGTTTCTTCCGTTTCATTCAGATTTCTGTTTCTGAAGAGGAGGCGCTAGAGAGCAGCCCAGACTCCAGTACCTGTAAGGAGTATATCACTACATCACACATCCTTGTGGCAGGAATGGTTACTGTGTAATACAGATGCCAGTCATACAGTGAAAGAAATGCCGTGACTGAAGTAAATGACTACAAAGACAATTTGGTTTCCCTTCACCATTATTAGTTGGTCTATTACACAAATCATCTCGAACATAATAATCTCAATGAAGTGAAAGTGTATTAAGAGCCTCCCGTCACATCACTGCGCAGGAACGATGCCAGGACTAGGAAACAGTTAAATGGAGAACTATTTTAGTGACTACCACTAGGTGGCTATGTATCGTAGATTAATTTAAGTTTACTTTGTTTAAGAAGCGCACATCACATCCTCGGCTGAACTCGGCAGACAGCTCGGGCTATCAGTGTTTACCTCCAGCGCACAGATTACCAGTGAAAGAGTGTTACTACAGTACAGTCAGACATGGCCGCTTCATCATGTCACTGCCGGGCCCATTCTTCACCGAGCCAAGATTAAGTACAGTAATCCATACGCCGACCAGGAAAGGCAGATCAGTTTAGTCTTACAGGAACGTGTCCTGATCTGACCTCGGGCCTAGCAGACCAGGGCTAGAGTTGTGTCATGGTCATCACAATACATTGTGATCTAAAATATTGCAGCCAGAGGTTTCCAATCCAAAGTAAAACATAACCCTGTCTACAAACAAGTCACAGGCATTTTGGGGGGTTAGTGGTGGTTTTATTACAATGCGGCGTGCTCTATAGGTCAGGGGTCAGCACTCCTGTAAAACTACAACTCCCAGTATTATCCATTTACTTCTATGGAAGTTAAAAGAACGTGTATGTATGCTGGGAGTTGTAGTATTGTTCTGGCGGTTCACAAGCATTTTTTGTTTTTATCTCCCAATATAATTTCCTTATCAACTCCACACGGTTTTCTAGATCAGTTCTTGGCCCCCAATACAGGTAACCAAATCCGCCTCAGATTCTGCCTTGTTAACCTACCCTAAGAATCCAGCCATATGGGTTATTTGTAAATGAGCTGCTGAATTGGTGAAACCCCTTTAAATCTCACTAGTTCACATGGGGTTTTTTGGTCAGGATTTTGAGGCCATATCTGCCTCAAAATCCTAACCAAAAAGACGGCTCCCATTGATTCAATGGGAGCCGGTCAGTTCTTTTTTCGGGAGCTGTTTGTTCCAGCTCCTGGAAAAAAGAAGCGAGATGTTCATTCTTCAGGCGGAGTCGCCTCGGGATTCGGCCTGAAGACACCCTCCTCCCATCTAGGCCCATTTATTGGGCCTAATCTGGAGCGGAGTGCGCGACTGGATGCCAGTGCAGTCCATCACCATTCAGTCACAGCTACCCGTTTTTTGGTCCGGAACTTGAGTCAGCCTCCACCTCAGGTTCCGGACCAAAAAACCCTGTGTGAACTCACCCTTACATGTATTAGCAAGGGAGCTTTATTTATTTTACCACCACTTTTCACGTGGCAGTCCTTTGGAATTCATGCATCAGTATTATTGACCGGGGTATTGACCATCTCTGCATAAATCTAACTAGGGAGAGGAATGGATAAATCTGCTTGTATGTCCCTACATACTACATATACAAATGGGGTACTTTAAATCCACACACAATATTAAATCAGGACATTAACCCCATCCAAGAGAGGATTTATCCTATAACAATAACTCCCATACTCCTCCGCAAAACAAAGTCCCCAATGCCAAGACCACCTTGGGAAACCTTAGACTGAATACATCCAATAAAACATGGCCGCTTTCATTCAGAAAGTGTGTAGCATTTCAGTTTAGCTTCATTGACATAAATGGGGTTACACGGCTACTCCCTTCTAGTTACGGCACATTAGTCCATGGGCTCTATCTGGTATTGCAGTTCAGCTTTGTTACAGTGAATTGGGGCTGAGCTGCAATACCACATCCAACCTGTGGCCACTGTTTTTAGAATAAGGCATGCTTTCCTATTTCTGTACAACCCCATTAAAGCTGCTACTATATTTACTACTACTAATTTCAGCAAAGAGCACTTAAGGGGACTAGGGATTTTGTTTTTTTCCCCAAAAATTATTCTGCTAAATTGCAGGAAAACCAGGCATTGATCTATAGGAAACTACCTTCCAAAAGGTTGCGCTAGGAGGAGCAAGTTCTCGCTTTGCCACAAAGTTGTGCTTATTTGCACATTTTTTCCCAGATTTTTTAGCAGAGCATACATGGTGCAATAAGTCCCTGTACACCTCATGATGGCCTCAGAGGCAAGGTTTCCTTAAAGGGATTGTATCAATAGAATCCATTTGAACCAAGACCATTTCGCAATAGCCTTAAGGCAGGCTATTCTTCTCCTACCTTTATTATTCTGATCAGCGCTGCCATTCTGATGTTATTTTATTGTTTTTTTTTGTTTTGTTTTTTTTTTTTTGCCATATGCAAATGAGTTTTCTGAAAGCAAAGGGGGCGTCCCCTACGCTATCCAAAGACCCTCCCTCCGTGCCTCTTCGCCAGCCGAAAGAGCCAACTGTGCATGTTCATCAGCCATTTTCCTGTGGTCGGATGCTCATGTACGAGGACACAGGAAAATGGCCAACGGACATGCGTAGTCTGCTTTTTCAGCTAAATACACGGCCGATGACGCAGCGAAGAGGTGGTCAAGATGGAGACATCGCTGGAGAGTCTTCGAAAAGGAGAATGTGCTTTCCTAAGACCATTTGCATATGGCGGAAAAACTAAACACTGGAACGGCTGCACGGATCAGAATAATGATAGAAGAATAGCCTTTCTTAAGGCTATTCCAACATGGTCTTAGTTCAAAAAGGGATTCTAATGATAGAATCCCTTTACTAAGATAGACTACCCCTTCTGACTCTAAAGGGGTCAAGGCGTACTTCCCCACCAGATGTGATATTATACAGAGATGCAAGATGGCCCGCGGGGGTAGTCATACTGCCAAGGCAATCCTCTAACGCACAGCAGGTATTGTGTATGGTGCCTATTCTAGTTCATGGGGCCCATGAGCAAGACTGGCTGGACTCTAGACAAACCAATATGCAGTTGTGTCTCTAAGCGCCCACCGATCTCTACCACAATTGGCAAGTTTGGCTGATAATTTAATGTCTATGGCTCGGTTCACATCTGCTTTTGGGTATTCCATTGCCCTCTCCACATGTAAAATGTGGAGGGAAAAGCATGGCAACACAACTTTTCTCTCTGAATTTTTGGTGTGTAAACTGAGCGGAAACCACATGGATCCCATTATCGTCTATGTGGTCCGCGAGTTTCCTAAGATAACAGATTTTTTTATGCAGATTAGTTTTCCGTTCGGGGGGGAGGGGGGTCACCAAGCAGACCCCCTCCCCAAACACAGATATGAATCTAGCCTATGACTAACTTCAGCTTTATAGTCCGACACTTCATGATCAGTAGAGACCAATTTTCATCAAATATCACATCAACATCACTGATAGGATAACAGTGTTCGGAAACAACTATATACAAATACCCAATGTGAATGGTGGATCCTGTTTCGGTTGTCACCTCCTTCCCCCCTTCCTGCAAAATGACCCCAACACAGATCACCGGTTCCTATGAGCTATGAGGCTGCGGTAAAGCAAACCAATGAATGTATTTAAAAGCAGCAAAATCTGGATAAGATTAATAAAATGATATAAGTGTTACATTCCCTTTACAACACAATCATTAACAAAGCAGTGAATGCAGCAGTGGTTATACATGCATACTAAGGCGTCATTCACACAGGGAACTCGGGGAAGCAGTTCTCATTATGGCTAGTAGTTTCAGTGTTGAGATATCCCCTATCCATAGGATAGGATAGAAATGTTTATAGGAAAATCCCTTTAAAAGCAGAGTGGTGTATTTACAGTATCAGACTGATCACTCTCCTTTATGTTAGGATTCATTACAGTATAAATCCAATCTATACAGGAATTCTTACACCACCATCCACTCACCGGTATAAAGTGCCTACAATCCTCTGCACTGTTACTGTAATGCTTCCAGGGATCAATATCTGCTTCTAGGGACTGTTTATTGAAATGAGTTCAGTGCTGAGACTATGAAGTGCTCGATGGAGTGCACCAAAATCTACACAACCAGCAAGTACGGTATGTGGGGCTGCTTATACATATTGTGTGTTATTACATGTACATTCATACAGGGCTGATTCCTCCTCTGCTTCTTACCAGTTCTTTATGCCTCATCAATTGTAGGAATATGCAAATCTGTCTCCCAAGATGTAAACAGGAAGACAGTGCCTCTGTTATGCTGCCCTCTATGGGAAGCACCGTTTACATCTTGGGAGACAGATTTGCATATTCCTCCCATGTTCCCTTGCAGTGAAGCAACTATGGCTGTATAAGTCTCCACACACCTGAGAAGGTGGTCTCCCTAAGGATGGACGTTATCCCCATAATCTCATCAATTGTAAGCTTGTATGGGCAATACCCCTATCTGATCTAGTATGAAGACACTGTGTGTACAATTATAAAAGGCAAGTACAAGGTTGTACTACATAATGCACTATGGATGTGGACCCTATAGAAATAAACAGAGGTACATCTTTAAAGGGGACCTTTCACCGCCTCCAACAAGTCCAGCTCTTTATATTAATTAATATCTGCTGCCCCACTTATTTCAGCACAGTTAGAATTTTTTCTCTAGCCCCCACTATTCCCGAGTAGCCATTTCCGTTTTGGTGCCTGATATACTATTTAGACTGTGTACTGTCAGGTGTCAGGCAGGAGCAGACAAGGGGTGTGACTCTGAGCTCTGACACTGGCTGCCTCTTATTGGTGCTCTGAATCACACCTCCTGTCTGACCCCGCCCTTCTGACATTACAGAGCTTAAATAGCACAGCAGGCACCAAAACGAACAGCACTGATTGCTCAAGAATGGTGGAAACGAGAGAAAATTCCAACTATGCATCATTCTCTACAAGCATGTGCATATTATCTGATCTGCATGTGTATTGTGATACGTCAGTGTCCCGTTCAGCAAGAGGGAGGACCTCTCTAAGCTTCTGGGTCTCAGTTGAAAATCTGTTATGGGCCTCCTACGTACCATACTAGTACATTTGAAGTGGTAGGGGGACCTTTTATGACACCCCTCCCCCCCATAGAAATAAAGCCAAACACTGCAGAATTTAAGACTTATCTATTGTTTCCATAACTGAACACGATGCTGAAGTCTCTTTTTCTTTACACTTGACAATTGCCTTCAAGTGTAACTCCCGTTTTATTTTGTTTTTTTCCTTGCTATTGTGTAGGAGGGCGTTTGGTGAACATTTCTGTAAATGTAGTAAAACTTCCTTTTACTAGAAAACAGGCTGTAATATTATCCCTAACTGAGCTGTTGCCAGGGAACATCCCCCACACATTTGTATTGCCGCTATGTGGAGTTGTAGCATTTGCAAAAAGGGGGTAATGGTCACTTCATATGGCTGTATCTCTGGTTCTATACCACCAAGGAAAATAGTTAATCTCCAACTGTTTTTTTTTTAACTAGTGATCTCTCCAGTTCTTTTATAGCTAGTACTAGTCTTGGCAGTGTATGGAAGCCGCCGATACAAAAACTGGAGATAAGGCCATTTGAAGTGACCTTCCTCCTTTGGTAATTGCTTTAGCTCCATGTACCTTATTGAGTACCCGTATATAGATGAGGTCTCCTTGGCAATGCTTAGTTACAGCACTGCTAAAGGGAACTTTACAGTCTGTTTTCTATTAAAAGGAATTCAGATAGATAAGGTAGATTACAAAAAAAAGTTCTGAAGCCCCCACAGACGTAAATGTAGAACAGACTGCACCCCGAGTGTCATCCACTACACACTTGGTTGTGTGCATGGGGCCTAATACTGTGGTTATGACTAGAGACTGAGGTACATATGGCACATCTTGATTGACCTAAATATTTTGGACTCCCTAGATCTCTGGTGGTGGCTTCTCCGAAACAAGGGCCTTAAAACACGCCAAGAGAGAAAAAAAAAAAAAAAAAAAGGGTCAAAAGTTGGTCATATAACTCTGGCTCAAAGTCAGTCAACTAAACACACTTTTAGCCTAGACAGACTAAACTTACACCAGGCTTGGGCACTGTGATATATGTGACATTTTCAGACGAAAAAAGTTTACACTCCAATTGGTAAATCTGAGCCATGTGAAGTATAAGGCAGGGAAGTTTCCATCCTTATTGAGACAATATACAGTATTACACAGAGCAAAGTTCATAGCTTATTAAATGACATGAATGGAGGGCTGACATGCAGGACCCCAGATCAGCTGGGCTGCTGTGCTTGATAAGTAGTGACTGGTGGTGGTGCTGGGTCCCTACCGCAGATTTGCTATTGACCTATCTTTAGGATTGGTGGTCATTAATATCTTCAAGTCAGAAAACCATTTAACTTTATTAGATGGTTGGCCGCCATATTCAGTTAAAGTATGGAGCAAGCCGCAATGAGAAAAAAAAAAATATTAAAACCCATACATATATAGAAGAGTTATCCTGAACATCTGCAACCGATTAGTGACATTGTATCACTGAAGACAACAAAAACCAATGGGGGGGGGGGGGGGGGGGATCACTGAAACTTGCCTTTCCAATGATTTTTTTTTTTTTTTTTTTTTTTGTGGTCTTATGTGATAAGATATCACGTCGCAGCAGTATAACCAATTGCAGAAGTTCAGGTTAACTCTGATATACCTGTATATACAAAGATGTACTTGTAAATTTTCTACTATATAATTTGACACAACGGTATTATAGAAGATCCAAATTGGCAATATTGTATGCTTAGCCAAGCAGGGACAATTCGGGGGTGTAGAGCCACATGATAGCCAAGTGCCTCCCCTCCAATGATTTCAATTGACGGCGGGCAGGGGGGGTTCTTATTGTGATCCGTTTTCATGGAACAGGATAGGACCCGCTCTATAAGGCCTAGTTCACACGGAGCGGGGGGGGGGGGGGGGGGGGGGGGGGGGGCGTATCTTGGTCCTGATTTTGACGCGGGAAGCAGCTTCCCGTTCCGGAGTAGGCCTGAAGAAAGGGCAGCTTGCTTCTTGCCGCTCACGGGAAAAAGAACACTAGTGGTCTACATAGACCGCTATTGTGAGGGGGCGGATTATAATGTGGATTCAGCGCCTAAATCCGCCCCCTCTTGCCCCATGTGAACAGGGCCTACATACTGCAACGGAATATCGGACCCACCCCCCCCCCCCCCCCCCCCCCCCTCGGGCCTGTGCATGAGTCTTTGGGGTTCTTGCATGTAAAATCTGAAATCATGGATGAATAAAGTCCTGCAAGCCCAACTTTCTCATCCAGTGATGTAAGGGAAAGAACAATGGATGTGCGAGGACCTCATTACAGTCATCAGGGTCCCTCGGGATCCATTGTTGTCTGTCTTTATAGTTTATTCCGTTCTTCTAGTTTGCTGTAGGAATAGAAGTATGGCTGAAACAAGGCAGATGTGAACATACCCTAATAGAGGATTTATATACAGAAAAGATAGTGAAAAATAAGCCTTTTATTACACAATTAACAAGATTTATTTACTGAGACAAGGAAATCCTTTTAGCGGGAAGCGGCGGCAGGTCATGTACACAGGGGAGCCGTTTGCTTTCTTCTACTAACTGCTGCGGTGAAATAACTGCACATCAGTAAAAATATGCCTGTACCCGCTTTATAATCTAACCATTGTATGGCAGAGGTGGATGGGGACTTATCAGTAGCTAAACAGGTTTCGGTTACATAATTTTTGTGAAATTAAATTGCAAAGTTACAATTTTATTCTGCTTATTCCACTTCCTAAAAATGGTGGAAAATGGGAGTGTTAATGGACAACCCCTTTAAGCCAAGGCCCCGTGTTGTGGAAACGCAGCGTTCTGGTCACAACGGAAAAATGGCAGCACAACACAGTGCGTTTAGCAGTACCTGGATGAAAACCGCAGCATGTCAATTATACCTACAAAAACTCTGGCATTTTCTGTATACATAGAATACGGGCAAAAGGTCCAAACTAGGAAAATGTGTCCATAAAATTCAACTTTTGCAATGGAAAGAAGTTGTGGCTGAATGTTACGGCGATAACCATTGGCTGCTGGTAGGATCGCTGTGGACCTGACCCACGAGGCCTTTGCTTTAAGCTATGTTCACACCTCAGCTGGAATTTTGTTTTTTTCTAATCCATTATAAGAGAAAAACCGGGATGGATCTGTCATGTTACAAAAAACTAACTTGGCCCATTGTTTTTTATGGGAAAAATATTACTGCAAGCAGCAAGACTTCACTTTGGGCTGTGATTTTAGATAAACTGTGAAGGAAGCTCCTAAGGGAAGGTCAGGTGCAGAGGGGAACGTCGCTTTATATGAACTATATCAGATATAAAAGTTCTTCCAAATATATCGTTATTAAAAGGGATTTGTAAATAAAGAATCCCGAGTGTCAGAGACGTAAGGTGTGATGTTCTGCGGTATAGACACTTGCCATGCAGAGTATTGAGGCAGCTGGAGGGAAGGCTCCTTGTACACAGCATGAACGTCTCCTTTCATGTCCGCAGCCTTCCTGCAGAATATTATTTGATGGTGTAAACTACAATTGGCAAACAGACAAACATTCGCTATTTATATAACCTCAAAAACAAGACGAGTGAACACAATCCTCAGCAGTCAATAGATCTCTCCTCTGCAGACTTGAATGGCTTCCAGTATTAGCAGTGCTCTCAGGTGACTCGCATAAGAAACTGGAAATTACAATGGTGTCAGTGCCGCAGTTCTCACTGAGCAGACTTATTCAGTTCGCCCCTTGCAGGGCCATGGATCAACTATCTGATAGAAAACATTTCTAAGAGAGGGCTTACAGTTTTAGGAATAAAATCATTTCTTATTCTGTGATACTAGAGTGTTGTTTTGCTATGAGAGCAGACACTAGATATGCTTTACAGCAGCCACATGGACCGTAGGATCCTGTTGTAGAATATTCTTTAGGTCACAAGTGGACCTAAAGAACGGAAATCTGAACGCTGGAATGAGCCACGGGTAAGTGACCATTGCAGTAGTGTACACGCGCTGGCACCAGTAGTTCCTATTTTTGGTATATCTAGACAGCCCTATAAGCCCTTAGGACCAGGACAGTTATTTGTGTGATGCCAATATTTCCACTCCACCATCCAAGACTTTTTCAGTCAGCCTACCCATATGAGACTGCTCTAAGTATCACCATACTCAAGTCCAAATCAAATAAATAAAGTTGATGTATAAACTAGCTTAGAGACACACATACAGCTATCATGTATACAGTGGGTTCTGCTTTAATGGAGGGAAAGAGGTAGTTTTAATACATTGTATAGACAAAGCAGGTTGGACTAGTATAATTAGCATAACGTGATTGGTGGCAAAGCTGTAATATAGTTCTGGCACATGGTTATTGGATAAGAAACAGGCGAGGAGTCCTATCTCATTAATGGCTGCAAGCATGGCACAACATGGCCCCGGAATCCAACATGGAGATTACACAATGTGATATCCTCCTGATAGCATCCACTATGTTCTAAAATCACAAGATACCCATATTCTGCAGGTCATGACCTATATAGAAATAGGATTACGGCTCTGGAGAAAACATTTCTTCCCATCAGTCATATATAAATACACCACCAGGGATCAATAATGAAGGGCCTCTGGAGACCTCCACTAAATTACTGTACCTGCATACTGTGCATAAGTCTGGGAGTTCCCCTCTAATTTTGCAATGTCTATATTCTGGGGCAATACAATCTTGGCGATATCTAATGTATATAGGGTTGTTTTTGGTTTTTTACTAAAAACAAAAAACACACACATATGATTACTCTATTCTCATTTTATTTCCCATGATAGAATGTGGGATAAATTATACAAATACATATCTATCTATCTATCTAATATGTGGTGATAACTACTATCCCTCACCCCAGTCCTGAGTCGTTTGGTATATACTAAACATGTTCTTGTTAAAAACTCTGGCTTGATATAAGTATAAGGTCCAAACCTTTATGATGCATTACCAAAAATTGCTCACAATTTCTCCACAACATATTGTGTAAAGTAGGGCTTGTGGGAGGGTCAATTCACAGGGCAAACAATACATTGTAAGAATCCAACATGTATTTTTGGCCTGGAGTTTCTGCCTGGGGTCAGCGTGCCGTATACCACAGCTGTGGAGTCCAAACCAATCGTCGCTGAAGTCAAAAACAAGTTACAGACTCCGGCTTCACAATAAAGTGATTATTTCTTAATTATATTACACAATTAATATGGCCTAATTGATTAATTCTTTGTAACATTTACTATCATAGGATTTCAATTACTGGCTTTTTAATTAAGTAGAACATCTTTAGGCTATATTCACAAGGCAGAAAATGAAGCAGAATTCCTCTTCATTGCCCACCGCTGGTATTTTCGCTGGGGATCTAGCCACAGCTGGGGGGACGCCCTGCTGCAATCTCTTCCTACCAGTGAAAATAATAGAAGGCGGATTCTGGACAGAATCTGCCCTGGTTTGGGGGGCAAAATCCACCTCAAATTCCGCCATATGAACATACCCTAACTGCTTCTGTCTGACCATGACGGTCAGCCTCGCTGAAAAAGGAGTCAGAGTCAGTTCAGGAGTCAGTGGGAAGGGCCTACTGAGGTCACAGCTTTCTGGTAATCCCCATTCAGATAGGCCGTGTTCACTCGGGGCACGGGGACGTGTATTTTGGTCCTGATTTTGATGCGGAAAGCCGCGTCAGAATAGGAACAAAATGCACCTGCCGTGACTTCCCGCTTCGGAGTAGGCCCAAATGAATGAGCCTAGTACGGAAGGTGCTGCCGCGACGTGGACACAGGGGCTGAATGAGCCACGGAATCCGCCTACATAGACCTCTATTGTGAGGGAGCGGATTTTGAGGATGATTCAGTGCCAAAATCCAACCACTCATTCCCCGTGTGAAGGAGCCCCTAGTGGCCACTTGCCACAGTTTCAGCTCAATTTTCTGCAGCTGAAGCATAAAATCAAAACAAAAAACTCTGTGTGAATACAGTGCTAGTGTTTCAGTGAAATAGCATGATGGTGATAGATAAAATGGAGCTGGAGGAGGAGGACAACAGATTACCTTTCATCACAAATTAAGATAAGTTCACCTACTACACAATCAGGGAAACAAAAAAACAAAACAAAACCTTTTACAAAAAAAACCCAAAACAAACAACACTCTAGACCTAAACATCCAGGCTGCACAATTTTAGGAATATACAAAACAGAAGTCATCTTATTTGCAGGCCTGGGTTGTATTTACATCCCCTTTTGCAACTCTGAGCCCTAGCCAAAGAGCCGGCTCTCCCAGATATCTAATGACTCTGCTCATCTGAGTAATTTTGCTAAGCCAGTCATTAAAGAAGGATTTATTAACCCTCTCAGGCTAAGGAAACACGTGTCGGATCCGCTGCTGATTTTATTTTTATTTTTTTTTTAAACAGACTGCTACTGTGCACAATAACAGATGATTTTAGGCTTCAATTTTAGGGGGAAAAGAAAAAAAAAAGTATGTACAGAAGGGTCTCTATCATACTGGAGACAAACCTCCAGCATTGTCTGTATAGCAGTATAGGTAATGGCAGAGTCAATGAAAAAGCGTTAAGGCCCAACGTTGCAGAAAAGCTGTTTTGTTTTTTTACTGCAGTTTTCTCAGCCACACCAAGGATGGATACAAAAAGAATGAAATATAAAAAAGCTCTTATAGCCCCCTCCCCCTGTTCAATATACTATGGGTTTTGGCTCCAAAAACCATACCCTAGGGCCCAAGGCTTCACGCTGCACAGTCCCTACAGTACAATAGGAGCACAGAAAGTCTGCAAAGAAAAACTAAATTGCAAAGTGTTTTTTTTTTTTTTTTTACACTGAGCTTCAGTAAGTTGGGCCTTAGACTAATGGGGTCTTCCAAAACTAAAATATTGATGGACCATTCCTATAGACATACAACGTTAGTGTTAGACCTCACTGATCTGATATTGATCACCTATCATAATGATAGATCACCAATATATTCATCTTGATAAATGCAAAAAAAAAAAAAGAAAAAGAAAAGAAAAAGGTCACAGACAACTAGAGTATAATTCTACATCAGGCTCATTGCAGAATTTCTGAGAAGGTCTTATTCATCCAAATTAGGCTTGCAGAAGTCCATGCAAAAGCTGCAAAACTAGACTCACAAATATATCACAGATCATTATTCACAAAAGCGACTGCAACAAAATCTTAGCATGTGAACATATCCTTATAGTGTCATGTGTGTACAGTCCTGTCCATCAGTGACCTGTATGTGACATGCAGCTGCATACCTGTGCATCGTGTAGGTATCGTACCTTATAGGACTGGTCAGCTGGAGAACTAAGTAGGTCACTAAATTATCAAACACACAATTTAAAGGAGCTCTATTACTGGGAAAAGTCACTTTTAGATAAGCACATCCTTGCATGGCCTTTAGAAAGGCTATTCCACACCTACCTTTAGTATGTAAATTGCCTGAGTAGATTTTGAATAAGTCCGTTTTTATTCATATGCTAATGAGCTTAGACCGTGCACCAGAAGTGTCTGATCACTGTCTGCTCTATGTGTAGGTATAGCAGAGGCTGCTGTGCTGATGACTTGTCTCTGCTGTGCATACACATAGAGCAGACTGTGATCACAGACACTTCCGCTGCACGGTGGAAGCTCATTAGCATATGAATAAAAACTGACTTATTCCAAAACTACTCAGGCAATTTACATACTAAAGATACGTGTGGAATAGCCTTTCTAGAGGCCATGCAAGGATGTGCTTATCTAAAAGTGACTTTTCCCAATGATAGAGCCCCTTTAAGGATTAGAAGACAATTGTCCTGACAGTCGACTCACTAATATTGAAAATTGAGCTGCTGGAAACTAGAAATGTTGGCACGAGGGTAAGTTCAAAAATTTGCTTCAGAAAATGGGTAGGAGGTTTTTGTAGTAAGAAATGCCGCAGAAAAAAATTGCAGAGTTTTACAATCAGAGAAACGTGGATGGATTCTAGAAAATCCCATGACCACTGTGCGACAAAAACCGCGCTGCGATTTCCAGAGCCAGTGTGGATTTGGAATTCGCAGCGTATCAATTATACCTACAGGAAACGCCGGCGGTTTCCCCATAGGTATAAACTGAAGCAGAAAGTCCGCAATGGAAACCTCTGTGAACTTTGTCTAATGCGCTGCGAGAAGAACCGCAATACGTTGCTGCTGCTTTTTTTTCCGCAGCACTTTTCTGCTGTGAGGCCTCAGTCTTAAAGAGATTTTACAAGTCTGAAAGACAATTGCTGATCTTCCTGCAGCATTGATATGCTGGATCTGCTGACCACGCTGGTCCTCTACAGTCACGTGGACACTGGGTATATGATCATTGCAGAAGAACAAAAAGTCGGGGAGCCACCATAGCGGTGGCAAATATACCAGGCAAGGATAGGTCCAGTTATTTAGGAAACCCCCTGTAACAATGTGTGACTGCTGGCAGACTGAACAGACCAGCGGGGATCACTGGAGCATCTGTGCTAGATCTGCAAGGGACCCAAGAGAGGAGTAGCTGGATATTTACTTATTTTTTAATAACATTTTGTGGCATTTTTCCCTCTAATCTAATGTGTGTGGGTAATGTTAAGACAAGCTTGTAGTTTCCCATCTGCGGCAGCACTTCCAGCTACTTCACTACTGCCAGACAAGCAAATTAATAATGACCTTGGATGATGATAAGAACCCCATGGATAAATACTACAGAAAATCTGTATTCATTCTGTCAGAGCGCATTACTGCAGCATAAGTGGTAATAATACAGGCTTAACCCAATGGATGCAAACACAAGAGCAATACAGCAACCTATTAAAAAGCACTACAGAAATACACTGAGGCGGCTTATGGAAAAGCGGGGACAACTTCGCTTAATACAGACACTTCCCAGGAAAAATGATCTAAGATCAGAAGAGGTCAGAAATGATCAGTAAAGCCTCATGGACACAGCCGAGCGTGCAGGCCAAATGGCCAAAAAAATTAGGGGTAGGAAGAAAAAAATTGGAACGTCATTTCTCAGGCATGTATCTATAGACTGAGGGCTATGAGGAACCTGCAAAAACACATTACTCTTTGGTGTACAAAGAACATCTTCATGGCCAAGAGCACATGGCAATGCGGTGTAAATTTTGTCTTAACCTAGGCTCCATGCACACCACTGAGAACTAGCCATCTTTGTCACAACTAGCCCACTGACCCATTCATCTCTATAGACGTCTCCGTGTTTCATCCGTAAAGAAAATGGATTCAATCTGTGCGTAAAAAAAATGGTGTGTGAATAAGGCCTAAGGACAGACTGGCAACACTGAGTTTTTGTCAATAACCCCTCCCTGTGAGCTCTGTGTGGGCCTCACAATCTACATTAAAAAAAAAAAAAAAAAAATTAAAAAAAATTAAAAGGAGTGTCTTAGTCCAAAATTAGTTTATGGCTAAGGCCCCACGTTGCAGAAATGCAGCTTTTTTTGTTGCAGATTTTGCTGTGGTTTTTTTGAGCCAAAGCCAGGAGTGGAGTACTCTATGGGATATTTATTACTATAGAATCCATAGCAACTAAATCACCAGGGATTAGCGCCCATAGGAGTTAGACTACAGGAGTGTAAACTGGAGCACACAGTGAGATTCAACCCCATAAAAGGTCCCAAAAATCAAACTGATCAGAAACTCACAAAGGGCCAGGTCCGAGTCGCTTACGTCAGAAATATTCCTCAATAGCAAGCAACCCTCGGCTTGGATCACGTTTCATATATCATGTCAGTACATCATGGCGACAAAGCTGTTGAACTGACAACCTCACTCAGATCAGATACATAGTCCCCTTCCTAAAAAGAAAACTGGAGTGAAAATACCCCATGTCTGCTGGCAAGACAGCACTGAAAAATGGAGACGGCAGAGGAATCTCCCGACTTACTGTGTAGTGTACTGGTCAGACATGTAAACCAAACCACTGACCCCTGCAGAAGACTTGTACAATCTGTCGCAGCTTTCATTCAGACAATGACCAGAATCCCAATAGAAGGTGAAACTGAGTCAATGTGTGCAGAATGTCTAAGAGCAAAGCTCTGGCTTCAGACAAGCTTACATTCAGGTGATAGCATTAAACACACGCAATATTATGTACAGATCAAAAGGTCCAAAATACTTGGGATCAGAATAGGAGCTGAAAGCTATCTTTATGGACAGAAACCAATAATTCAATACAGACACATGTTTATGGATTTGCAATCATCCTGCAAGTGCACGGGGGGCGGAGCCTGTTTATCTACAGTTCTACAGAAATGCTCTGGTTCTCCTCTAATATCTCCCCTTTAGCTGGGGCTGACATATTCAGCCGCTGCCTGCATTACATATATCTATACATCTGGCCCCGCCCTCAATGCACTTGAAAAAAAGATAAGATGACAACCCCTCCCCCACCCTGCTGGGTCATCATCTTCTGGTTACAAAGGTATGTCTCTACTCCTATTGAAAGGCTAGGCATGGCACCATTACTGGTTTGGAGAGCATTTTGGACCTGACTGACTCCTTTACAAGGGTTTGTGCACAAGGAGGCATTACTGATCTGTGTAGTGAGGATCCCTAATAAACTATGGACATGAAACCCCAGGAAATCGTCTTATAGGAGTGTTTTACCTTTGAAGAACGTCTGTGAAAAACTCAATCTTGAAAGGAATGTGAAAACTAAAGCAGAATATAGTTATCCTGACTGTCTGTAGATTATCTACATGATCCAGTGGAAAATATTAGAGTACACAGGGTTAATCTCCAGCTGATCAGAGCTTAGCAAAGATTGGGACATTAGGGGTTACGTCACAAAAATTCTGTATCCTCTATCCATAGGATACATCTCTGACTGCTGAGAACCCGACCAACTCTATAGAACTTTTACCCCTGTTGTGAATTCAGACAATCCCCTGGTGGAGGCAGATGCACCCCCGCACCCATTCAGTCTCTAGAATACATGTATATAATGCACTATACAATAGACCATAGATTCTTGGATTTCAGATTTGTCATAGAGTGACGCTGTCATGTAACTCAGCCAGGCTGTCTTTGAACTAAGTTCACATCCACAGAAACCACCAAAAACAGGTAGAAAGAAAAGTGTGCAGGTGTCCGTGTGTAACCACTGTCTCGGCAGTCCAGCTCGCCCATGTTTGGGTCCCCTGGAAGACCCCAGCATAGATGTTTACCTAGACTTAATGGGGTCCAATGGGTTTGGTTAGTAATGTTACCAGAAAACATCATTACCAAATATCTCCCGTAATGGCGGCCTGAGCCATTCTAAGCAGGTGGCTTAGGTAGTAGGGACACCCCTCACAAATGACATGGTCAGCTAGTCCAGTCAAGACAGACACATGCTGCCCGTCATTACTAAAGCAAATTTGTCCTCAAGAACAAGAAATTCCAAGGGTGACAACATGTGAATAAAGTAGTGGCCATATAACCCGAACACGGGCAGTGTGACCAGGCGGCCTAGTCAGTGTACATTGCTTGTGGTTAGCAGAGTGGCTATTCCCCAGGCTTTACCTATCACAGTCAATTACAGAAACAAGTTCATTCATTTGCTCCGTCCTAGACAAAGGTGTCCTTTAATTTGCGTCTCGTCGATTCTATATTTAACTTTGCTTCAAAAAGTCTAACCCAATTTGCTTCACGCCACGTGAAATGTGTTGGTAAAGTGTTACATTCAGCGCATATTGGAGGCAACGCTCAAATCTCTGCTCCCCGGAGAGCGGGCTCACACTTCCAGATGCAAAATGGAAACAAGCGCCGGCTCATATTGATAAGGAACGCTCACTACCTAACAATACCTTACAGAAATGTATAAGGACGGTTCACATTCCCTTTCATATTTCTTATTCTATAGCTTTCAGCCTCCAGGTGTTGCTCGATATCTATAGCAGGGGTCAGCAACCTTCGGCTCTCCAGCTGCTGTGACACTACAACTCCCAGCATGCTCCATTCACTTCCATAGGAGTTCCAAGAATAGCAGAGCAAGAATGTATGCTGGGAGTTGTGGTTTTACAACAGCTGGAGAGCCAAAGGTTCCCTACCTTTGACCTAGAGGATTTCCATCCAAAACATAAAAATAATACTCTTGAGAACTAGAACTTTGAGTCCTTGAACAGTCTGATTTTTTTTTTTTTTAAAGGGATCCTATCATTAAAACATTTTTTTCTCGATAACACATAGGACTAACCTTAAAGGCTATTTTTCTCCCTCCTTTAGATGTCTTCTCTGGTCAGTAGAAATCCTGGTTTTCTTCTGTATGCAAATGAGTTCTCTCGCAGCACTGGGGGTGTCCCCAATGCTGCGAGAGAAATCTCCAGCGTCGCCTCTATCTGGAACGTCCTCTCCCTGCATCATCTTCCGGCGCTGGCTTCAATCTTCTAGGCATGCAAAGTCTGGTGCCTGCCTGGTTTAAGCGGCCATTTTCTTGTCGCTGCTTACACAGTAAGCTCGGGTAAGGGGCCCACAAGAAAATGGCTGGGCGCACGTGCAGTCGGCTCTGTCCGAGGCCGATGGCAGAGCCGTCTGCGCATGCGTAGAAGTTTGACCCCAGCACCGGAAGAAGACACAGGGAGAGGACGTTCCAGAAGAAGATGGAGGCGGCGCTGGAGAGTTCTCTCGCAACATCGGGGACGCCCCCAGTGCTGAGGAACGCCCTGAGTGCTGAGAGAGAACTCATTTGCATATCGAAGAAAACCTGGATTTCTACTGAATGGCAGCGCGGAGAAGACATCTAAAGATAAGAGAAGAACAGCCTTTCTTAAGGCTATTCTGATGTGTTAATCAGAAAAAAAAAATGATAGGATCCCTTTAAGCAATAGGCAACCATATTATAGAGAGGAATATACCCAGCATCTATAAAAATAGAAAATCTCTAATATCCACAGAAACAGGTAAAACCCCATCGCTTACATGCTGTAAGTCTTCGCATGTTGCTGTATTGGTTGCTTCTGCTGCAATGAAACAGATTCAGTCATTTATGATGGGTTTATCAGGAGACTCATTTGCAAAAAGCTTCCCAAACCATTACTACCCCCATGCAGGGTCTTTATTGGCTTGTGGGCCATGAAGATATGCTACTGCTGTTACAGCAATGCAATAATCAGGTTTTAAGGGATATGCAAGTCAGCCGGTACGCGAGATTGCTGTAGCAGATACCACTACAGACCATGGTGACCCAGACATGTCCGTCATGACTGAAGGAGAAATACTGAGGACATTCACAACACCTGCGACAATCTGACACCACCCCAGAAGTATTTTCAGGCTGATCTGCCCGTCCATAAAAACAACGATTATTTCTGCATTGCTATTAAAGTCCCTACACAGCATTATAAATGGCCCACAAGGCAATTTAGACCCGACCCCCTTTAAACTAAACCAGTCAGGTCAGTATGAGACATAAAACCAACCACAGGTCTATATAGATCATTGGTTCTGTGTCCTAGGACCGGTCAGTGGTTTAGTGCCCTGAATAGACCTGACAGGCTCCCTTTAAGCGGAAAATTAGAAACGAACAGCCCACCATAAATGGGTTTCTAAAGGTGTTACATCCACTTGCAGATTAGGGTGTGTGACTTGGGGCAGGGAATTTTTTCTTCATATTCAATAATAGAAGATTAATGAAAAGCAAAAAGATAAATATGAACAGTTTGCAATACCCACATGACTTCTTTCAAGCAACTTAAAGGGGTTGTCCAGGATCTGAAGATATTTGGTACTTGTGACCTATGATGGTATTGTATTGGATTGATGGTATTGTATTGGAAGCAACTATCGGTCGATGTGGCCGCTGGAAGCTGCATACCAATTATTATCCTTCTCCCAAACAAAATGCTAAACTAAAGTAATCCAACTTGGATTTCTTCAGTGTGGCTCTGAACCGAGAGAGTCTTTTCTGTCCGAGCGGGATCCTCTAAGGAGGCATTGAGGAAATAGAAAGCATTTGGAAAACAGATAGGCTGAGTATACATTTTTCCTTTTTCCCTTTTTTCCCATAATATTTTGCTAAACTAAAGTAGTCTACGCATGGGTTTCAGTTTGCGAAGCCAGCTTGGAGACCCTAAGGACCCCATAGAGTATAATGGGGTCCGTGTGGTTTCTGCACTAAAAACGCAGGGAGAAAAGTGCTGCTTGCAGAACTTTTCTCTCCACATTTTTCATGCAGAGAGGGGAACGGAATGGCCTGAACACAGATGTGAACTGGGCCTTAAAAGAGGTTGTGCAGGACCTGAAGATATGTAACACTGATTCCCCCAAAAATGATATACTAAGTACAGCAGCCCTACTACTATAGAGGGATCTCTGTACAATGTATCAGTGGTAGCTGGAACCACTCACTTTTATAGGAGCAGCGCTACTTCCAGCCATAGACTTCATATATGGCTTCTGGGGAAATAGGTCATCACAATCAAATCCCTTCAGATCCTGGACAACCCCTTTAAGACCACTTTATTTTAGCATTTGGCTTAGAACGTCTTGACCTGTAACCACTACTTGACCTTCTGTAAGCTGGCATTCTTCTAACCTACCATGGCAATGCCCATAGGAATCTTCAGTAGCTCACCGTGTCTGGCCATAGCCGGCTACAATTTACATGGATCCCAGGCAGCTCTGTAAACACGGAGACGAGAGCTATAAAGTCTGCACTTAGAGGCAATCGTCTATCAAAGACACAGATGTCAGACCAAAAAAAAAAACCAAAAAAACAAGGACGTGCACACAAGGCGCCCCGCTGCTTTCTCACAACACTCATATTTGATCATTTTTTTTCATATTAGTTAGCATTAAGAACCAATCATGTACGCAGAGACGCTTGTGACCTACTGGATGGTTGCTATAGGAACACTGCTTTCTGTGATACATGTTATGCATTTTAAGTGCCCTCTCCTCATAAGCTACAAGGAGGTGCGCTTACTCCATCCCTAGCAAACTCACAATTAAAGGGTAAAATGGGGAAAAAAACAAACAAAAAAAATCTTGTAAGCCTAACATGCAACAGAAAATATGTACATGAAAGGGGATGAAAGGCTCACAAGCTGTGGTCACAGGGAAACAAGCAAATATCTTCAAGGGAGGGAGATTTCCCTGACAGATTTCATCAGCCGCGAATTTGTGAGACAGCCCAGGCGAGAGAGCGAGCGCTCTATTGTTACACTTCACATGTCAGCAAACAAATGAACAAAAGCAAAAAGGAATGTCTAATGGCAGACAATGGCAACTAACAAAAGGAGATCAAGGAATTACACAGGGAAGGAATACCCTCCTCCTTGTAGGAAGAACTGGGGAAGCTGCCATAATAAGAAAGAAATAAGAAGACATTGAATTCAGCTAAGTAGGAATTAACCTGCACCTGAAATTGCAACACCAAGCAGGGAAAAGTGTTGTGGTAAAGGAACTTATAGAATCAATTGACATGTCAACTATATGAAAATGATATTATAATTATATATATATATATATATATATATATATATATATATATATATATATATATATATACATATATATATATATATACACACACACACACACACACACACACATATACACACATTTTTATTAATAATAATAATAATAAATAATAATAATAATAGAATATTCTAAATATTCAGTATCCAGTATGAGCTAGAAATACAGATATACACACACCTACATGCCTTGGCACGCCATGCCAACAATAAGGCTATTAATGGCTGTCTTTGGACCATCACACCATGTTGACTGCATTTGGGCACACAAATCAAGATTGGTCGCTGCCAGCTAATTTGCGGCCAATGACACCCCTCACTTGTTAAATGAGAGGCCGGTCTGGAGACCCTGCAGGTCATGGCAGCGTGTTTAGGCCAAATGGGCTGCTGACAGTAATATGAGCAACATGCGGTCTAGAGGTTTCCGGTTGAAAAAAAAAAAAATGGCTCCTGGGACACTTTGGGGTAGTTCACATGGGGCGCGGGATGGTGTATTTTGGTCCTGGTTTTTATGCGGGAAGCCGCGTCAGAATAGGGCCAAAATGCGCCTGCCACGACTGCCGCAGCTTCCTGCTCCAGAGTAGGCCTAGTCCGGAGGGTGCTGCCGCGAGGCGGACAACGGGGTTGAATCAGCCGCAGAATCCGCCTGAAGAAAGGGCAGCTCGCTTTTTTTCCGGTAGCGGGAACAAACCGCTCACGGAAAATAGAAAGCCAACGGGTGTACATAGACCTCTATTGTGAGGGGGCGGATTCTGACGTGGATTCAGCGCCAAAATCCACCCCCTCTTGCCCCGTGTGAATGAGCCCTTTGGAGAAATGGCGTCACCGCTGGAGTGGTCTACCTGAAATGAAGACTAGAGGGGTCTGGCTACTGTACATTATGCCAGGAGTGGGACCATTCCCTTGTGAAGTCCTCTTCATGATGTTGCCCAAATGGTTCCCAGACCAATTTATGGCTCTGCTATTACTCCATGACATTTCTGAGCAAAATTGAAAACTGGTTGTTACCGGATTGGGGACGGAGGTTGGGGGGGGGGGCTGTGCCCCTACAAAGAGTGACACCATCCAGTCAAACTAGGTAAAACCTAGTTGTCAATGTATTCACTCATTCCTATGAGGCATAGCACAAAGCAGAGTGACAACAGATTCGGGACTTTATCACAAAGGAAATACAAGTATCTACAAAAGGCGTACGACTGGAGTCCATGCACCAAAGCCCAGATTCAGATTACTCTGATTGGAAGCTGTAAAACACTCCTCTAATTCACACAAAAAAAAAAAGACTAGGGATTTTCTTGAATTCCTAATTAAATGCAACAAATTATACATCACCTATAATTTATCAATCCATTTTTAATCATATTCTACATTTTATTTTGAAGTCCGAGTCACTATCTTTTACCTGAGTGACCCCAACCAGTCAGGAGATGTTCTGTACCTCTCAGTCTGATATATACAGGCAGGTATGTGAGTGTAGTCACTGTGACAGGGCGCTGTATACATTAATGATCTATGTGGTTACGGCGGTCACAGGTTAGCATTACTGCTTTTCTTATTGTCTGCTTGCTATGAATCTATACTATATACCTAGCACTAGTTATGTATCCATGGTCAGGTAAGGATATAGGGGTGACCGCTACTAACACAAGTACCTGTCATATGATCGCACCCAGACATTGCAGTGAATAGTTTCTACAACTGTTTCCTATTAGACATGGCAATTGTTTTACACTAAATTTATTCCACAGCAACTGGCCGAACAAATGTCCCATGTGAACCTCTGGTAGAGACAGGACAAGTCCTAGCACCCCAGATCTGGCCTGATTTATACAAGGGTTCCTTTATATTATTTCATGCCATAGGCCAGTGATGGCGAACCTTTTAGAGACCGAGTGCCCAAACTGCAACCCAAAACCCACAAAATTTTCGCGGAGTGCCAACACGACAATATAGACTTAATACTATGCGGATCCACAATTGCGGACAGTTACTGACCAAAAATTACAGTCATGTGGGGCTTTACAGAGCTTTCAATAATACAAACAACGTTGTACTGAAATGTAAAGGTCTCGGCATTTGGTACTTTGAACAATTAATTTTCACTATTTACATCGCACAGGATCTGTTTTATAGTTACCGTGTAATATTCTTACATCCTGTACTAATATCACGTCTGCTATAAAACAGATACTGTGTGATATAAATAGTGAGGGGACCCCAGACAGTATTATATGCTCTTTAGTACACCCCCCAGTATTATAAGCCACCCCAGTATTATAAGCCCCCCCAGTATTATAAGCCCCCTCAGTATTATACACTCCCCCCAGTATTATACACCCCACCCAGTATTATAAGCCCCCCCAGTATTATACACTCCCCCCAGTATTATAAGCCCCCTCAGTATTATACACTCCCCCCAGTATTATACACCCCACCCAGTATTATAAGCCCCCCCAGTATTATACACTCCCCCCAGTATTATAAGCCCCCTCAGTATTATACACTCCCCCCAGTATTATACACTCCCCCCAGTATTATAAGCCCCCCCCAGTATTATACACTCCCCCCAGTATTATACACTCCCCCCAGTATTATACACTCCCCCCAGTATTATACACTCCCCCCAGTATTATACACTCCCCCCAGTATTATACACTCCCCCCAGTATTATAAGCCCCCTCAGTATTATACACTCCCCTCAGTATTATACACTCCCCTCAGTATTATACACTCCCCCCAGTATTATACACTCCCCCCAGTATTATACACTCCCCCCAGTATTATACACTCCCCCCAGTATTATACACTCCCCCCAGTATTATACACCCCACCCAGTATTATACACTCCCCTCAGTATTATACACTCCCCCCAGTATTATACACTCCCCCCAGTATTATACACTCCCCCCAGTATTATACACTCCCCCCAGTATTATAAGCCCCCTCAGTATTATACACTCCCCCCAGTATTATACACCCCACCCAGTATTATAAGCCCCCCCTAGTATTATACACTCCCCCCAGTATTATAAGCCCCCTCAGTATTATACACTCCCCCCAGTATTATACACCCCACCCAGTATTATAAGCCCCCCCAGTATTATACACTCCCCCCAGTATTATAAGCCCCCTCAGTATTATACACTCCCCCCAGTATTATACACCCCACCCAGTATTATAAGCCCCCCCTAGTATTATACACTCCCCCCAGTATTATAAGCCCCCTCAGTATTATACACTCCCCCCAGTATTATACACCCCACCCAGTATTATAAGCCCCCCCAGTATCATACACCCCACCAAGTATTATAAGCGCTCCCCCCAACATCATATACACAGTGAGCCACTCTCATACTCACCCCTGAAGAGCCGCCGGCATCCACCTTCTTGTCACTGGCGGCGCGGATGACGTCATCGCGCCCGCGTTGGGGCAGAGGTCAAACTCTGCAGCCAGTGTAGGCCGCGGCCGCGCGATCCGCGGCCTACCCTGACAGCTTTCAGCTGTATGTGCATTTGCACATACAACTGAAGGCAGTGATCGCTCATCAACGGGGAATCCTGTACCGGATTCCCTGTTGGTGAGCGATCCGGGCGACCGCACGCGTGCCAGCATGGAGGGCTCTGCGTGCCCTCTCTGGCACGCGTGCCATAGGTTCGCCATCACTGCCATAGGCAATAGTTCTGGTAACTACAAGTCCAATGGAACCTTACCTAGCTCACATTTGGTTTTATGGGCAAATCCTACACATGACCTGCCCTTAGGATAGGCCAAATAGATCAGCGTGGACCATATAGACTATAATGGGGTCCGTGTGTTTTCCACACGGTGTACGTACGAATCATGCGGAGAGACGCGTACTGCAAAAGCACCACTTTTCTCTCCGCATAATTCGTGAGGACTCTACGCGAAAATCACACGGACCCCATTACAGTCTGTGGTGTCCATGTGGTTTCTTAGCTAACTAACTGCTCTTTAATGTGTATAGGTCCCCAAGCGGACTCCCCGAACGGAATACCGAACGCAGATGTGAACCGGGCCTACCTCTGCATTTATACAGTCAAGTTTTTTTTGGGAAGTGACTACCTCCCCCCACACACACACACACACACACGCACTCCCATGTGCAGGTAGCGGCAGCAGCGCAGCTATGGGCAAGAAATGGGACAAGCCTGAATGATCATAGGTGTAGGCGAGATATTTCCCCATGTAAGACAAGCCTAGAAAGAGGAGATGACATGAAATCTTATTAATAAAATATAAATGTGGAACAAGTGAAAACCAGACTAAGACAAGGTAACCATAGCAATGCTTGTGCTAATGATAAATGCTACCAAAATAAGAAATAGTCACAGGAAGCCCCGGGAAAAGCATTGCTAACAAACAAAGTTACAGGATGGCACATTACCATAAAGCAGTCACCGGCACGCAGCGCTGCAAATCCTCCAAATACCTGACACAATATTATGACTCCTGTCACACAGAAAACTGCTAAAATAACAAATATCTTTTACAGCCTTTGTGATTTAACAACGCTTCACCTCGTACTAGACATACCGCAACCATGCGGACGCCACAATCCATGACATATAAAGCAGCGTGACAGTGAACCTGCGCTATAGAGGATTTCTGGGAATTGGCCTATGTTTAGGAGAAAGGTCATCAACATACAACACTGTCCAAAAGTCTTAGGCAGGTGTGAAAAGTACTGCAAAGAATGCTTTCAATAATACAAGTGTTATTAGTTTGTGTCGAGTAAATGAAGCGAATGAACATAATAGAAATGTAAATAGATTGTAAGCCTTGTGGGCAGGGCCCTCTACCTCACTGTGCCAGGCAGTCACTGTTTGTATATTTTGTGTACCGTATGTAAACCCTCAAATGTACAACACCATTAAATTAATATATAATGTACAGCACCGTGGTGCTATATAAATAAACCATAATAACATAAATGAAATCAATATTTGATGTTTTTACCCTTTGGAAGAGAAGCCCTGAAATGTATGATAGGGCCCCCACTGAGCTCAACATCATCCAGTCTGTCTGGGATTACATGAAGAGACAGAAGGATTGATGGAAGGCAAAGGGTAAAAGTCTCAACAAATATTAATTTGCTTTAGACTTGTGTATTCACCTTGCATTGTGTTAACAAGCAAAAATAAAATCTGAGTTTTTAAAAGCATTTTTCTTCACAGAATTTTTGTCTCTTCTCTAAAACTTTTGCACAGTATGGTGTAAATCCCAGAACGCCTTTAAAGGGATTCTATCATTAGAATCCCGTTTTTAACTAAACCCACAACGGAATAGCCTTTAGAAAGGCTATTCTTCCCCTACCTTTAGATAGCTTCTCTGCGCTGCCATTCCGAAGATATCCTGGTTTTCGTCCGCCGTCTTCTGTTTGCCCACAGGAAAATGGCCGACTGAGTCCACTGCGCATGTACATCAGTCATTTTCCTGTGGTCTCTCCCATTTGGCCATGGGAAAAAGGCGACGGACGTTTGTGCTTTTTGAAGAAGACGTGATGAGACAAGAAGAGGCGGAGACCAAGAAGAAGGCGGAGCTAGATAAACTGGGGACATCCCCAGTGCTGTGAGAAAAATAATTAGCATATGGATGAAAACCAGGATATCTAAGGAACAGCACTACGGAGAAGACAACTAAAGGTAGGGGAAAGAATAGCCTTTCTTAAGGCTATACCAACGTAGCTTTAGCTTAAAACGGGATTCTAATGAGAGAAACCCTTTAAGGCTAAGACAACATAGTGAAGCATAGGCGAAAGCAATATATTACGGCAAGTTGTGAGGAACGCCTTTTTACTAACTCTGCTCCCTTGGTGGTCTTTACAGACTACATGGGATGAGGCTGGAGACCCACACTCAGCGAAACACTGTATAGAGCGGCGACTAGTCTCCGATAGTGATCGGCTGATGGAGCGTCTCAAGGCATTTCCTGTGTATCAAATGACCATTGGGGGCTCCACTAGCAAATACACTTTTTGTTATTTTTTGATACTATTTAAAACAATAAAAATAAATCATGGCTGAAAAACCCCTTTAAGCCAGGCCGTAGATAATTTAGTATTTGGTGATTTGGCTCCACGTAGGGCCTCTATGACAACAATGTACCTGACTGAATTCAGAAGGGCACACGCTGTGATAAGAATCTCTTCAAGCTTTCAGACGGTAACTTAAGGCCATCACAATTTTTACATTTGTAGGATACACCTGCCCCTAACCATTAATACATCTATAAAATCTCTTCTAAAGTGCTCCAGTCAGGTCACAGGCAACTCCTTCAAACCCCATAAATAGGCAGGTTATTTAAAGGGATCCAATCATTAGAATCCCTTTTTTCTATCTAACGTAGGAATAGCCTTAAGAAAGGCTATTCTCCTCCCTTTAGATGTCTTCTCCGTGCTGCCGTTCGGTAGATATTCTGTTTTCTGTCTTTATGCAAATGAGTTCTCTCGCAGCACTGGGGGCGTCCCCAATGCTGCGAGAGAAATCTCCAGCGCCACCTCCATCTTCTTTAGGAACTGGCCTCTACGCGACGTCTTCTGGCATGGCTTTCAATTTTCTACGCATGAGCAATCGGCTCTGCCAGCGGGCCATTTTTATGTGGCTGCTTACGTGAGCTCTTGTAGTAAGCGGCCACAAAAAAAAAAAGGCCCGCTAGCAGAGCCGATTGCGCATGCGTAGAAGATTGAAAGCCAGGCCAGAAGACGTCGCGTAGAGGCCGGTTCCTGAAGAAGATGGAGGTGGCGCTGGAGATTTCTCTTGCAGCATTGGGGACGCCCCCAGTGCTGCGAGAGAACTCATTTGCATAAAGACTGAAAACAGAATATCTACTGAATGTCGGCGCGGAGAAGACATCTAAAGATAGGAGAAGAATAGCCTTTCTTAAGGCTATTCCTACGTGTTAGGGTGCATTCACACTACTGATACGCTGACTGATTCTGAACGTTAAAACACGGTCAGAATCAGCGCGTATAAAGCAGATCCCATTCATTTCAATGGGAGCCGGCATACGAGCGCTCCCCATTGAAATGAATGGGCTGCTTTTTTCTCTAAGAGCGCTCCCATTGAAGTGAATGGGAAGCGCTCGCGTGTACGGTTCGCCGTGTGAAGGGGCCCGGCGCTCGGCTCAGTCCGAGCCATACACGCGAGCGCTTCCCCTTCACTTCAATGGGAGCGCTCATAGAGAAAAAAGCAGCCCATTCATTTCAATGGGGAGTGCTCGTATGCCGGCTCCCATTGAAATGAATGGCATCTGCTTTATACGCACTGATTCTGAACGAGTTTTAACGATCACAATCAGTCAGCGTATCAGTAGTGTGAATGCACCCTTAGTTAGAAAAAAGGGATTCTAATGATAGGATCCCTTTAAGCCTTAGGCTGGGTTCACACTAGCGTCGATGTCTGACAGCTAGAGTCCGTAGCTAATGTCCACGCAAGATTTTAGAATCGGACACTAGCTGTGTTCGTTTACAATTTCCATTATTTTAAATGGGACATTATGTAGTGTCCTTTAGTGACTGTTTACAAAGATGTCCGCTTGCAAAATACTGATGTACGCTTGAAAAAAACGGACATCTTTGTAAACGGACACTTAAGGACACACACATTGGTGTTCATTCCAATTGAACAACATGACTCTCTTACAACATCTGTAATGAAAGGGGGAGGAAGTGTCCACCAGGTTGTTTTGGTTTTTTTTGTAACATAAGAGTGAATGCAGACAGACACTGGAAGGAGGGGGCTCCACCTGTATTCTACAATTACAAAATGTCGGTTTCATTTGTCATAGGATGAGAGCAACAAACTGATTAATACAAATTTTGTAATTGGGGGAATGTGTGTGTGTGTGTGTCTCTCTTTACAGACAACAAAAAAAAATAATTCAGTGGCTGCTTTTTAGGTAATATACCTCTTGGTGCGCGATCGCCAACTGCCAAACATGCCTTTATGATGTACTCAAATAAATGTTTTGCATCATTGAACTGCAAAGAAGTAAGATAGTTATTTCAACAAATGACCCACCATACAGGCTGTTAGGAGATCTGTGAGGGCGCTCACAGCAAACAAGCTCCAGTACAGAGGACAGAGTACAGAGGACAAGCAGCTCCCACAATTTGTTTGTTCCCCATCCAGACCCAGGTGGATTATACAGTGGGGCAAAAAAGTATTTAGTCAGTCACCAATAGTGCAAGTTCCACCACTTAAAAAGATGAGAGGCGTCTGTAATTTACATCATAGGTAGACCTCAACTATGAGAGACAAAATGAGAAAAAAATCCAGAAAATCACATTGTCTGATTTTGTAAGAATTTATTTGCAAATTATGGTGGAAAATAAGTATACTTTGTTATATATCCTTTGTTGGCAATGACAGAGGTCAAACATTTTCTGTAAGTCTTCACAAGGTTGGCACACACTGTTGTTGGTATGTTGGCCCATTCCTCCATGCAGATCTCCTCTAGAGCAGTGATGTTTTGGGGCTGTCACTTGGCAACACGGACTTTCAACTCCCTCCAAAGGTTTTCTATAGGGTTGAGATCGGGAGACTGGCTAGGCCACTCCAGGACCTTGAAATGCTTCTTACAAAGCCACTCCTTCGTTGCCCTGGTGGTGTGCTTTGGATCATTGTCATGTTGAAAGACCCAGCCACGTTTCATCTTCAATGTCCTTGCTGATGGAAGGAGGTTTGCACTCAAAATCTCACGATACATGGCCCCATTCATTCTTTCATGTACCCGGATCAGTCGTCCTGGCCCCTTTGCAGAGAAACAGCCCCAAAGCATGATGTTTCCACCCCCCATGCTTTACAGTAGGTATGGTGTTTGATGAATGCAACTCAGTATTCTTTTTCCTCCAAACACGAAAAGTTGTGTTTCTACCAAACAGTTCCAGTTTGGTTTCATCAGACCATAGGACATTCTTCCAATACTCTTCTGGATCATCCAAATGCTCTCTAGCAAACTTCAGAGGGGCCCGGACATGTACTGGCTTAAGCAGTGGGACACCTCTGGCACTGCAGGATCTGAGTCCCTGGCGGCGTAGTGTGTTACTGATGGTAGGCTTTGTTACATTGGTCCCAGCTCTCTGCAGTTCATTCACTAGGTCCCCCCGCGTGGTTCTGGGGATTTTGCTCACCGTTCTTGTGATCATTTTGACCCCACAGGGTGAGATTTTGCGTGGAGCCCCAGAGCGAGGGAGATTATCAGTGGTCTTGTATGTCTTCCATTTTCTAATTATTGCTCCCACAGTTGATTTCTTCAATCCAAGCTGGTTGCCTATTGCAGATTCAGTCTTCCCCAGCCTGGTGCAGGGCTACAATTTTGTTTCTGGTGTCCTTTGACAGCTCTTTGGTCTTCACCACAGTGGAGTTTGGAGTCTGTTTGAGGGTGTGCACAGGTGTCTTTTTATACTGATAAGTTTAAGCAGGTGCCATTACTACAGGTAATGAGTGGAGGAAAGAGGAGACTCTTAAAGAAGAAATTACAGGTCTGTGAGAGCCAGAAATCTTGATTGTTTGTAGGTGACCAAATACTTATTTTCCACCATAATTTGAAAAAAAATTGTTACAAAATCAGACTGTGATTTTCTGGATTTGTTTTCTCATTTTGTCTCTCATAGTTGAGGTCTACCTATGATGTAAATTACAGACGCCTCTCATCTTTTTAAGTGGTGGAACTTGCACTATTGGTGACCGACTAAATACTTTTTTGCCCCACTGTACATTAATGTCTCTGCTCAGTTTATTTCACAAAAGGAAATCTACAGAACATGTAATATCTGCCACATCACGAGAGAGAGAGAGAGAGAGAGAGAGAGAGAGAGAGAGAGATCCATATTGCTTTCAATGTAAGGGTGCATTCACACTGAGTAAACGCTAGCTTATTTTGTAGAGTAAAATTACACTTGTAAATTTTGCTATCCCATTGACTTCAATGACATTTTACAGGCGTATTTTTTACAGGCGTATTTTTACACTTGTAAAAAAATATCATTGAAGTCAATGGGATAGCAAAATTTACAAGTGTAATTTTACTCTACAAAATAAGCTAGCGTTTACTCAGTGTGAATGCACCCTAATACATGCATAAACCAGCATCCATTGAAGATCTGTTTTACTCCACTCACTCTGAACAAGTTTACGTGTCAGAATCAGCGGAGTGTTAACTCTGTGTGAAAGCGACCTTAGGCTGCATTCACACAGACTTTTTTGGTCAGGAATTTGATCAGGAAACTGACTCAAACTCCTCCTCCAAAAAACGTCTCACCATACAGTCCAATGGTGAGGCGTTTTTAGGAGGAGGAATTTGAGTCAGTTTCCTGACAAAAAAAACTGTGTGAACGCAGGGAGCCAATGATGGTCGGGCTCAAGTATGGGATCTCATTGCTGCATCCCTGCCTTTGTTGTGGAGCAGCACATTGTCCCAACAGCTGATGTGGCCTTTGGAGTCGGTAGGCCAAATCTACTTTCCCACAACCTGACTGACATAAATGGCTGGTATCCATGGACATACCGAAGCAGAACACTTCTAACTCAGAAAAATGGTAATTAAATTCCTAACAAATTTGAAACAAACTTTCTAATTTATACAATATCAACTGTAGAATATAACGCAAAATTTTAATTTTGAAGCTAGAGTATGAGTTGGTAACATTTTTAAGAGTCCACCCAAGACTAGTGAAACCTCCGATCGCACCGCCCTGATCACCACTACAGAGTAGACCGCAGGCAACATGAAGTCTTCCCTTTACTAAGGGGCCCAGGCCAACCCTGAAAACAACACCTCGTAGAACTCTCCTCCGCCAGACTTTACAGCTGACATAATACAGACAGGCAGGTATCGTTCTCCTGGAATTCGCCAAACCCAGACTCGTCCATTAGATTGCCAGATAGGCAACTCATTGGTCACAACACAGAGCACATTTCACAGTTCAGTGTGCATTGTGCTTTACACCACTGAACTGTGAAAATGTGTTCTCTGTTGTGACCAATGAGTTGTCTATCTGGCAATCTAATGGATGAGTCTGGGTTTGGTGAATTCCAGGAGAACGATACCTCCGCCTCAGGTTCTGGACCAAAAACCCATGTGTGAACTTGGCCTAAGACAGACCTGGGCATTGTACGGCTCCCTCTAACCGTCTCTGACTGGCCAGCATAGGGTGTAGGATAAAGATCGATGCTGAATGGCAAGTCGGCTAAAGGACCTTTGATGACAAAGGTCCTTAAGTTCACTAGTATATGATCAGACACTTTAGTGGGCAGAGTCACACGGGACAGTGTGGTTGTGTTACACAGAAAGAGCAAGCTGCCGGGAATGGAGAGTGATGGAAGCTAAGGAGGAGAGAAGAGGCAGTATGTGTGAGCAAGAGAGGGGCACTGGGGGTAGATGTAGGGGCAGTTACACTGAAGGCAGATGGAGGGTGATCTTAATCTGGGGTCAACTGGAGGAGGATATTAAACAGTGGGTGGTAGCTGGAAGGGGACATGTCTGTCTCTAGTTTCCCCCAGTTTAATGTCCCCCACAGTCATCACATGGCCAGTATTCATGATCGTGTGAATACAGCCTTAGACTATGGCCCTACATCGCAGAAACACTGCTTTTTCTGGCTGGTGTGGAAATGCAGTGGGAAGTGTAAAACGGCTTTTTACAGTAGCAGTAAATGAGATTTAATCTCACACAGTGAAAGGAAAAAAAAAAAAAAAAGCTCCATGTTAATTTTAGCAGCAGAATCACAAACGTTTCCCCTAAATATTTAAACAGGGGAAGTAAAAACATTTAAAAAAAAAAAAACAGCAAAAAGTCAAAACATTTTCACCGCATTTTACTACATGGAGCTTTAGCCTTCGGCCCCTTACAGATGATGTGCTAGGAAAACCCAGATTGCCATTTTTGTCTGGTTTTGTGGCTGCGTTCTGGGGGGGGGGGGGAGCAATTTCACAATGTAGGGCCATAGCTCATAGCCTAACACATTAAGAGGCGAGTCCCAATACTTCTTGTCCATAGAGATGAGCGAACAGTGTTCTATCGAACACATGTTCGATCGGATATCAGGGTGTTCGCCATGTTCGAATCGAATCGAACACCACGTGGTAAAGTGCGCCAAAATTCGATTCCCCTCCCACCTTCCCTGGCGCCTTTTTTGCACCAATAACAGCGCAGGGGAGGTGGGACAGGAACTACGACACTGGGGGCATTGAAAAAAATTGGAAAAAGTCATTGGCTGCCGAAATCAGGTGACCTCCATTTTAGACGAATAGTGGATTTCAAATCCGGGTCATATGAGAATGTGAACTTTGTGACTATGAGACAGGGATAGCTGTACAGGCAGGGATAGCTAGGGATAACCTTTATTTAGGGGGGAATGTTATTAAAAATAACTTTTTGGGGCTCTATCGGGTGTGTAATTGTGATTTTTGTGAGATAAACTTTTTCCCATAGGGATGCATTGGCCAGCGCTGATTGGCCGAATTCCGTACTCTGGCCAATCAGCGCTGGCCAATGCATTCTATTAGCTTGATGAAGCAGAGTGTGCACAAGGGTTCAAGCGCACCCTCGGCTCTGATGTAGCAGAGCCGAGGCTGCACAAGGGTTCAAGCGCACCCTCGGCTCTGATGTAGGAGAGCCGAGGGTGCACTTGAACCCTTGTGCACCCTCAGCTCTGCTACATCAGAGCCGAGGGTGCGCTTGAACCCTTGTGCACACTCTGCTTCATCAAGCTAATAGAATGCATTGGCCAGCGCTGATTGGCCAATGTATTCTATTAGCCTGATGAAGTAGAGCTGAATGTGTGTGCTAAGCACACACATTCAGCTCTACTTCATCGGGCTAATAGAATGCATTGGCCAGCGCTGATTGGCCAGAGTACGGAACTCGACCAATCAGCGCTGGCTCTGCTGGAGGAGGCGGAGTCTAAGATCGCTCCACACCAGTCTCCATTCAGGTCCGACCTTAGACTCCGCCTCCTCCGGCAGAGCCAGCGCTGATTGGCCGAAGGCTGGCCAATGCATTCCTATGCGAATGCAGAGACTTAGCAGTGCTGAGTCAGTTTTGCTCAACTACACATCTGATGCACACTCGGCACTGCTACATCAGATGTAGCAATCTGATGTAGCAGAGCCGAGGGTGCACTAGAACCCCTGTGCAAACTCAGTTCACACTAATAGAATGCATTGGCCAGCGCTGATTGGCCAATGCATTCTATTAGCCCGATGAAGTAGAGCTGAATGTGTGTGCTAAGCACACACATTCAGCACTGCTTCATCAAGCCAATACAATGCATTAGCCAGTGCTGATTGGCCAGAGTACGGAATTCGGCCAATCAGCGCTGGCTCTGCTGGAGGAGGCGGAGTCTAAGGTCGGACCTGAATGGAGACTGGTGTGGAGCGATCTTAGACTCCGCCTCCTCCAGCAGAGCCAGCGCTGATTGGTCGAGTTCCGTACTCTGGCCAATCAGCGCTGGCCAATGCATTCTATTAGCCCGATGAAGTAGAGCTGAATGTGTGTGCTTAGCACACACATTCAGCTCTACTTCATCAGGCTAATAGAATACATTGGCCAATCAGCGCTGGCCAATGCATTCTATTAGCTTGATGAAGCAGAGTGTGCACAAGGGTTCAAGCGCACCCTCGGCTCTGATGTAGCAGAGCCGAGGCTGCACAAGGGTTCAAGTGCACCCTCGGCTCTCCTACATCAGAGCCGAGGGTGCGCTTGAACCCTTGTGCAGCCTCGGCTCTGCTACATCAGAGCCGAGGGTGCGCTTGAACCCTTGTGCACACTCTGCTTCATCAAGCTAATAGAATGCATTGGCCAGCACTGATTGGCCAGAGTACGGAATTCGGCCAATCAGCGCTGGCCAATGCATTCTATTAGCCCGATGAAGTAGAGCTGAATGTGTGTGCTAAGCACACACATTCAGCACTGCTTCATCACGCCAATACAATGCATTAGCCAGTGCTGATTGGCCAGAGTACGGAATTCGGCCAATCAGCGCTGGCTCTGCTGGAGGAGGCGGAGTCTAAGATCGCTCCACACCAGTCTCCATTCAGGTCCGACCTTAGACTCCGCCTCCTCCAGCAGAGCCAGCGCTGATTGGCCGAATTCCGTACTCTGGCCAATCAGCACTGGCTAATGCATTGTATTGGCTTGATGAAGCAGTGCTGAATGTGTGTGCTTAGCACACACATTCAGCTCTACTTCATCGGGCTAATAGAATGCATTGGCCAATCAGCGCTGGCCAATGCATTCTATTAGTGTGAACTGAGTTTGCACAGGGGTTCTAGTGCACCCTCGGCTCTGCTACATCAGATTGCTACATCTGATGTAGCAGTGCCGAGTGTGCATCAGATGTGTAGTTGAGCAAAACTGACTCAGCACTGCTAAGTCTGCATTCGCATAGGAATGCATTGGCCAGCCTTCGGCCAATCAGCGCTGGCTCTGCCGGAGGAGGCGGAGTCTAAGGTCGGACCTGAATGGAGACTGGTGTGGAGCGATCTTAGACTCCGCCTCCTCCAGCAGAGCCAGCGCTGATTGGCCGAATTCCGTACTCTGGCCAATCAGCACTGGCTAATGCATTGTATTGGCTTGATGAAGCAGTGCTGAATGTGTGTGCTTAGCACACACATTCAGCTCTACTTCATCGGGCTAATAGAATGCATTGGCCAATCAGCGCTGGCCAATGCATTCTATTAGCGTGAACTGAGTTTGCACAGGGGTTCTAGTGCACCCTCGGCTCTGCTACATCAGATTGCTACATCTGATGTAGCAGTGCCGAGTGTGCATCAGATGTGTAGTTGAGCAAAACTGACTCAGCACTGCTAAGTCTGCATTCGCATAGGAATGCATTGGCCAGCCTTCGGCCAATCAGCGCTGGCTCTGCCGGAGGAGGCGGAGTCTAAGGTCGGACCTGAATGGAGACTGGTGTGGAGCTATCTTAGACTCCGCCTCCTCCAGCAGAGCCAGCGCTGATTGGTCGAGTTCCGTACTCTGGCCAATCAGCACTGGCCAATGCATTTCTATGGGGAAAAGTTAGCTTGCGAAAATCGCAAACTGACAGGGATTTCCATGAAATAAAGTGACTTTTATGCCCCCAGACATGCTTCCCCTGCTGTCCCAGTGTCATTCCAGGGTGTTGGTATCATTTCCTGGGGTGTCATAGTGGACTTGGTGACCCTCCAGACACGAATTTGGGTTTCCCCCTTAACGAGTTTATGTTCCCCATAGACTATAATGGGGTTCGAAACCCATTCGAACACTCGAACAGTGAGCGGCTGTTCGAATCGAATTTCGAACCTCGAACATTTTAGTGTTCGCTCATCTCTACTTGTCCATATAAATATAAATAAAAATTTCTCTAATGCTACGCTCCTGTGTTTGGATTTTGCGTTCTTCGGGTATGCTTGGGGGGGGGGGGGGGGGGATCTGAAAAACGGAAACCCAAGCCACTTAGAAAGTGGTTATTGGCAGAAGCCATAGACTACTATGCGGTCTGCGCAGACTCTGTCCACGCTTGCAGGACATTTTTCAAGCGGAAAGGGGGACAGAATCCCCAGACGGTCATCGAACACAGATGTAAACCCAACCCAAGTCAGTAAGCAATGCTGCAGAAATCTATAAAGGCCATCTGAAATAACTCTGCTCTCTTCCATAACACACAAGTCAGCCCAAGCAGAGTTAAATCCAGCTTTATGTTGTGTATTTTATGCATAATTGAAAGCCACAAATTCCTGGAAAAAAAAATAAAAAAATATCAAAGCAGTTGAGGTCAGGGGCATGCAAGCATCTTCAGTAATGAAAGCGCCAACTGCAAAGCAGGAATCCATTGTTAGAGTTAACAAGTGCAGTCTTAGCAGCAGAAATTCTCCTGTGACAAACTGCTGAATTATAGTCGCTTAGATGTCTTAGCGGATGGCAGTCTGCTGCAATCACATAACAAGGGCAAATGTGATCAAAACAAGCCCAGATGAATATTCATCACTGCAGCAACCACAGACAGATTTGTAGAATTCTTCACTCACCAAAGAAGTATCTTCAAGCAGCTACCATGGTTTATTGGTACTTTAATAAGGACGACCTATCCTTAGGACAGGCTACCGGTACCACATTGGTAGGAGTCTGTCCATTCAAGTGGAAACCAAAGAGTTGCAGGACCATTTACAGACACTACACAGTGTACAGAGCTGCACTTCTTAGGCCCAGTTCAAATCTGCATTCAGGTTTCCGTTCGGGAAGTCCATAAAAAAACGGTTACCTAATGAAACCCATGGACTATAATGGGGTCCTTGTGGTTTCTGCACAAAAAATGTGGAGACAAGTGTTGCTTACAGGACTTTTCATCTGCATAGCTCATCTAAGTAGGAGAACAGATTGGCCTGAATGCAGATATAAACTAGGCCTTAGGCCAGGGGTGGGCAATTAATTTTCCCATGGGGCCACATGAGAAATTGTAACGGTTCTAGAGGACCATGCGCACAGCAGCGAATTTAGCTCCACCCACTTCTCCGCTGATTCCGCCCATTCTCAATCATCTTTCCATGTGCCCCACAAAGTAAAATCCTCCTACAGTCACCCTAACATTATACACCCCCACATTATAATGTTTCCCTCCAAATGTCTCACAGTATTAACTCCCTCTCCTGGTGCCCCAGTATAAACCAGTAGAATCTAGAGGGGACATTAAACTGGGGCAGCTGGAGGCCCATGGTTTAATATCCTCCTCCAGCTGCCCCAGTTTAATGTCCTGCCTCCATGTGCATTTAGTTTAACTGCCCCCCTACATCTGCCCCTAGTTCCCCCCTCTTGCTCACACATGCTGTCTCTTCTCTCTTTATCGTCCAGCAGCCCCCATTGCCGGCAGCTTGCAGAAAGCACACAGTCCCGTGTGGCTCCGCCCACTAACGAGTCATAGCTTATCCTGGTGATAGGCTGTGATGACATCATCACAGGTCCTTGAAAAAACTTCAACTACCTATGCGGGCCGGATAGAAGCAGTCAGAGGGCCGGATGTGGCCCGCGGGCCGTACATTGCCCAGGTCTGCCTTAGGGTATTGTTCACATGGCTGAATTTGGAGTGGATTCTGTCTCTAAATCTGCTCCATATTCCACCTGAACTCAGCCTCCATTCATTTCAATGGGAGACATTGATTTTTTCAAAAAAAGAACGCAGAGTGTCATGTTCGATCTGAATGCAGACTGGACTGAATTGGAAGCCGTAAGATGATGATGCTACAGCTGTGGAGGAATTTGCAAAATTCAGCTTCAAAATTCCTGAACCTGAATTTTTCAATTAAAAGTCAAGCATTATTGTCCTGTACCATTGGGGGTTTCATTCTTAGGCTAAGGCCACAGCAAAAAAAAAAAAAAAGTAGCTAAAATGTAGCACCACCACCTGATCAACGATTTTTCACTGCTGTATTCCGTTTTATCTTTCCCACCCCATACAATTCTATTGGAAAAACACAGCGTTTCAGTAGGTAAAAGCATTCTTTTTCCTCAATGTGTGGATGAGATTACACAATCTCATTCACTTTACTGGTAAATAATGAAACATGTTCCCTGCTGCACTTATGCAAAAAAAAAAAGAAAAGAAAAAAAAAAAGCTACATTTCCAAAATGTATAGCATTAAAGGGGTATTCCCCATCTCAAGGATCCTATCTATACTGGTAGCTTAAGTAAATTGAAGACTATTCCTAAATATATTGCTTAAGGGCTCGTTCACACGGGCACAGAGGGGGGCAGATTATGGCGCGGAATCCACGTCATAATCCGCCCCCAACAATGGTGATCTATGGAGACCGCTAGCGTTAGTTTTTCTGCTAGCGGAAAAAAGAAGGGACATGACCTTTCTTGAGGCTGATTCCGCCTCAGGAAGTCAATACAAGTGAATCAGAGGCGGAAACTGCGCCAAAAGACCACAATGCAGGGTTTTGTTTTAGGTCCATTCATTGTCCAGGAGGGACAAAAAAAAAAAAAAAAAACGCTCCAAAAGACACCTCAGTGTCCAAAAACCACTTCAAGAATAATAATAATTCCTTAAGCATTTTTTTTCAGACCAAATTACGCCAAATGGTATTAAGTGTGAACTAACTCTTAGAAATGCCGCTTTGTTTGCCTGCTATGTGAACATATACCTCCCATTGTTTACACAGCATTCCTATAGAGAACACGGAGTCCCTTCTCTACAAGCATGTGCATATTATCTGATCTACTTAAAGAGGACCTTTCATCAGATCGGGCACATGCAGTTTTATATACTGCTGGAAAGCCGACAGTGCGCTGAATTCAGCGCACTATCGGCTTTCCCAATCTGTGCCCGGTGTAAAGCGCTATCGGTCCCGGTACCGTAGGGCTTTACAGTCAGAAGGGCGTTTCTGACACTTAGCCAGGGACGCCCTTCTGCCCAGCAGCGCCTATCGCGCTGTACAGTAGAGCAGGGAGGAACACCCCGCTGCCTCTCCTGATAATACTCGTCTATGGACGAGCACTGTGAGCAGAGCGAGGGGGCGTTCCTCCCCGGTCTTAGAGCACAGCGCGATAGGCGCTGCTGGGCAGAAGGACGTTCCTGGCTAACTGTCAGAAACACCCTTCTGACACTAAAGCGCTACGGTACCGGGACCGATAGTGCTTTACACCGGGCACAGATCGGGAAAGCCGATAGTGCGCTGAATTCAGCTGTGCCCGATCTGATGAAAGGTCCTCTTTAAGTATTGTGATACTTCATAGCATCCCATTCAGCAAGCTTCCGAGTTTACTTCCGAGTTTATTTCACGCTGGACATCGCAGATCTAGGGTGCTTCAGATTCTGGGTCACATCAGTACTGGGGTGGCTCCCCCTTTCATTCCTATTTTCACAGTTAATTCCCTGTACTTTGGGGGCCAGCAGACTATGATAATGCATCAAGGAGGAAGGAAAATAAAAGGCCCCGTGTAACATCCCACAGCAAAAAACACTGCAGGAAAGCATTACGGTTTTTCCTGCAGCGCTTTTCACAGAAGGGTCGCAGAGGTTTCTTCTGTGGAGTTTCTGCTTCATTTATACCTATAGGGAAACCACGGGGGTTTCTGTAGATATAAATTGTTGTGCTGTGATTTCCAAAATCGCAACAGTTTTAGAAATTGTGGCATGTTTGCTTTGCATATTTTACTAGAATTCCATCCACTACACAGTGACTATAAAATGTCGTGATTTTCCCTCGTGGTGTCGCCGCCACAGCCGAATTGCGAAATTTACGCCACGTGGGGCCTTAGCGTTAAGGGAAGCTAAATCATGCAGATTAATTAGGTAGGATTACAGGTAAATTAGAATATCAGCCCTGCACTAAAAAGATGAAGCGTTTGAGGATTGTTGTTGCCATAGTAGTAAATTATTAAATGGGTTTTAATGGATTATAATATTGTCTGTCCTTAGGGTACACCATAAATATTTGATGGGTGGGGGTATCACGCTTCGCACTCACAACATCAACACAATAATAGGTCCATGACCCCTTTACTCAGGTTGTAGATATGGCTGTGCTTAGTGTTGCAATTCAATCCAGTTGATAATGAACTGCAGTACTGAGCATAACCACAACTGTGTTAATAGCGCTGTGCCTATGTAAACAACAGGGGATAGATTGCTTGGAGCATTCTTTCAACTCACCAGCAGGAAAGCCAGGAGGTAGACCACCCACTGGTTAAGGAAGTTTTCCAGGCTTATAAGATTTGGATAGGTCATCAATCAAAGATTGGCAGGTGTCTGGCATCCCCATCAATAAACTGATTGAAGAGACTGTCCTGTTTGGACAAGAGCCGAGTTTTCTTCACTAGAAACCAAGCAGAGAGCTGTACATTGAGCCTGAGCTGCAAACAGGCCATGTGACCCATGGATGCAACATGACACGGTCTGGGAAGCAGGAAGCAGCGCTCAGAGTGCCACTCGCACTTCAAACTGCAGATTCCCGAGTGTCCAACGTCCACCAATCTTCGACTAATGACCTATCCAAAAAGTCATCATATAATATATAGTATATTCATACACTATACTAAGAATTATACAGAAATAGATTTTAACCACTGAAACATAAAAAAAAGCCTCCTGGTACATTTGTGCAAATTCAGCCTTAGGTTTCACACACCAAAGCAGAAATTGCAATGGCAAAATTTCACCAAACCAAGGTGTGACACTCAAAAATGGATGTTCCACGCTGAGTCTGTAGACCGTATAATCCACTAGCCTCTGCCCACGATTTCACCCGCATGTTGTTGGCGTCGATGATCCGCCTATACTCAGCAAATTGCTGCTATCCATGGTTCGCCTGCTCCGGCAGCTCTCAAACTGTCCTGCTGCTGAACTTGTTCCTCATGCCGTGCCTGTGATTGTTCCAGCATCTCAGCAGCTGGTTGGGATGCCATATGAGTGTGTTGCTGGTATCGATGATGCTGTCTAGTTGGTCTGCCGCTGAACTCATTCCTTGTGCTGTGCCCATGAGTGTTCTGGCATCTCAGCAGCTCGCTGGGACACCATATAATGAGTGGGGTTTTTTTTGTTTTGTTTTTTTAAATGTAGATTGCAAGCCCACATAGAGCTCACAATGTACATTTTTTCCCTATCAGTATGTCTTTTTGGAATATGGGATGGAAATCCATGCAAACACGGGGAGAACATACAAACTCCTTGCAGATGGTTTTTTGCCCTAGGTGGGATTTGAACACCAGGACTCCAGCGCTGCAAGGCTGCAGTGCTAACCACTGAGCCACCGTGTGGCCCCACCATATAATGAGTGTTTTGTTGGCATAGATGCCTAGTCCGGCTGCTCTTAGAGCCACTTGACGCCTAGCTTTCTCAATCCCCTGAGCTCCGCTTGAGGAGAACTCTGTGACTTCTGGCTAACTTCATAGCTCGTGTTGTTTTAGAATTTTCTGACAAATTAGACTTTTTTTCCTGGCATGTTTACAATTGGCAAACTGCCAATTTGGGTTAAAGGGGTTTTCCTATGTCAGTGTCTCAGCACTGGAGCAGATCAGATAATATGCAATGATTGCACACAATGGACACAGTGTTATCTGTGTGTTTACATAGAGAGATAACAGATCAGGCTTTATCAGCAGACTCCAATTAGCTGGCAAGAGCAGTTTAATATAGTATATGAACATAAATTAATAACAGTCATGAAGCCATGTCATTTATCGGGATAAAAAAAGTAGCCTGTGTGTTAATCAAGGTTGCAAACTATCTATGTGCCAAATTTCATTCAAATCCATTCACCCATTTTTGCAAAATTGAGTAACAAACAAATACATTTTCACATTTATAATATTGGTAGGATTTAGGCTAGGGCAACATGACCTTTGGTCGCAACTCCGATTGTGATACCAGCAGTTTGCCCTACAACTCTTATAACTAATATTCCTTAATGTTGTCGTGTTGTGGCACCTACTATTCTGTAACCGCGACTTCTAGTCGAACACCGCTTGACTTTTTTTTTTTTCTAGGTTAGAAGATGTGCTCATGGTACACAAAGGGACCCTGTTCACTAACATCATGTACAATATTAATATCTATCACTATATTTATACACATACATAATATGATGTCATACAAAGGCGCCTAGCATGCTTCTGTGCATACCTAACTATAATACTGCTCTCATCTGATACTTTTCTCGATTCCTTTCGGCATCAGTAAACCTTACATTGTATATATTTCCATACTGAAACTGATCTCGCAAGCAAATATCAGAACTGAACATGTCAGATGATATTCTAGCATGAAAGGATCTGGATATCTGGCTGGTGTAGACATCAATCAGCATCGGATTCCAGCACTGACAGATGACTATTAACGCTAAATAAAATATGTTTAATGAGTGAAACAAATCCAGATTTAATAGCAGGAGTCAAAAACACCATGTGTTCTGGGGAATTTATTTCCAGCCAACTTTACTACAAGGAGGGCTCCATTTCACACAGAATTCCTTGTACAAGCTCCTCAATGAAATTCATCTTTTAGAAAAAAAAAAATTAGCCTGGACTCAGACACAGAATTTTTCATGTTTTTATGTTTTACATGCATTTCAAAGGGTATCCGAGCTCTCAAGAAAAGTTGCAATATATGCAGGGACTGTGTAAGCCTTCATACATTGCATCTGAGCAGATTTTCTGATGCTTTATAACACCATTATAGCTGAAGTATTTTACATTCCCCTCTGAGGCTAGGGGCTTGTACAATAAGAAGCAGTCTACCTCCGTTCCCCTATCCATTACCACTACTACTGGTTTATTTCCATGTAATTATGCCAGGAGTAACTGTACAATAGCAAACAAATAGCCCAAGTGACGATACTATAGGAGATCCAGGGACACTAGACTGCAAATACAGGACAAATACATGAAGGCATGATGCAGCTAAAAAAGATCTGACACATGAAGAGAGCAATCTATGAGCAGTCAGTAAAGCTGTGTCAGCCTATGAATAATATCCCATCTGTAACCAAACATGCAGCTAAAAGTAGGTACATGTATAGAGAGAACTTTCCTACGTTGTGCAGTGAACTGAATATACTGCACATCTTCACTGCTTAGGGTGGGTTCACACCTGCGCCCGGTCTCTGCTTTGCAGGTTTCTCGGGCAGAAGATGGAAAACGGCAGTCAGTTTTCAAACCCATTCTCTTGAATGGGTTTGCAAAGTGACTGCCCGTGAGCGTCTTCTGCTCCTCCACGGTGAAAGTTTTTTTTTTTTAACCAGACACAAAGTCGGACATGCAGGACTTTGTGTTCGGTTATAAAAAAAAAAAAAATTTGTTTTGCTGCGGAGACCAGGTGGACACTGACTGCCTGGTTTCCGTCTTCTGTCCAAGAAGCTGGGCGGGAGATGGAAACCCGGCAGCCAGTGTCCACCCGTAAGTGTCTTCCGGGCGCAGGCGTGAACTCGCCCTTACAGAGAAAGCATGACAGGTAGGATTGGTAGTGGGACCTGTCATTCCACCCCCCTCCAGTCCACACTTTGGGGATGTTCTGGCAGCGACTCAGCTGCACAGAGTCTCCTCGTCAAAGAAGCTTAAGAAGCCAGCTCCAGCAGCAACACTTTGGCAGAGTTTGGCTGAAGAGCTGACAGAGAGGTCATATTTTTGGAGCTGTGTCCTGAATGATTCTACTGGCTTTTGGATTTCTGTTATTCTAGGTGAGGTAACCTATTCTATGTTCAGTTAGAGCCTAGCCGGGCAGGGATTTATTTTTACATTGTTTCCTTTTGTTGCTGCACTACTTTTTTGAGTGAAAATAAACTCTACCTTTGTTTTGGACTAAAGAAACTGGACTTGTGTGTCTATGCCACCCCACCTAGCAACCCTAGACCCCGACAGTAGTAACAGAGAGTGAACTGCAAACTAACTAGAAGGGAGATACCTAGCAGCAAGTTTATAGAGCTTTTTCAGGGAGAAAGCAGCAACATTTTTAAATTCAATGACACTGCATTTTGGTTGAGTATCACCTGGTCTATCAGGTTAGTCCAAGTCGTCTGAAAAGTCAGTGACTATTTAAATCAAAAGGAAGCTGGAGACCAGATACACTTAAACCTTTAAGTGATGTTTTTTGCTATATTTTTCATAGCAGCCAGAATAAGAATTCCTCCACACAATAGATTGCATGTATTAAGCAGCACAAGCTTTGCACATAACTATACTCCTATGTCCTAGACAGCAGGAGTCCACTTTAGCCATCAGTCAACACCAAAGAGGAGGGATTGTGGAGGTTTTGTTGCCGAGAAGCTTTAACATTTCCTGGGGTTAAAGCATACCTAAACACTTGACTTTCTGGCAGGATTTGTGACATTGATATTATAATATTTTAACAGATTTTGGCTCCTTTTCATGAAATCCACGTCTGACCCTTCTGTGTTCTTTGCCTTGTTTCTCTCACTGGAGCACAGTGTACAGGCTCTAATAAAGCAGGAAAACAGTCTTGGGGTGTATGTGTGTGTGTGTGGGGGTCATCCTGTGTGTCCTAGACACATAGTACTTGTATAATTACTCTTAGGGCGGGCTCACACTACCGCTGGTTGTATAACGACTTTGGTGTAATCAGACATTAACGGTCACTTAAGGACACGATAAAATCCTATTGAAATCAAAGGAATTTTTAACAGATTTGAGACTCTTCTACTTTGTGTCCGTGGTTTCTGTCTTGTAATGGACAATAGCAATGGTCACCAGCAGTAGTGTGAACGACCCCTTAGTACTGTCTATAGCACTCGGTGTAGTGACTGAAACAATGCAGTGTGAATAGCTTTATCTCAAACTCAATTCGTCATGCTATAGACCAGGAGAAGACAGTCACAGCATCTGTTGTGCAACTACAACTACCAGCATACATAGTGGCTCTGCTCTCCGTGGACCTCCCATAGAAGAGAATAGAGCATGCTTGGCGGTGTAGTTTTACAACATGCTGAGGGCTGCTGTTCTCTGACAATAGTAATAATTGCTAGTACAATGGTTAGAGACAGATTACACATGTAGGAGATATGAGCGGCAATGGGAGGAGGAAGTGTTTGACAAGAGGCAATGCTGCGATTTCTATTGGCCAACTGGCCACGTATGTGCACTGCATGAAGTCAGGGAGAGGAAGTCCTAGATCCTACATCAGAGGAAGGCAATCTTTATTTGTACAATGTGTCATCTTGTATATAAAAAAAAAAAACAATAGTAATCAATACCGAATTACAACGGTATAATGGTATCAGGGAACACGCAATTAGTTATTAAAGAGTCTCCTTGAGGTTCAAGCCCCGAAGACGCTGCGTTTTACAGTGTTTTCTGTATAATAAGGGTAGAAAGTCTGCAGAGGAAAACGTAATGATAAACACTGCGGAAAACACCCACCATCCCAACCAATCACCTGTTGTCAGTAGCTCATACACAGAGTATGGAGCAGGAAGCAGACAGCGCTGTTCTTTGTGTAGTGGCCAGACCGGGTACTGCAGATCACTTCCTTTTCCCTTGAATGGCTGCCACACTGCAGTGACTCAGTTTAGTCACTACATCGCACAAACAGAGCTTTCTGCCTCCTGCTCCATTCTCTGTGCATCGGCTACAGTAAAGAGGTGAATGGTTGGGGTATCAGATGTCGGCCTCTCACTTATCAGAAATTCATGAACTACTGTTTGGATGGGGCATCAATATTTATACCGTGGAAAACTCCTTTATCATGTAGGCAACAAAGCCAATCCCCCCACCTCCCTCCCCAGATTAGAGTAAAATGATGCCATAACATTACAAGATACATTATAACTAGTTATTTTTCACACCAAACCAACCCAATTCCATTGTATCAGCATTCTGTCGCGTATGAATGGGCCTAATCTGCAGAGACCCCGCGGCTGATTCAGTTGCGGTGTCCGCGGCATGCATTTCTCTCCCCCCCCCCCCCCCACCCCACATCCTACTACGATCTCTGCTTCCCATTGAAAACAATGGGAGGCGGATTCTAGAAGAAATCTGCCCCAGATTCAGGGGCGAAATCCGCAGCAAATTCCTTTGTGTGAACACAGCCTTTGAGAACAAAAACCCCTTGCCGAAAAAAACCTCACTCTTAATAAAAAAAATTTAGTGTCCACAATGGGACCAAAACAGTGAAACCTTTGCTTTATCCTTCTGGGATCAGATCCCATTCTTGGCACAATATCATGTATCACATATTACGCCCTTGTGAAGGCAGCCTAACAGTGGTAATGACTTTGCCTCTCACGTAGACTCATTTTAATTAACAAATTAAAAGCAAAAAAGCGTTACGGGTTGATTAGAAATTTTTTAATTTGAGCATCAATCAGTAACAAATCACAGGCAGAGACGCAGAAACGTCATTGTCGGAGGAAGAAAACTTGCCAAACATGAGACTGAACAATTTATTCAGCTACACTCCATTAACTGAATAAAGAGATAACAGGAGAGAATTCTCTCCTCAAACACTCTCCGAGCACATCACAGCTCCAAGAATAATTTTCCTATAAGAAACCTGGAAGCGGTCCATACCTGGCAGACTGAAAAGCAAAAAATAATTCCCATCGAAATACAATAAACGCTGGCAGATAAAACACTGCAAGAAAACAGACGGGAGCATACATTTAATCCCTGTGATGTCGCTGCTCCATTTGTACAGAAGTAGCATTGAGGAAAACCAATATTTGTCATTATAATAAAGTGAATAGATTAAACAGGACCAGGTGTGAACAGTCCTGGATCATCTGCAATTCCTCTCTTGTGCTTCCTGGATCAATATACTCGAGTCAGTGCTGCCATTCTTCTGGTCAATGGGCCTTGGGCTTTCTGGGCTTATCAATTGATGGACCGATCCTTAGGAAAAGCAGCGCGTTTTGGCGGTTACAGTGAAAGTAAAATGCTCATAATACAGGGAAAAGCGCCACAGTAACTGTTCTAGAACAATGCAACTGGTTATGTCCTTACTGCATAAACACTGAAGGTTCCCCCCATAGACTAGAGTAAAAGTAAACTACAAGATATATAAAACTAATCGTTTACCACTTTCACTCACTAGATCTCAATATTTAACCTGCTCTGCGCCACAGATTCTGGTACAGTAAGGCGGGGTTCACACTACCGTTGAATTCCATTATGAAGGTGTGTGTGTATATAATATATATATATATATATATATATACACACACACATACATATATTATAAACAACACCATGGACACTTATCACAACAGACATTAGACCTTTCATGGATTTGGGCACATGCAGTGTTATTTACCACTGGAAAGCCAACAGTGCGCTGAATTCAGCGCACTATCGGCTTTCCCGACCTGTGCCCCAGGTAATGAGCTATCGGTGCCGGTACTGTAACTATTCACAGTTAGAAGGGCGTTCCTGACAGTCACATCCTTCTGCACAGTAGCGCCTATCGCGCTGTGCTGTGTGAGCGGGCATTCCTCCCCGCTCACACAGCACAGCGCGATAGGCGCTACTGTGGAGAAGGACGTACCTGACAGACTGTCAGAAACTCCCTTCTGATAATGAAGAGCTACGTTACTGGCACCGATAGCTCTTCACCAGGGGCACAGGTCGGGAAAGCCGACGGCGCACTGCATTCAGCGCACTGTTGGCTTTCCAGTGGTATATAACACCGCATGTGCCCAAATCCATGAAAGGTCCTCTTTAAAGGACACTGATGTTAATATGTTCATTTTTTTTATTTTTTATGTAACTGATCTATTTATTGGATTAAAAAAAAAAAAAAAACACTAGCATGAGTGTCAGTTAGCATTAGTTAGTGTCAGTGTTTTTTATACTGACTTTTTTGGTTTCATTTCAGCATTCTGAGCATGCGCAGAAAAAAAATAAATAAAAGACAAAATAATGGACAGTAACTGATGGCTATCAGTTACTGTCCATTATAAGTCCGCTGCCCATAGACTTCAATGTTGAAAAAAAAAAAAAAAAAAAAAAAATAAGACACTTGCCGTCTGTTTTTTTCTAATGGACACAAAAGTCCTGCATGTAGGATTTTTTGTCCACTGGAAAAAAAAAAAACGGACTTCTGAAGGATTGCGTGTAAACAGACAAGATAAAATCCCATTGAAATGAATGAAAATTTTAACAAATTTCTGACAGTTCAGCTAGTGTCTATTGCTAAAATCTTGTAGCGGACAATACGGTTACCAACGGTAATGTGAACGTCCTTAAGACCTCTTTCTCCAGTTCACACCATCCCAGAGCAAATGGTGAAGTTAGTTTTGGTGCTAACTAGACTCCCTAATGCCAAGTGGGTGGGTCAGGCAGCATTAGACACGAGGTAGGTTTCTGAGTTCTTGCACAGTCTTCCTCTGACTGGAGCTCAGTATAACACTCCCCTTGCATGCACCTGCCTGCCACCACCTGCTAGTTTTGGTGCACATCAGGTATCAAAAATAAAGAATTGATAGACCGGGAATGGTGTGGGCTAGAGATAAAGTGTCAACTGTTCTGCAATTAGTAGAAGGTGAAAGGTTTTCTTTAACACTCAAAGTTTGCTCAAGTCAGAAATCATAGTAGATGTGGAGCCGTCCATATCTGTGCTCCAGTGCAAAGGAGAAGGACACAAGAGCATGGCACAAAGCCAGCCCAATACACCAAGTCTCCAGTCAGGTGACAATTATATCTCCTATCATTTGTTGCCATTTAGCAGCACTGATAAGGAAAGCTTTTGGTGAAGGCAGTTCCCATGGACATCATTGGTGCGGAGGAACCAAACTAAAGACTATCATCTCATTGTGTTTTCTTCAGTGTTCAGAGAGGAATTTCATGAGGAATTTACCATTTGTACGAGAAAGCTAAACCACAAAACCTGCAGAAGAACATCTGAAAATCCATATGCATTTTTACTGCAACGTGTGAATGAGGTTTCTTTTTTTTAGATCCCAAATCTTACGCCCTACCCTTTAATTAATTTATATAATATATATATATATATATATATATATATATATATATATATATATATATATATATATATATAATTTTTTTTTTTTTTTTCTAAAAATCTCTGCGGGCACTACAATGCCAAGTATGATTATTTGGGGTCACCTCCCCTAATGACTTGTTCTATGATTTAATATTTAGTATGATTTTTGTTGTGTATTTGAGACATTTGTAGTTTCGCTCACTCGGTACAAAGGTTTGCTTTCTTTTTTTGGAAGCAACTGTAACCAGATTTTTTTTTATTTTTACATAGTGCATATGAAGCCAGTAAAATAATGTGTGTAGTAAAGTAGCAGCCGGCTGTACACCAGCTGCTCGCCACTGCGATACCCGTACGCCACACCTAAGTACGGAGAAAATCCCTTAAGAATTTGCAGACGTTTAATGCAAGCAGCCATAAGGCGACGACCAGGAAGGAGTTAAAGGTGAGCTAATAATTACATAATGTGCTATTTTTACTCAAGTATATAATCTCACTAGCTCAATAAAAATCACAACCTGCCAGAACAGCCAGACAACACAACGCACGATCATTTTATGTTTTCTATAATAAGCTCAGGAAATATTAGTGAACAGCAGAGTAGGACCAGATAAAAAGCCTCGCTGGCCAAAGAAATAAAATAGAATACATAGAATACAAAATAGAAGATATAATAGACGTAGAAGTATTCCAATCCCTAGGGATGCCATAAATGTTTTATAGATGTGGATCCAACCTCAGGAAGTTGCTATCTATCTCAAAAACAGGGGTTAGGGACCCCCATCCCAGGCACGTATGGCTCTTTCCATTGACTTCTATAAGACTTTTCTGCATGCTTCTTCAAAAGGAGAGCCTGCCTCCTGTTCTCAAGATAAGATCGGGTCCTACATCAAGTCCCACATACGAAAGATTCAGCAAGTGAACGCCATGAGGATCAGAGCAGCCGAAAGCAGAGGAATTAGTGGTGGATGTATGTATAGAAAGAGAAAACCCCTACAGCATAGTCGGGGGTCAACAAATGACCACATACCTAATACACCAAAGGTTATAGGAATAGGGTTAACTACGTAGTGGTATCTGCATTACTAGGGTAGAAAGAAGCCATATTATGTTGCCCATAAGTTCTTTATTGAATTAGAAGAAAGTGCTGTACTACTAAGCCACCATATGAGAGCAAATCTATCAGCCCAGTGACTAGAGATGGTGCTAGTCCTAACAATGACATCTTCTGACATGGACAATATAGCCTGACTCTTTAGGTATACACATAAGAGTCATCCATGTCCCATCACATACTGTAACATGTATTGCACAGTTACATGACATGAAATAGACATGGGGCAAAGCAATAGGAACTAAGCACTTTCCACACAGAAAATCTACACAATAGAGCCTCAGTAGCATACACTGAATATCTGGGTGGGGGTCAAATTGTCCTACTAGGGGCCAGCTGTACAATAGCAGAACTCCAAAAAAAAGACAGATCACTAGACTGACTCACAACAAGAACACAAGCTCAGAGAGTCAGGCACAGCCATTGTGTCAGCCCAGCATGAGGTCACGTATTATCCAAGCTGCTCCAACACAATGGAGAGGACAAATGTAAGAAAGTGGCTGTATTCACACCAAGAACAAATAGGCAAATCAATATTTTCTATGCCTCCTGCCAAAACCACTCATTTGTCAGCTCACTTGAGATTTGAGGACATCTATAGGCTTCTCAGTGCAATCGTCCCCTCTGACAACACAATGTATATCATGCAGTGTATTATGTAATGTCTAAAAAAAACAAAACTATAAACAAATGATAAAAGTATTAAAAATAGAAGCTGCCCTCACTGTTCTGTGCATGACCTTGACAAGCAGTCTAAGGGCTCGTTCACACGGGGCAAGAGGGGGCGGATTTTGACATCAAATCCACCTCAAAATCCGCCCCCTCACAATAGAGGTCTATGTAGACCGCTAGTGTCCTTTTTGCTGTGAGCAGTTTGTTCCCGCTTACGGAAAACAGAAGCGAGCTGCCCTTTCATCGGGCGGATTCCACGGCTGATTCAGCTGCGACGTCCACCTTGCGACAGCAACCTCGGGGCTGGGCCCATTAATTTGGGCTTACTCCAGAGCGGGAAGCCACGACAGTCGCATTTCAGTCCTACTCTGATGAGGCTTCCTGCGTCAAAATCAGGACCAAAATACGCAGTCACTAGCCCCATGTGAACTAGCCCTGACTGACATGGGTCATTGTTGCGAGCATGTGGTTGGCTCGGGTCTGTGGTGCAGAACTGGGAGATTTTGCCTAAGAATAATATAATAAGGGCCCCTTCACACGTAGTAAACGTGCACCGTAAAAAAACGCGGCGTACACGCGCCGTAAACGCACCACAATGCGCGGCGCGTTTACTCCGTGTGAAGGGGCCCTAATAATAGTCCTCAGTGGTCACTCACACTAGCATCCTGAGTTCTGTTCTTTGGATCCGCTTGGGAACCCGGAAAACCAGTCCACTTAAACAGTGGTTACCTGCACACTCCATAGACTGTAATGGGGAATGCCGGGTTTCCACCCGAAAAGTGACTTCTCTCTCCGCATTTTTAAAGTGAAATGGGGAACGGAATCCCCAAATAGAGACCGAATGCTAGTGGGGGACCTAGTCTTCGTGCACTTTATTTAGAAATGCTGCTGTTTTCTGCCAGAATACCTCTCAAAATCTCAATTCTTACTAATTTACTGTTAACTCCATTATTAAGGAAGATCTTTAGAAACCAGAAGGCTCAATACAGAAACACAATAAGTGACAGGGGAGGGGCGGGTCTCCGCATGTCTACACACAGCTTTTCCTGCCTATACAGCACAGAGAGAAGTCTGCAGCCTACTCTGTATTGTACACGCCCCACCTCCGAGAGAAATGCAAAATGTGCTGCAGCCATAATGGGACTACAGCAGCAGAAAAACTGATAGGACGCAACATATGAGGCTTATACAGCCCGGGAACAGATTGCCCTGCAAGACCCTTTTGAAGAAAACTCAGGTACCCTCTCAGTGAAGAGCATTACTGTACCAGAATACCTTCATTGAGGTATAGGGTAGTAACCCTACTGTTCAGGATTGCAATGGCTGAGTAACTTAGAGTTATTGTCTACACTACTGAGCACATAAGGATGTCAAAGACTCCGTACAGAAGAGGTAAACAAGAAAAAAGGTTGATGTGAAGCCAGCTACCTGTCATTTCTGTATATTTACAACACATAATATCTAGAATACACAGTCATTACTTGGATGTTCTGTAGACAAATCATAATTTAATAGCCAAGTATAAAAACAGAGTCCTATAGCCGGCTCGGCACCATCTGCTGCAGCCATGGAGCAATTATCTGAAAAACTTCAGTAGTGGAAAGTGAAGAGAAAAAGACAGGAGGCCAATAAGGAAAGGCTTTTGTGCCGAAATAAAGCAATCCGTCACTTTCAGTGATGTGAGGTTGGTAATGAGAGACACATATTACAAGAAGAGTCAGTGGAAAGGGCGCTTAGTGATATACGTGCCGAAATAAAGTGCTCGTGGAGAACAGGACGAGACTGGTATATCATTGCTGAAATAAATACTAAAGCCGGGAACAGACCCAGAACTATTAGGGCCCCTTCACACTGTGTAAGCGCGCTGCTCATTTATACACGTATACATGTGTCTGAGCGCGGCGCTTCATAATAGAGCCCATTTATTTCAATGGGAAGCGCGCGTATCTTTTTTGAAGCGCCGCGCTCGGACACGTGTATACGTGTCTTAATGAGCGGCGCGCTTACGCCGTGTGAAGAGGCCCTTATTTCTACATTAGGGCCCCTTCACACGGAATTTACGCTCCGCTCATTCAGACACGTATACATGAGCGCTTCAAAACACATCCCATTCACTTCAATGGGAGTGCGCGTAAAGCTGGCTCTACGCGCCCTCCCATTGAAGTGAATGGGATGTGTTTTGAAGCGCTCATGTATACGTGTCTGAATGAGCGGAGCGTAAACTCCGTGTGAAGGGGCCCTTTAGCACAAAACACATCGCAACGTAACTATGGACACAGTCTGATACACTAGCAGAACTTTAAATCTGCTCAATACACCATAACTAATGGTACAGGGGCCGCTCAACATACAATATTAGCAGGTGTTGGGAAGAGCCCGATATGATGATATCATACCACTATGGTAGACCGCCAACTGGCCCTGAAGCCTCAGAAACAGCAAGACAAAAGAAGAAAAATAAGCACAAGCATAATCCAGACACAGCAAGAGAGTCCTAGCACCCATAATGTAGCATTACCTACAAATAAATAAGCTCAGTGCATCAATGCCGTACCGTGCTGTATGCCGGCATTGCGAGTGCTCTCAGAGTTGTCACATTAGTATATGGGAAGGGTCATGTCATGTTTCTACCGCTATAATGTGCTCTATACAAAGTGATATAAGTTCACCTGTATCTGTACAGTACAAGATAACCAGGCTGGCTCACTTACTGGATACTGAAGCCGTGGGGAACAAAATGAACACTTTGGGGCCTATTTACACAACCCTTGTGCTTGGAGACTGAAACTTACGCAAGTTTTCAAGCTGGTTTAGACTTCAGGAAACTGATGTAAATGATAAAGGTTGGTGGACTGCTGGTACTACAGACACCCAAAGTGGTGAGGACTGTGTAAAAACATCACTGATACATTTCTGCATGAATGGTGTTTAAAGAGTCATTAGCCCCTGGTTTACAATATTTTTAAATACCTCACAAGTGCCATAGGATGATGATAACTCTCCTTATACAAAGATATCAGCCACCCAGATGTTATACAGGACTAAGCTGGTCACATGTACACCAGTGAGTACTGCAACATAACACAGACTGTGCACAATGGTAATGCAATCCAAAAGCCTATCCTAACATGAACAGCCATTAAAGGTCCACATTAGAGAAGGATCCTAAGGTATAGTTTCTATGAATATGTATGTGGAAGAAGGTGATCATATTTGATGTACTGCGGAGCTATTATATACACACAGAAGCTTGAAGTGATGTACGGGATTTTTATTTCTTTTGCATTAAAAAAAAAAAAATAGGAAGAACTCTGGTGTATCAAGGTTAACGTCAACACATTGGGGGGTAATAAGGACAGCAAATGTATCATCACATAGGAAACAGATCTCATTTGAGCGCTCAACTAAGCACATAAGTGCCACGATAAGCCCACGGCGGAAATACTATGGGAAAAATCACGGCAAAGTGGATGGGATTCTAGCGATCCTGCGCAGTTTTGGAAATCACAGCATGTCAATTATACCTACAGAAACACCGGTGGTTTCCCCATAGGTATAACAAACAAAATCCACAGAGGAAAGCTCTGCAAACTTTCAGTCTAAAGTGCTGTGGGAAGAACAGTGATGCGCTGTTTTGCTGTGGGGATTTAGCCTTAAGAATAGTGTTTATACGGCTGAAATAGAGATCTCTCCCAATTTAGGCAAATGAGTGAGTGCGGCACAAAACACCTTGCCTAAATGTTCAGGTAGAGGTTAGCGTGGAACATGATGGGAAGAAAATAAGAGCAGCGGGAACAGGAGAGTATTTATTCCACCTCCCCCGGCCTTAAAAAACAAAATAAAATAAAAATATTTAAGCTTTTAAGATATTTCTCTGTTGTAATAAAAAATAGAATCAAGGGAAAGGAGAAACTTAAGCAAGAAATGTGTGTGTGTGTGTGTGTGTGTGTGTGTGTTTTGTATATGGCCTTCAGCATGTGTCTGGAATAAACAAGGGTATAAGCTGCCAGTTATATAACAGGCGGCCTCCCTTATCTATGAAGTATTAGGAGCAGGGCTGTACAGAGGTCAGCCCAAAATACTGACTCCATATCCCACAGACCAACGCCTGCTCTGAATCCTCTGCAATGCAAGTGATGAATTCCTATGAAAGCAAATATACAACAGACTATATATACAATTATACAATATCAATAATATAATTAAAAAAATATTTTTTTATTATGAAGCCGACCTGGAGTTAGTAGCTTTTTCCCCAAAATCCGACTCCAGCCAAAACTGGTTCCAACTCCACAGCCCTGAGTAAGATGTGAACACTGGCACCGAGACTGGGCCAGAACCTACAGCAGTGCAATATGATATACAGTCCTATAATGGGATATTATTTATGTTACAAATCAATGAGTTTCTCGAATATACATAATTTAAGGCCATTGGTTGGGATATATTCTCATCTATGCACCTTAAAGTAGAAATAAAATATACTTTGAATATCAAGTGCACTATATTCTAATAACCTAAGGAGTCGATGAGGTGGAGCCTGTCACCTGTCTGCTTTGGCCGACACCAGAACTCACTTTACTGCATATGAACTAGGTGTCCATCTCTTACCATCATGGTTACCTGGTTGGTAGGAGTTTGGAGGTCTAAAATTCCTGACATGCTCCCTTTAAAGGGGCTCTATCATTGGGAAGTCATTTTTAGCAAAGCACATACTTGCATAGTCTTTAGAAAGGATATTCCACGCCTACCTTTTGTATGTAAATCGCCTCAGTAGATTTTGTATAAGTCCCTTTTTATGCATATGCTAATGAGCTTAGACCGTGCAGCGGAAGTGTCTGTGTGCACTGTCTGCTCTATGTGTATGTACAGCAGAGATGACTTATCAGCACAGCAGCCTCTGCTATACATACACATAGAGCAGACAGTGCAGGGTGAGACTTCCGGAAAGATAACACCCAAGTTTGCTAAATGGATAAAAATCTATTCTATTCTTGTGAGAGATTTTTCATCTACAAACAATCTTTCTTTTAAGACTGTCCCCAAGAAGAGTGTACATCAAACACGTATGGCCTGTTCTATAGTAGATTTGGAGAAACTGAAGCCTTATGCGTCTCCTGCCTGAGAGAGTTGTTCCTCCCAGTATCACAACATCACCCATCCTACTTCACCCTTGGGAGCACTGCTCCTGCGTGTCCAAGTTTCAAAGCCTGCACCGGAAAAAGATACAGGAAGATGATGTTCCTGAAGAAGATGGAGGCGTTCTTAAGGCTATTCCGAAGCGTTAGGGACAAAAAATTCATTCTGAATGATAGGATCCCTTTAAAGAGGTCTTGGTCATTCCATGGAACCAGTGCTGGTCATGTTAAGGTCACACAGATGGAGGTTATTGTTACATTATATATCGCATTTACAGTTTATCCCCTGAGATCTATTTGGACCATGCACACAAAAGGCAAGATGATTTCCCTTCTTTCGGACTTGGTTACAAGGGCTCATATAACCAGGACCACTCTTACCATTAAACCTCAGAGGGAGGGAAGAAACAAGACACAATGATGGGACGTTACTCCAATAGAAAAGAGATGTTTGCATGCCCTCTTGTATAGCAGACCAAAAGCTTTGCCTATACAGAGGAATGAATACAGGGAAAACAGGACAATTTGTTTTACTGTATAGAAAGCAGCAGTGACCTATGAAGCAGACCAAGGAACGCCACAGATTTCAACAGGACGGACTGACATGTGCATGGAGGTGTCCTGTCTATAAAAGGCTCCCTTAGATGGAATGGATTGCAAGTTGGGGTTTCTTTTTCTTATTAACCACATGAGGACCGCCGTACGTAAATTTACGGCCTCATGTGCTGGTACCTAAAGACCGGACTATTGCCGAAATACGTCCGGCCTTTAGGTACCTTTCTGGCGGGGGGAGGGGTGCGGGGGGGACAGGGGTTAGGTGTTACTAACACCTAACCCCTTCCTCCATAACGTCCAGTCGGAACTGAGTCCGACTGGACGTGTTAACCCTTTCGATCGCGCCGTCAAACATCACGGCGCGATCGAAAGGGATCCGCCGACAATTGAAAGGGATCGGCACCCCCCGCGGCGAGATCGGGGGGTGCCGATGTCAGTACAAGGTAGTCTGGGGTCTGGCCAGTGACCCCAGACTATCGGAGCCCCCACATACCTGGTGATCCTGCCAGGCGGTGGAGGAAGTGAGCGATGTGTCTCACTTCCTCTGCAGCTTACAGGACACGAGCAGGCTCATGTCCTGCTCGTGTCCTGTCTGCTATTGTGCAGAATCAGTTGATGCTTTCATCAAAGCATCAACTGATTCAAGTGTCCTAAAGGGACAGATGAAAAAGTTAAAAAAAAAAGTTAAAAAAAATAAATAAAGTGTATGAAAAAAGTAATAAAGTTCTAAAGTCCAAAAATCCCTTTTTTCTATACAAAATGAATTATATAAAAAAAAGCACTAAAAATTAAAAAAAGCAATGCATATTTGGTATTGCCGCATCTGTAACAACCTGTACAATAAAACTGAAATAATATTTAATGTACACGGTGAACGTCGGGAAAAAAAAACGGAAAAAACGCGCCGGAAGTAATGATTTTTTGTCATCTCATCCTACAAAATATGCTATAAAAAGTGATCAAAAAGTCATATTCACCCCACAACAGTGCCAATAAAAAGCGCACATTTTCCCGCAAAAAATAAGCCCTCAACCAACACTGTCAACCGAAAAATAAAAATGTTACGCCTCTCAGAAGATGGCGATGCAAAAAACATTGATTTATGTCCCCATATGTGTTTTTGTTCAGCAGACTTAGTATTGCATAAAAAAATAACATAAATGAGGTATCGCCGTAACCGTACTGACCCGCAGAATAAAGGACACATGTCACTTATACTGTACGCTGCATGGTGAAAAATTTAAAATGTAAAACTCAATGCAGGATTGATTTTTTTTTTTTTTAATCCAGCAAGAAAGAGTTAATAAAATGTATTCTATAAGTTGTAGGCACCCAAAAATGGTGTCATTACAAAATGCATTTCATCCCGCAAACAACAAGCCCTTATATGGCCACGTCACCAGAAAAATAAAGAAATTATAGCATCTAGCAATGTCAAGGCAAAACCCCCCAAAAATCGCCAAATTATTAGAACACAACTGGCTGCGGCAGGTAGGGAATATATAAGCTGTGCGAGCGAATATCAGGGGACACCCCAGATTTACAGCTTATGAGGGAGAAGACACCAGAAGTGACCCCCAATGTGACCCTCAGAGTGACTCCCCCAATCATAGGAGCTACTGGGACATAGTAGGGAATTTGGTGTTTGCAATGTTCTCCGCACAGCTTACATATTCCCTCTTCGCCATCTGCTGTGCAGTCACGCCTGCAATACTAATACTCACTACACCCCCTGATAAATTCTTTGAGGGGTGCAGTTTTCAAAATGGGGTCACTCCTTTGGGGAATCCGCTTTCCTGGTACCTTACAAGCTCTACAAACATGACATGGCGTACCAAACATCCAAATCTGTGCTCCAAAAGCCGCATAGCGCTCCTTCGCTTCTGCGCCCTGCTGTGCGCCCAAACTGCAGTTTATGCCACATGTATGACACATGTATGACACTGGTGTACCCAGGATAACGGACGTAATGTCATATGTGGGTATAAACTGATATTAGGGCACAGCTGGACGCAAAAGGGAAGAAGGGTTATTGGGTTTTTGGAGCGCAGACGGTTTGGTTTTTGGATGCCATGACACTTTTGCAGAGCTGAAACACGAGTAAAGTGGAATCCCCTGATATGAGACCTTATTTTGGAAACTACACCCCTGAAGGATTTATCCAGGGGTAGAGAGAGCATTTTTAACCCCCAAGTTTTGCTATAACTTATTATCCATAAATGAATACAAAGCTGATTGTGAGAGGTGAAAAATGACAATTTTTCCAGGAATCCGTCATTTCAGTGCGTAACATGTTGTGCCCATCTTGTATCAGAGATGAACGCTCTAAAAGCTGTTGTGCCCAGGATACCCGCTTACCAGTTTTTGGAGTGTCTCTGCTGACATAAGTTGGGCACAACATATCGGGCACTAAAATGGCGAATCTCTGGAAAATTTTCATTTTTAACTTCTCATTATCAGCTGTGATTTCATTTCTGGAAACTAAATAAATGCAACACTCGGGTTAAAAGTGCTCGCTACACCACTTGATAAATCCCATGAGTGGGGTAGTGTCCAAAATGGGGTGACATGTCTGCAGATTCCACTTTATTGGCAATTCAGGGGCTTTGCAAAAGTGGCATGACGTCCAAAAACCAAACTATGCTCCAAAAACCAAAAGCGCTCCTTCCCTTCTGTGCCCGGCTGTGCCCAAACAGCCATTTATACCCACATATGGCATTAAGTACGTTATCCGGGGTACACCAGTGTCATACATGTGGGTATACACCGCTATTTGGGTACCCAGCAGGACGGAGATGTGAAGGAGCGATATGTGCTTTTGGAGTGCAGATTTAGATTCTTTGTTTTTGGACACCACATCACATTTGCAGAGGCCCTAAAATTGTCCCTACAAAATGGGGTCACTTCTTGGTGAATTCCAGTTTACTGTCACCTGTGTAGTTTCTAAAATGGGGTCACAATGGGGGGGGTTTCCATTGTATTGATACTTTAGGGGCTCAGCTAATGCGACATGGCACCTGAGAACTATTCCAGCTACATCTGCTTTCTAAAAGCCAAATAGCGCTCTTTCCATTCTGAGCCCCACCATGTACCCATACAGCAGATTATGGCCACATATGGGGTATTGCCGTGTTAAGAAGAAATTGTGTAACAAACTCTGGTTTTTTTTTAATTCTTCAGCTACTTGCAAAATTAAAAATATGGCGCTAAATGGACGATTAATTGGAAAAAAAAGTAATTTTTCATTTTTACGTCCCATTGTTAATAAAATCTGTGAATCAGCTGTGAGGCCAAAATGCTCACCAAACCCCTAGATAAATTCTATGAGGGGTGTAGTTTCCAAAATGGGGTCACTTTTAGGGGGTTTCCACTTTATTGGTACACTAGGGGCTCTGCAAATGCGACATGGCACCTGAAAAATATTCCAGCAAAATCTGCCCTTCAAAAGCCGAACAGCGCTCTTTCCATTCTGAGCCCCGCCATGTTCCCATACAGTAGATTATGGCCACATATGGGGCATTTCTGTGTTCAGGAGAAATTGTGTAACGAACTGTAGTGAGCTTTTTCTCCTTTATCCTCTTGTGAAAATGAAAAATTTGGGGCTAAATTGACAGTTTGTTGGAAAAAAAGTAAATTTTCATTTTCATGTCCCAATGTTAATAAAATCTGTGAAACAGCTGTAGGGTCGAAATGCTCACTCTACCCTTTGATATGTTCTGTGGGGGGTGTAGTTTCCAAAATGGGGTCACTTTTAGGGGGTTTCCACTGTATTGGTTCTCTAGGGGCTCTGCTAATGCGACATGGCACCTAAAAATTATTCCAGCAAAATCTGCCATCCAAAAGCAAAATAGCGCTCCTTCCATTCTGAGCCCCGCCATGTACCCATACAGCAGATAATGGCCACATATGGGGTATTGCCGTATTCAGGATAAATTGTTTAACAAACTTTGGGGGGCTTTTACTCCTTTAACCCCTTGTGAAAATGAAAACTTTGGGGATAAAGTGACATTTTAGTAATTTTTCTTTTACACATCCCAATGTTAGTAAAATCTGTGAAACAACTGTAGGGTCTAAATACTCACTATACCCCTTGATGAATTCTGTGAGGGGTGTAGATTCTAAAATGGGGTCACTTTTGGGGGGTTTCCATTGTTTTGGTACGCTAAGGGCTCTGCAAATGCGACATGGTGCCTGAAAATTATTCCAGCAAAATATGCTGTTCAAACACCCAGTGTCGCTCCTTCCCTTTCGTGCACTGCCGTGTGCCCAAAAATCAGTTTACACCCACATGTGGGGTATTTCTGTGCACGGGAGAAATTGCATAACAAAATGTGAGATGCATTTTCTCCTTTAACCCTTTGTGAATGTGATAATTTTAGGTCTAAATGAATGTATTAGTGAAAAAAAATGAAATGTCTAAATTTGACCTCCATATTATTTTTATTCTTATGAAATGCTTAAAGGGTTAACAAACATCCCAAATGCTGTTTTGAATAATTTGAGGGGTGCAGTTTTGAAAATGGGGTGATTTATGGGGGTTTCTATTATATAGGCCTTTATAATTCCTTTCAGAACTGAAGTGTTCCCTAAAAAATTAGTTTGAGGAATTTTCTTGTAAATCTGAAAAATCGCTGTTACACGTGTAAGCCTTGTAACATCCAAAATGAATTAAAAGACAATCAAAAGATGATGCCAATATAAAGCAGAGATATGGGAGATAATATTTATTCATGTATTTGAATGGTATGACTATCTGCCTGAAAAGCAGAGAATTTCACATTTTGAAAATTGCAATTTTTTCCAAATTTCCATCAAATTTGCTAGTTTTTTTTATAAATAAATGCAAAAATATTGATTAGTGTTTACCACTAACATGAAGTATAATGTGTTACGAAAAAACAATCTCAAAATCACTTGTGTAAGTTAAAGCGTCTCAAAGTTATTGCCATTTAAAGTGACACATGTCAGTTTTGAAAAAAGAGGCCCGGTCCTTAATGTACTTCTAGGCCTGGTCCTTAACCGGTTAAAACCAGATTCTGAAGTAGATCACTTTTTTCTAACCTGTTTACAGATTTGTTTTCCCCCATTCTATATCTCATACATGATTATGGGGGCGGCCATCTTATCCAAGCTTTTTTATCGGCTCTTTTAACATTTAACAGTGATTTGCTTTCTTGCCTCAAGACTATAGGCAGCAAGACATTGGAGGGGGAGTAGATAAACGGTTGACACCATGTATTGTCAGTAGTGGATGCAATGATGGATCAGTGGTATTATCTTCTAATGCAATGCTTATAGTAAATGCTACACCTCTGGCGACTGCTGGAGAGAAAACACTAACATAATTGGATGTTCTATCTATTATTAGGCTTAGTGGCCAGAGTGAAAATGACAGGGTAAAGTACATTAAAAAATAGAGAGCGAGGCAAAAGAATTTATTTTTAACTATTTTTTTTTAAAAAAAAAAAGGTTCTAAATTTGTAACAAAAATTAGATGAAAAAAAATAAAATAAAATTATATATTATAATCTCCTAACTGAAAAATGTCTTGTAAAGTATCATAATAGCCAGAGCTCCAGTAACGAAAATCTAACATATCTAAAGAGGAAAAGTATTAATAACTTTAATCTTCGTATTTAATCTCAGCAGGCTTTTAGTTTTACCTCGCATACTTCACATCAGTAGCTTAGAGGTAAATGGAGAGAAGAAGCTGAAGCATCAATACAGAACGGTTTTGGGTCAACTCCAAGAATAAGTGCAGAACCTGAAGGTCAAGAGCCTGTTGTGGGTTTAGACTAAAAACTACTATTAGACTAAGTAGAGAAACCAAAGTGGAACCAGCACATGGCACAATGCCAACTGTACTTTGAAGAACCATCAGAGAAGGCTCTGCATAGAAAACCAAAGTACAAGGCTGAGCCACTAGAGAAACCATAAAAGTTGGGCACATTCTGGTGTCCTGCCCACACAATACCCTGACTGCCAAGTACTGTATACTATACAAGGACGGCACAGCTTTACCAAGACTTCTCATAAACAGCAAGGTCTGGAAGAGACAAAAGGAAACCAATTACATCAACATCTGTCTCTACAGACATGACTAGAACCCTCCAAGAAAACTCCAGAGATCCTACTGAAGAACTACAGACATCTAGTCAAGTTCCAAAAATGAGAACATCTAAGGCTCCGTTCAGACCATGCCCTTTACTTCCATTTAGCAGAGAAGACCTGTTTAATGGATGCATAAAACATATCATCCGTCTCCATCAGTTTCTGTCTATTTTTTTGGATGGACACAAAAATGAAGTTCCTTAGGGGTCATTCACACTACCACTGGTGACGGTCAGTTGTGTGCGTTGCTATTGTCCTCTACAAGATTTTAGCAGACGACACTAGCTGAACAACTCAAAAATCTGTTAATATTTCCTTTCATTTCAGTGGGATTTTATTGTGCGTCAGTGTCCGTTTACACCAAATCTGTCACATGTCCGGTTTTTTGGGGGGGAGGATTTGCAGATTAAAAATCCTACATGAAGGACTTTTGTGTTAAAAAAAAGTTTCCACTAAATGGATTAGTTAAAAACATGGAGACATTATCAGTAGTTAGTGTCCATTATGATAGGTGTACTTTTTTTTGAATTTTTTTTTTAACAAACACCTCATAATGGAATTACCGTATTTTTCGGACTACAAGACGCACTTTTTTTCCCCAAAATTTGGGGGGAAAAGAAGGGTGCGTCTTATAGTCCGAATGTGGCGCCTGGCACCCGCTGTAATAGAGAGGCGGATGCCGGCGAGGGATAGATGCAGGTGCCGGGGCCTGAGACATCGCTGCGCTCCTCTGCCCTGCATGAAGCCAGCAGCGGCAGGGGTGATGCTATTCCGCTCCTCCGTCCCCCCGCCGCTGGCTTCAGGCCCCAGCACCTGTGCCAGCGTCTATCCCTCGCCGGCATCCACCTCTCTAGTACAGCGGATGCCGGGTCTTAGTCTGGATTGGTGGCCCCTTCTCCCCCGTACCTGTGAACTTCACCGGCCCCGTACCTGTGAAGTTGCAGGCCGGCTCCTGCGCGGCGATATCGCAGGAGCCGACCTGTTCGGGTGAGAGCCGGGAGCCTAATAAGGCTCCCAGGCCTGTCACTGCTATATAATACTAATATACAGAATGGCCCATAGACGGCAATACAGTTGTATTGCCGTCTATGGGACTTGCAATCAAGTGACCGCAGGTTCAAGCCCCCGGGGGGGGGGGGGGGAATAAAATTGTAAAAAAAAAAAAAAGCTTTAAAAATATATAATAAAAATATGAAATAAAAGTTCTAAATCACTCCTTTCCCTAGAATATATATAACAGTAGAAAAAACATTCTATACGTCCCCGTACAGCTGCAGGGTCACCTGTCAATGTGGCCTTGCAGCTGTTGCAAAACTACAACTCCCATATATTAAATATTTTACCATTTTTTGCTTCAAAATTTTTTTCCGCTATTTTCCTCCTCTAAAACCTAGGTGCGTCTTATAGTCCGAAAAATACAGTAAATACTAATGTGAACACTGTCTTACCTTTGTGCTTTGTTTATTTTTTTTTTTTAATATTAACCTTTATGTAAACAGATGTCTGTCTGTTTGATATTGTAAACTTATGTAAATAATACAGGTAAACAGGCTCCATTCAGAGGACTCTTTACAAGATTTATCTAATTTTATCATATGCATTCAATCTGTTTACAGAGATCGATATTAAAAAGAAAAAAAATCTGTTTTAGTTTTTTTTGGACACAAATGCATTTGTGTAAAAAAAAAAAAAATTTAAATGTTGATTTCTATACCTTTAGCAGATGCAAAGGGATGGCTATATAAATAAGGTAAAAACACAACCTATATGTAGCCGAAGCTGTTAAGAACAGACCTTGGCCCTAGAAAACAAAAGCAAACACTCGAGGGCTGTCACAGCTAAAAACAGGAGTTGCTATTTATATGGTTTTCAGATTAGACATAAGTCTAGGTTAAAATGTGCCAGATTTATCACAGTGTCTAATCCTGGATGATAAATCTGTTATATTATTAGACTCAAGTCCAACTTTACACATCCCATTACTTGGCTATGTTCGCAAGAAAAATACAACAAAGTTTGGTACATTTGGTGCACGGGGTCGCGACTTTCTGCTCAGCCTGAACATTTTTTGTACAAGTCACCAGAGTTTTGTTGCGTTTTGCTTTGTTTGCTCCAACATAACCTCCCATAAAGGAGATTACATGTTATGTGGAGAACACTGGAAGAGCTGCTGTTACTTATAGCTAAAATGTTGTGTCTCATCCGTCTCCACTGGGATTACAGAGTTAGGAGTCAATGAACTGATCGGATCCATTACAGATTTCTGTAAACATCCGTCGGGTGAGTTTTCACTTAACTGGTTCAGGACCATGAAATTCAGTTTTGTGTTTTTGTCTTTTACTTCCTTAACAGGAAGGGGAGTAATTGAAAGTTTTTTTTATACTTTATATAATATTTTTTTTTTTCAGATTTGAAATAAACTTTTTAAAATATTTATTTTTCTAGCCCCCATAGGGCACTTGAGCCAGCAATCATTAGATTGCATATACCATAGACAGCAATACTACAGAGTTACTATAAAGCCCTGCCACAGGCAGGTCTGAGAAGTCATATAGCATTGGCAGGCATCAGAGGGCTCCCGACTGCCATAGCAATGGAATGGCTCAAGTGATCTCCCTGCGGGATTGGTATTCAATAACAGGAGACCGAAGGTGGAAGTAACATCTCAGGCACCATTGGTTACATTTTTTATGTTGGGTCAAAAAACTATAAAATGTCAAACTTATCAACTTGGTCACATTTTAACTGAACAGCAGGCACTGAAGAACTATTTCAGGAGTAAGGAGACTACAACCTAGCCTAGTGATAGGAGGTTGGGGGGGGGGGGGGGCGCCTCAGTGAAGAAGAGGGAGGCGTACCATGATCACACAGGAAGTAGGGGAGAGGTTACAACCACCATTTTTTTTTTTTTGAGTAGCCATCCTGAAAGGCATGTTTCTGGAATGAATGGGCTCCTAGAAGATTCCTACATGGAATGGACCCAGTAGATGGCGGAGGTGGCGTGGGCACAGAAACAGGTGCTTAAACATTCTAGGAACCTGTACATTCTAGGCGCTACCATCTTGAAGAATTACACAAAAAGAGATAACTTAGCCAAAAATAAGCTTATTGTGTGTAATACTGAACCTTCACCAAGTCACCATGGTAGGTATGATTGCCAAACCAAGATTACCGGGGGAGACTGAATAGTGTTGTAAGACGTACAATATATATTACCAAGTAATGTGGTGGTCAAGTGTCATATAGCATATAACAGCAGCAATAAAGCCAGTTTAGCTACAATTTTCTAAAAGGTTACAATGCTTTCAAATAACATTTTAAAGATATTAATACAAAAAAAAAAAAAAAAAACCTAACAAAAAAAATCTTTAACAATAACCAAACCGTAATGTAAGGGCTCGTTCAAACGGGGCAAGAGGTGGCAGATTTTGGCACTGAATCCTCCTCAAAATCTGCCCCCTCACAATGGAGGTCTATGTAGAATGCTAGCGTTCTTTTTTCCGTGAGTGGTTTGTTCCCACTAGTGGAAAAAAGAAGCGAGCTGCCCTTTCTTCAGGCAGATTCCGCGGTTGATTCAGCCCCAGCGTCCTCCTCGCGGCAGCACCCTCCGGACTAGGCCCATTCATTTGGGCCTACTCTGGAGCAGGAAGCCGCGACTGTCGGAAGCCGCGTCAGGTGCATTTTGGTCCTATTCTGACACGGCTTCCCGCGTCAAAATCAGGATCAAAATATGCCGTCCCGTGCCCTGTGTGAACTGGAATAAAAAGAATTCCACATGAACAACAATATCTAAAATAACAGGAAAAAAAACAGTCAATCTTTAGTTCCAGACTGCACCACAATGAAGACAAACAGAATTTTAAGACGCAAACTAGACCCTCTCCATTACAATTCATGTCAGTGGTTTCAGGGATAAGATTTGGTGTTTCTGGCAGGCCAATATTAGTATACGGATGTTATACATGCCACCAGTCACATGGAGAGATACTACTCCTGACATGTAGAAATGTGGCACTAATGTGTCAGAACACAATGCATTATAGTACATGACAAGCCGGCCCATCACAGTGAATAGACACCGCGTCATAAACCATGAGGCTCGGGGGAGTGGAGAAGCTGCTACAGCACATTAGACGCACACCCAATATTCATGGCCTCCGGGCTGACTTTATGCACAGTCTGACCTGTAAACCTGGATGAGGCAGCAGAATAGTTGTCAAACCAGAAATCTTAAGTGTGTAAGCCTGTGATAGTGTACACGTACTATACATATAGTGCCAGTGCGTACTATACAGTTATTACAGGGATTTTCTGGCCTGGGACAGTGACTATGAAGCTACCTAGATCCTAATACTCTGACCAGGCCTTCATGTGTCTGTTTGGCAACCCATGACTGCAGCGTGTCATATGGAGGACAACCCTTTATCCTAATCTGAAGGCCCTCTGGCAAGTCATGAAGATGGCATCTACCGACAGTCTCAAACATTGGGAAGACATTTGTTGTATGTGACACCATTATCCTCTGAGTGGTGATCATGATGAACAATTCAATGTACATGACTTGTCACTGGCCAAAAAAAACCTGACAAATATTTCGGCTGTCAGCCCACACACAGACAAGGCTGAGCCTCAGGTTTCCGTTACGGATCTCCATGCCCACTCTAAAGATTTTCCACATTAGAACTGGCAGGATAACCCATCATGTGAATATACAATGAAGGCGGCTGCACCAATCAGACGTAATTCACCTGTACCTGCTAACATGGATGATACGCTTACACAATATTCGTAAGGCACATGCCAAGCATGAAAAACCCTTCATCTGATCCTTTGTTACCCCAGAGGTGTCTGACAACAGACCATTCTCCTGTGAGAACACATCCGTGCAAAGCTGAACCAAATATGAATACAGCCATTGACGGTATATGCCCCGGGTTTGCCTAAACCCCAATGGAACTGTATCGGTGCTCCCTGCACACCAAACCCGCTTTACAGACATTAAATTCATTGGTCACATGGCCTGTTTGTAGCTCAGTCCTATTCAAGTGACCAGGCTGAGCCGCCATACCAAGCACAGTAGATATACTTGTTGAACACTGCGGCCTCTCCATACAGCTGAGTTGAAGGGGGAGGGGGAGAGAGGAGGAGTTTACGTTTAAGACCCTTAAGTATCTTCAATGGATGGCCTATACCAAGAATAAGTCATCCATTGTTAGCAGCCCTGGAAAGCCACTTTAGGCTAAGGCCACACATTGCAGAGACGCAGCTTTTTTTGTTACAGATTTTGCTGCGGTTTTTTAGTCAAAGCCAGGAGTAGGTTAAGCAGAAGGGAAATATAAGAACTTCCTATATATTTAAAAAAAAGGAAAAAAAAAAAAAAGACTAAGAAAACACAAACATCCGTGGGAGGTTTTGCTGATCAGCTGTGTGAAGCGGCTGCCAAATGTGTGAGCAATAGTCTCTTCACAGATGTTCTTGGTATCAAAGTTAAGCTCATTCACTTGAATGCGACTGAGCTGCAATCAGGTCATGTAACTGATGTATGTGATGTCACATGGCCCGAAAAGCAGAACTCAAGGAGTGCCACGGAAGTCCCACATGTCGGCTCTCCAAATGATGACCTCATAGGGATAGATGGAACGGTCACAGAAGTTCCTGGAGATTTATCATTTGGACATAAGTGAGGACTAAGCTCAAGTCTGAAACCCCCTTCGGCAAAAATGCTAAATGACAAATTTGCATTCAAGGGTCTGTAGAGTGTCAGACCTGTCAAAAAGTCATGCGTGTCAATGAAGCATAGAACCATTAACATCAACAAAGCCAGGCTGCAATACCAGGCACAACCTGCAGAAAGGTGTGGTGCTGAATATTGTAGAAAGCAGACATTTTTTTTCTAACCCTTGACACCACTGTAAAGCCTTTGGGAGCCAGGTATATGGCTGTGCAGTTGTATATAGCACCACATTCTCGAAGAAGTAATGGCACCAACTAAAAAAATCTAAATAGACCCATAAAATGGCAACTACTGTATATAAACATAATGCAAAATGAGGCAACAAAAAAGGGATCACCCAGAGATATACAAGTGACATCTGTCCAAAGCTGGCGCCAACTCATGTGGCATTGTGCAACACCAAAACAATTCAAGCAAGGAAAGCTAAAGCAGTCGTCCATGATGAAGACTCAATGACCTGCGCTTGAAGGGCATTGTCCCACCACATACACAGGATAGGAGATCTGCTCCAGATTAGTGGGGGTCCAGCTGTAAGGACAGAGGGGGTCTGCCTACCCAGTCATTTCCTGCCACTGATCCATTTAGACTGGGAAGTCAATCACCCACGTTCTTGTACTTGGTGGGCCCCCAATAATATGCAACTTAAGTCCTATTCTGTGCATAGCAAGTCCGCTGCTTTGGTATGATGACCCCCTTCAATCCAATGGAGCAGTAGATGACACTTGAGGTTTAATTCACTTCTGCGCATGAGTTTCCGTTCGCGGAGTCTGCTTGGGGACCGACCTCCCCCCCCCCCCCCCCCGAATGCAAACTTAATCCACATAAAAAGCAGTTACCTTAGGAAACTCGCAGACCTCATGGACTGGTTTCTGTACAAACAATGCAGAGAGATAAGTGCTACTTGCAAGACTTGTTTCTCCGCAATTTTCATGTGGACAGGGGAACGGAGTGGCCCGAACGCAGATGTGAACAGGGCCTAAGATTGCAGTCAATGACAATGGTTGGCGGTGTCCACATCACATAACGACGGATACAGAAAGAGCACCCTCTGTTTACATCGATCAACATTCACTTTAATGTAAAAAAAAAAACCCACATCACGTTTATTATCGTCATGTGCGCATAAGTTTATTGTTCTTCTAAAAGTAAACAAACAAGATGGAAGAAGGCGTCCATACCCTATTACATTACAGTAACTGGCGATGGATGTAAACATGGGGTGCTCTGTATCCGTCATTCTCATTGGTTTTTAGCCCGTTGTCCCAAAACTAAGATCATAATAAAATAAGAAGCCAGTGCGAACGTAACCTTAAAAAATCAAAACTTATCAAGCACAGAACAACATGGTGGACTTATCTCGCCTGCACGTATTCATCTGTAGCACAACAGCCCCCTTTTGTATTGATGGTGGGGTCAACCAGGTATGTAAGTAAAGTCTAGCGTGTATGGGCTCCATGGAGGATCAGGTGTAAGGTGGTGGGCACAAGGTCTGAAGATCAATTGGGGATGGGGGGTAGGATTCTCCTAGGAACCCATCCACTCAAGGTGCCACCATCTGTCAAACTATACAGTCATTTAAAATTAACATACTCAATACAGGAGATCCATAGACAGTAATAGACACAAACCAAATAGTATACACAAGTAACAATCACAAGATACCAGCCCCATCTGTAACGTAGTCATGTGACCTGGTGGGGTTATATGGTAACCTCTAGGAGAGCGCTGTGTGGAGGACAGGGGCAAGTTTGTCCTAGGAGTCCATACATCTAACTAGTCATACAAGTTATACGGCCAATACCAGAGACCCAAACCTTGTATACAAACAACGGGACAAGTAACAAGTCTTCCCCATTTGTAGACTGCAGTCATGTGACTCGTATGGGGGCAGATGGTCTTGTGTTAGGGCTGAGGAGGTGGAGGACAGGGGCAGGATTCTCCTAGGAGTCCATACATTGTAGGCGCAACCATCTACCTGGTCATACAAGTTATATGGCCAATACCAGACACAAACAACGGGACACAAGTAACGTCACACATCAGCCCCATTAATAACACGCAGTCATGTGACATACAACAAGTTTATAACAATAACCTGCCATGGCGGCCACTGTTTACAAGGCGCCAAAAGACAACCATCACAGTGATTGGGCGACCCCGCTGACAGACGCTCTGGTCAATCACAGGTTAATATTTCTAGGATACAGCCTGCCCCCCATGGCCCCCCAGCTGCAGACTTTCCTGGACTTTGTAGTCCTCCAGACTTGTCAGTGATGCCAGGACAGGTGCAGCTGAGCCACAGAGCTAGCAATCTAATGCAAGCAGGGGGTGGGCACGTCATGCCCAGCACACAATGCCAAGCAGGCGCCTCCCCCCGTCCGCCATGGGCACAGGCCCGTACCGGGGGGAGGGGGGTACCGGTATGACCCGGTGGCGGGAAGCCCCAGTCGCCTCCTCCCCCTCCCCCAGTTCCCGCGCTCCGGCCTCCATCTTCCACCCCCGGCTCACCTCCTATGGACATCCCGGGTCTTCTCCTTGCTCCGGTCGTCCCGGTCCTCCCGCCCGGGGGGGTCAGGGAATGGTTCCCGATACACCTAGTCCTCGGGTGAGGGGCACAAAGGATCCGGCGGGAGGGGGTTAATACCCCAGCAGCCCAGGCCCCGGCCTGGCGGAGAGCGCTACTACTGGTAGCCGTCGGAATAATATTATATTGCCCGCTGTAGGTGGGGGGTGCGGGGGGGGTCGGGTAAATATCAAATAATAATAATAATAGGAATAACCCCCGGGCCGCGCCTGGCAGGGAGCAGCAATCCTAAGCCGCCATCTGGCGGTATCTCGCTCACCGGAATGGCGCCGTCGCTTGTCCGGGGAACGGGCGCCCTCTGGCGGAGACAGACCGGGAGCTCCAGAGGGGGCGGTGTCGATTTGATCGCCATGGAAACGGGCGGGAGAGAGGGAGGCGTTACCCGTACGGTCACCATGGACCTGAAGGGGGCGGTGTCGAGGTATCACCAAGGCGCTTATTAGTCACTACTAACTGCGCATGCTCAGCATTTCCTCTAGCTGTCCAATGTGCGCATGCTTGGTGAAGAAACGGGGTAGCGCTTTAGGGAGGAAGTGCGCATGCGTACAATCCAACCCTGCCCAGCCGGGAGGTCACTGTGCTGTCATGGCAACAAGAACGTCAAGGGCGCTAGAGAGAATTAATCTGGCCCGCACAGTGCTGCCATCTACTGAAGCAATGGCCGTATTACACCTACTGCTGCAATGGTCTCAGCAAAACAGCAAAGGAGGAACTGGTCTAGTCTGGTGAAATCAGACATTCCTGCAGATATAAAATATCCAGCAATAGCCTGAGTCAGATCATTTATTATTTCACATTTATGGGCCATATCTGTGTCATTTTTTGCTGTTTTATGTTCTTGTTGTACCTTCACTTTTGTAATATTGGGGAAATGTACAGAGAAACGGTTATAAAAGGAGCGAACATGCGATCGAATTTCAGTCATGGATTCCCAATAATTTTAATACTGGTGACGGGGGAAGGTAAAATAAAAAATAACTGATACTCACCTACCTCTGATCCCTGGTTTGAGCAACACAGCCCTCATCCTAGATGACCGTTGGGACCAATCATTGGCTTCAGCAGTCACATTTTGGATACTGGTAACAGGTCATCACTGGTACCTGACATGGCAGGGGTGTAACTAGAAAAGACAGGCCCCCCCATGCATACCTCCCAACTTTTGAAGAACCGAAAGAGGGGCAAATTTTAGCCCCACCCACTTTTGTGTTGACTCCGCCCACTCGTTAATTTTTCATGTGCCCGCACACAGCATAATCCTCCTACAGTCACCCGTACATTATATGTCCCCCCTCTATCTCTCCCCCAGTTTCATATACACCCTTCATCTGCCCCCAGTTTCATGTCCCTCTTCCATCTCTGCCCCCAGATTCATGTCCCTCCATCTCTGCCCCCAGATTCATGTCCTCTCCATCTCTGCCCCCAGATTCATGTCCCCTCCATCTCTGCCCCCAGATTCATGTCCCACATCTCTGCCCCCAGATTCATGTCCCCTCCATCTCTGCCCCCAGATTCATGTCCCCTCCATCTCTGCCCCCAGATTCATGTCCCCTCCATCTCTGCCCCAGATTCATGTCCCTCCATCTCTGCCCCCAGATTCATGTCCTCTCCATCTCTGCCCCCAGATTCATGTCCCCTCCATCTCTGCCCCCAGATTCATGTCCCACATCTCTGCCCCCAGATTCATGTCCCCTCCATCTCTGCCCCCAGATTCATGTCCTCTCCATCTCTGCCCCCAGATTCATGTCCCCCCATCTATGCCCTCAGATTCATGTCCCCCATCTCTGCCCCCAGATTCATGTCCCACATCTCTGCCCCCAGATTCCTGTCCCTCCATCTCTGCCCCCAGATTCATGTCCCTCCATCTCTGCCCCCAGATTCATGTCCCACATCTCTGCCCCCAGATTCCTGTCCCTCCATCTCTGCCCCCAGATTCATGTCCCCCATCTCTGCCCCCAGATTCATGTCCCTCCATCTCTGCCCCCAGATTCATGTCCCCACATCTCTGCCTCCAGATTCATGTCCCACATCTCTGCCCCCAGATTCCTGTCCCTCCATCTCTGCCCCAAGATTCATGTCCCCACATCTCTGCCCCCAGATTCATGTCCCACATCTCTGCCCCCAGATTCCTGTCCCTCCATCTCTGCCCCCAGATTCATGTCCCCCATCTCTGCCCCCAGATTCATGTCCCTCCATCTCTGCCCCCAGATTCATGTCCTCTCCATCTCTGCCCCCAGATTCATGTCCTCTCCATCTCTGCCCCCAGATTCATGTCCCCACATCTCTGCCCCCAGATTCATATCCCACATCTCTGCCCCCAGATTCATGTCCCACATCTCTGCCCCCAGATTCATGTCCCACATCTCTGCCCCCAGATTCATGTCCCTCCATCTCTGCCCCCAGATTCATGTCCCTCCATCTCTGCCCCCAGATTCATGTCCCACATATCTGCCCCCAGATTCATGTCCCACATCTCTGCCCCCAGATTCATGTCCCTCCATCTCTGCCCCCAAATTCATGTCCTCTCCATCTCTGCCCCCAGATTCATGTCCCCCATCTCTGCCCCCAGATTCATGTCCCCCATCTCTGCCCTCAGATTCATGTCCTCTCCATCTCTGCCCCCAGATTCATGTCCCCCATCTCTGCCCCAATGTCATGCCGTCCTCTCCTTCATCTGCCCCCAGATTCACGTTCCACCTCCACATTAAACTTACCTTCTCCTCCGCTCCCTCGCCGCCTCTCTCGCTGACACATGCGGCTGAAGGAAGGAGCTGACACAGGTCAGCTCCTCGCTTCGCCACTGCCCGCCTCTCTCCCTGACACATGTGGCTGAAGCTGCTCGCGTGCTCGCTTCGCCGCTGCGTCTCTCTCTCTCGCTGACACATGCGGCTGAAGCGAGGAGCTGACCTGTGTCAGCTCCTCGCTTCGCTGCTGCCGCCGGCTCCTGGCGTGTACATCGCGTCTACAAGCCAGGAGCCGGCGGCAGCAGCGAAGCGAGGAGCTGACACAGGTCAGCTCCTCGCTTCAGCCGCATGTGTCAGCGAGAGAGAGACGCAGCGGCGAAGCGAGCACGCCAGCAGCTTCAGGGAGAGAGGCGGGCAGCGGCGAAGCGAGGAGCTGACCTGTGTCAGCTCCTTCCTTCAGCCGCATGTGTGTTCAACTCAGATCTGCGTCCTCTGGACATACCTCCCTCCAACCGGGACCGCGGGACATGTCACCCAAATCGGGACTGTCCCGCGGAAATCGGGACGGTTGGGAGGTATGCCCAATGTCCTACACATGGTATTACCGGGGGGGCTTTACTGGCTAACACATGGTATAACACCTACCTTACTGGTCCCCACAAGGTATACTGTCCCCATACAGTAAGTGCCCCTGTTACAGATACCATACACTAAGCACGCACACTTCAGGGCCCTATAAAGTAAGTCCAGGCCTCCATAAAGTAAGGGCCCCTGTTATAGGCCATCACACAATATAGTGTCCCCACATACAGGCCTCCAGCAGGTATCGGCTGATATTCCATTAGTTATCCCTGCTCTTGTCTACAGCCACCTCCGCCTAGGCCTCCAGGGACGTAATATGCAGTGCCCCCTGGAGCCCTAAGTGGAGGCAACAGTGGATAGGAGCAGGGATATGTAAGTGAAAATTGGGTGTTACTTGCTGGATAATCCAGCAGATAAAGCCTTGTTAAAAACATGCAGCAGGGATCCCTAAGATCACAGGCCCCATAGCACCCACTAGGGCTGCTAAGGCGGTAGTTACATCTCCTGGGATATGGGATAGGATATTGATGGGATATCCTTGGGATAGGCCATTGATATTATATGTAGTGGGGTTCCCACACTGGAGACCTCTGCAGATCACCTGTACCTAGACAGTGTAGCTCTTGGCATTGTTTACAAAGTAGGTACTACAGCTCTGTCCCATTGACTAAAGTTCTTTCTTTAATGGGACAGCACTGGAGTACCTGCACTAGAGTACCTACACTGGAGCACTGGAGTACCTACACTGGAGCACTGGAGTACCTACACTCATCGCTACACGAGTGAGCAGTGGGATTTGCAATATGTAAATAATAACCTGTCTGACTACAGGTGATCTCCGGGAGTCCCAGGTGTAAGGCACCCCCAAATGTAATATTGTTGGCCTATACTAAGGATAAACCATCAGTATTAGAAATCATGTAATGTGTATGGCCTTTAAGCTGGCCATGCACATTACATATCAGTCAGCCATGATCCATCTGTCCAATTGATAATGGGATTGTTCGTACATACAAACCCAACATTAACAACTAAACTTCCCAATCGGAGGATAGTCAAGTTATTTTAGAATAAGCACAATTGGGGAAATTTATTAAGAAAAATGCGCCAAAAAGCCAACTAATGTACGGCTAGTGATGTAATGTTAGACTAGACAGTCTAACAACACACCAGATTTACCATTGAGATCAAACAGACGCAGTATAGGACTATCTCGTCTGAAGGTGCACTGTCTAAAACTTAGACACTATTAGTAAATCTGCCCAAATGAGTCGGCACGAGTTGACTGATGATAGGCTGATTATGCCAAGCCTTGATGTTTTTGGCTGACCACCAAACGAAAATTGGACTGACATCCAATATAAATTAGCGGGTCAGATGGTCCTTCCAAAATCTACAGGTTTTACTTTATTTATCAACACCCCTAATTGTCCATTCCTACACCCTAATTTCTTTCAGTGATGGCCACCCCAGTCTTGTTTTCCACTGCTGTATTTGACCAGTCCACCTAGTCAGTCCACTCACGCGGTGGTTTTTGCTATTTCATCTTTTACTAGCTACAAGTCCACAAGAACATGGCGAGATGTGTAATTCTATCTTGTTGCGCTGGGATTACAGTTCTTCCCAGGAGACGATGTCTCTTAGTCTTCTGCATTATTCCACATATATGACAAAGGGGAAATGAACAAATGAAACTCAAGATATAATGGAATAGAAAGGAAACAGGAACAGCCTTATTCTATGGAAATACTGGCAGGCCTACAGTGTCTGCCTCCCCGGCGCTGTAGAAAATTATTCACTTTCTGATAATTCCCTGGCTGAAACAAAGGCAACCAAAGTCACATGATCCAGAAGAATCATAAATAACACAAAATGATGTAATGGGGAACAATGGATCAATGAATATTTCATTTATTTATTTCATTATTCATGAACCTTCACTTATATTCTCTCAACAATGAAAGAAGCAGAAGCAACTCTTTACCCTCCAGGAGAAACATTTTACCTGGAATCAGGATTACGTGCAGATTTTCTGTGTTAATTTCAATGCAAAAAATTTGCTTTGTTATGCATTACCACTAAAGTCAATGTGAAATTCCATTTGTCATGTATGTGATGCAGTTTTTTTTCCATGTGGATAAGGATAAGGGGGCGTTCACACTACTGTTAGTAGTGTCTGTTGCTAGCATCAGTTACAAAATGTTAACAAGGACAGTAACATTAAATCCATTAAAAATCCCCTTGATTTCAATGGGATTTGATCTGTTGTCCATGACTATCCATTTTAACCAAACCCATCACATGTCCATTATTTTAGCAGACATAATAACACGGGGTGCAGGATTTTTGTGTCCGTTCATAATAATGGACTTATGATGGACGTTAAAGTGCGTAACTATCGGGGCAGCAGTGGTAGCGGCTGCCACAGGGCCTGGGACATTACGGGGCCTAGTGACAGTCTGAAAAGACCCCCCAAGTATAATAATTGTTCATGGGTGTTCACAATGGGGCATAACACTGTGTGCAAGGGCCCCTAGGGGAAATAATACTGTGTGCAGGGGCCACTATGGGGCGTAATACTATATGCAAGGGCCACTAGGGGAAATAATACTCTGTGCAGTATATTATGGGGCATAATAGTGCATTTAGGAATGCGGGGGGGGGGGGGGTTGGTCGGTCGGGGTCTTCGGCGTTGGTCGTGGGGGTCCCATTCCTAGTTCTGCCACTGGTTAAGTGTCCATTATTTTTTAACATTAATGTCAATGCTTAATGACAGTAACAGACGATTGTCCATTATACTGTCTGCACTGTAGGGATTGTAGGGTTGTAGGTTGGACTTGATGGACTAATGTCTTTATCCAACCTCATCTACTATGTAACTATATGCAACTGCCAGGGTTTTTTTGCACATGCTCAGAAAGCAGAACAAAAAAAAAAGCAAGAAGCTGGACAGTATAAAAACTGCCAATAACAAACAATAACTTATGTTAATGTGTAGCGCCTGTTTATGTCCGTTATGAAAGTATCTGTTTTGTTTTTATTTTTTTTTAACGGCCCCTATCATAACGGACATCCAACGGTAGTGTTAATGCTACCGTTCCACTCATAAAAAACATAGCAAAATCTGCAACAAAAAAAAGCAACCGTTCTGCAATGTGGGGCCTAAGCCTAGTTGTGGATCATAAAATAGATTTCAGTAAGGTGTAAAAAAAATATATATATTAATGCAACTTTTATTACATTTATTTAAAATTTATTCAGGCAAAAGATATTGAGAGAGATTTACTAAGCAAAATGTGACATTGACATGTTGTACAGCACATTTATCAAGTGTTTTAGATACTATTCTAACTTGTGGGTGGTGTGTCAGGAAAAGAGTGTAGCCACGTAGAGATGTGGTGTGGTCTAAGATACAACTCTGTGCACCAAAAGAACTTTTAAGCCAGCTAGTAAGTTATACAAGACAGTACAACAATCAAGAAAGTGCTGGTCACCACTAACTGCATTGGAAGCTCCTAACACTATAGACCAGGGGTAGGGAACATTTGGCTCTCCAGCTGCTGTGAAAGTGCAACTCCCAACATGCTCCATTCACTTCCATGGGAGTTCCAAGAACAGCAGAGCAAATATACACACTGGGAATTGTAGTTTTGCAACAGCTGTAGAGCTGAAGGTTCCCTATCCCTGCTATAGAGTCTCCACATCAATTACACAATATAAAGGGAAAGCCTAAAAACCGCACCAGCTAAGGGTGCATTCACATGGAGTAAAGTGGCGCTGATTCTGCCACAATAACTCGCGACAGGATCAGCGCTGATAAAAAGACTCCCATTGAGTTCAATGTGTTCTGCGCGGAAGACGGAACCCATTGAACTCAATGGGAGTCTTTTTATCGGCGCTCATTCTGCCGCGAGTTATCATGGCAGAATCAGCGCCACACTTTACTCCGTGTGAATGCACCCTAAGGGTCCATTCACACAGTGGAAAATGGTAAGGAATTTGGTGTGGAATTTTCCACACTGAAAAAAAAGCCTCCCATTGATTTCAATGGGTTCTGCTAGCTTTTTTTCCACTAGCGGAATTTTCCGCTAGCAGAACCTATTGAAATCAATGGGAGGCTTTTTTTTTCAGTGTGGAAAATTCCACACCAAATTCCTCACCATTTTCCTCCGTGTGAATGGACCCTAAGTTTTCCAATTGCGGTTCCCTATCTGGGTTTGAACCAGGCTTATGGCTATTTAGTAACTGTTCCAAGCCAAGCGCTGACCAGCACAGAATGGTGAGACTATAGGAACACTGCAAATTATTACACAATATAAAGATGAGACACTGCCATAAACTCTCACTCAGGGGCCAAAATTTACCAACCCCAAGGACCAAAAATGCATGTGCAGTGTAGATTAAAGGTGAATCATGTTCACTGCTATGGTGGAGTTAGTCCCAATATTTATGAGGGCACAAGATGCATCTCAAATCTGAATAGAAGCAGTGAAAGTGGCTACAACTCTGCCTACTTGGGCTACATCCATATGGCCAAGTCTGCCATCCAAGCAAAGCTTCATTGTGATCAGATAATTGTAGAGTAGGTCCTATCTTGCTCCATGATATCAGAATGGAGCGGATCCCCTCTCCCCATTGAAATCAAGGGAGAACGGAAGGCATTCAGATGTCATCCAAATGAATTTCGCTATAAAACCGGCCCATCTTCAACGCGCACACTCGGTTTGTGCATGAGGCCTTTATAAGGCTATAGAAGTTAAAACTACTGTGCAGGGCTCTGATGGTTGACCACTATGCTCACTAGAAAGCCATGTGTCATACCCAAACTCCAGACCTAAATGCCTCCCACCCCACCCCACACACTCCTACTAAGAACCTGATTAAGCAGGAGATCAAGTATGGTGGGGGCATAAGCCGATGGGGAGGTCCAGACCCAGATGACATTGTTCCTGCAAAAAGAAAACAACAACCAGATGGATCAGAATAGTTCTCCTAAAGGGTATGAATGGTTCTGCTATAAGATGGAGAGGGATAAACAAACTGGCTGCACTGGACTAATTTATTATCTAGTGATCTTGACCAGGGTAGGTATTCGAGTTCACAACCCATTCCTTAGCGCACGGTTAGAATGACACAAGACACATTTACTTGAAAACCCTAAATAGGAATGATGTGGGTCATAGCTTTATGGAGAACACTGATGCACAGCGGGAGCACGGCATGTTACAGTCACAGCAAATTAATTGTACTTATCTGATTTGTAACGAGCTGTGCACCTGTGTGTGCATCACATGACCAAGGACTGTACATCACACGACCGTGGACTATACATCACATGACCATGGACTCTATTTCACATGACCATGGACTGTACATCACATGACCAAGGACTGTACATCACATGACCGTGGACTGTATTTCACATGGCCATGGACTGACTTTTAACCACTGGAAGTAAACCATGAATAACAGCATGCAGAGATAAAGAACTCTGTGAGGAAAATTCATACAGAAAGTATATTGGAAAATGCAATTTATGGGTGATCCATAAAAATAGGTGCCTCTTGGGTATAAGACAGCGATGAAAAATGGACATTTTGTACCTCGGTCTTGTGAATGTAGCTGTTATGACCCGGTCTCAGCAGTCTCGGCCTGTTAGGTTCAGGCGCAGAGTGTCCGGACGGCATTCAGCGCGTGAATCACCTGATGCACGGCAGGGGAATGTTCACACCAGACATGCTGTTTCTGCTCTGGCACTCGGGCGTGGATCACGTGGTGAGTGGCCTGGTGGATCAGTGCCGGGTGTGTCTTGGCCTCTGAAGGGGTTAAGTTCTCTGCAGTGCTGAATACTTTACAGGCCATGGGCGAGGCCTTCTCTTTACTATATAAGGCTGTTGTACATGCTACCTGATGCCGGTCTTAAACGTCTGTTCCTGTTCTCAGTAATGGTCTGTTGTCTGAAGCTGCTACCATCTGCATCCCGGCCCATCCAGTTTCTTGCTCCTGTTCACACAGGACTGGTTCACTAAGTATCGAGCTTGTATCCAGACATAGTGTTCCGGGCGCAGCAAGCCCTAGGTATTTTTCTGTTTGGAAGTTTGGAATTTTGGTAGGGGTTTTTTGTGTGTGATCCTAAGTTCTGTTTTTCCCTATCCCTTGCTTAGTTCAGTTATTCTATGTTTCACGTTTATTCTCTTCCTATGCTTTTGTGTTCTCATGTTCACCGTTAGTCCGCGTCTGGACATCCGTGGGGGGCTTGTTCTGTATCTGCCTCTCCTTCGTAAACGTGAAGCTAGACAGGGGCTCTATTTCCCTTGGTAGGTTAGCTACTTCTCCGGCTGTGCTCGTGCCCATTCAGGCAAGTTAGTCGGGCCCACGGCTACTTCTAGTTGTGCGAGGCAGGGTGTAGGAGGATCCACACTAGAAGTCCAAACTGCTCATACTTCGGATTTGTTTTTCTTTTGGTGTGTTTTTCTTGTACTGTACTGAGAAGTTATCAGTCAGCGGCCAGTCCGTGGTCAAGGATCCCCAGACCATAACAGTAGCGTTACATTTCAGATATATATGCTGAATGGCCACTGTATTAGAGACACCCCTTCAGACCACCAAACATCAGCACTCCAGCTCCACCTCAAAGGAAGGGTTAATCAATTAATGCTGATTGCACCAAATGATGTCTCTCTCATCAGCCTGGTGCAATAGAAATCTGGATTCATCTGACCAGTCAATGCTTTCCACTGCAGGGATGCACTCTTGCATCTACTGTACATTGAAATCTTTAGACAGTAATGACGCCATCTACTGTTATAGCCTAAGGTACAAGCAGTTGTGTGTTTGCACATGTTAGTTGGGACACCTGCATTGCATTTGGCTGCTGTTTTCTTTACTTTGCGCCATCTTTTGGTCAGAAGGATTCTTGACATTTTCTTCTGACCCGTTTCATCAATGAATTGTTTACGTCCACAGGATCCCCTTTTACTAGATGTTTTTCTTGGTGTATTCTTGACTGCATTGCATGAGTAAACCCCATTGGGCAGTTTTCCATCACTTTTCCCCATCTGGCACGGCCTAATTGACAGGTCTCTGTCTATAATGGAATATTGATTGCTGATATGCTATAGGATGGAGTAAGCAATATCAATGGACATTTATCACAAGCACCTGAGTATATACAGTAGAACACTTCACTAAAGGGAAATTTGCTTTCTCCAGCCTCTCTACTCACTGCAGTCTGGTTGGTTTCCCAATATTTTCAGATTCAGGGCACCCATGGAAAAAAAATTCTTAGGGAACCCCAACTAAGTAATTTTTCCCATAAGACAAAAAAATTGCAGTTTTGATAGTAGGTGATACATGATACATAAAGTGTCTTTGATTCTCATTTTGCCACTAAATTTAAAGTCTGGGGTACCTTGTCATTGGCAGGATGTATAAACCTTATAAAAATGGTAGAATTACTGTGTCCATACATACTAGAGAATGCTGCTGTGCTGTTTCAATCCACTAATAGAAAGATGGACTCAATACTCATCTCATTTATTTGGGGCGTCTCAAGATCCAAACTCCAAGTCTTCACTCTGCAGCGGCCTAAGCAGATTAGGGGGACGGCATTTCCCATCTTGTTCTTTATTACTTGGCAGGACAACTCCATTATATACAGCCCTGGTTGCTGGCTAATCCAGTGCTGGAATATGAGGCGCATTGGGCCCATTATCTGGGACTAATTCGTGGCTAGTTGTAGAAAATCCAAGCCTATTCTGTGGCAGACAGCTACCCATTCATAGATTGGCACAACAGATATGGCAATAAGCGAAGGAGGTAGCTGGATACAGCGGCATTCTGCTATGGCATAACTCAGACCTCACAGAATTACTTTCTCTACAGAATGCCTTATACCTGGGAGCAATATGGCGTCACATCACTAGGTGACCTATATGAACAGAACACTATAAGTCCTTCAAGTTCTTAAGTGTAACATATAACATCCCAAGCATCCAATTTTTCATGTTCCTTCAGATAAGATATGCACTGTCCACCCAATGTCTGTTGCTGAGAACAAGTATATCTAATTACCCCCTTATGGCTAAGGCCCCACGGCATGAACGCATTGCGGTTCTTTCCACAGCGCTTTTAAGAGAAAGTTCACAGAGTTTTCCTCTGGGGACTTTCTCTTAACATTATATCTACGGGAAAGCTGCCGGCGTTTCCGTAGATATAACTGACATGCTGCGATTTGCAAAGCCGCAACGGCTTTGCAAATCGCAGCGTGTCCGTACTGCGTTTTTTTCCGCAAAGTGGCATGGGATTCGCATGAATCCCATCCCCTTTGCTTGCACTGAAAAACGCTGCAAGGCTCGTCCTTGCTCGTCGGAAGAGAGCTGGCAGCTTGCTGTTACAAGGGAGCTTACTTTTTCTCATAGGAATGAATTGACCAGCGTTGATTGGCTAGTGTACAGCATTCGGCCAATCAACGCTGGTTCTGCCGGAGGCTCGTCTGTGAGGAGGTGGAGTCTAAGATCGGATAACAGCAGTCTACATTGTGGTCCGATATTAGACTCCACCTCCTGGCCAGCGTTGATTGGCCAAATGCTGTGCACTGGCCAATCAACGCTGGCCAATGCATTCCTATGAGAAAAAGTAAGCTCCCGCATAAACACAAGCTGCCAGCTCTCCCTGTACAGTACGTGATTTAGTGTGCAGCAACTCAGAACTGAGGAAGACTGTACTGTATATGGTACAGTCTTCCTCGCACACTAAATCACGTTGATCCGATCCTACGCGTTGTCGTATGGTATGTTTCCGACTTACGTCGAAATTCGGTTTACGCCACTGCGTAAGAATGGATCATCGTCGTAAGTCGAGGACTACCTGTACATTGCCTCCACAAAACTGCTTTGTTTGGCCACTATCTGAGTTTATTCACTTCATTGTTTACACTCTCTTCTTCATAACCACTGACCTGGGGATGATCTAATCTCTCCACCCAGGACAAGTGACATAGCTTCCTGCTCTCAGTAGGGGAGGGGAAACTGAGTGCTCGGAGCAGCTTGTTTTTCTGAGCTGTTTATCTCGCTCTATCAGTTATCAGGTCTGCTAATTGAATTTTGCTAATAAGGGCTGAGGCAGGGAGTCTGTTACTTCTGTATTTAAACACAGACCTAAAACTGAGTTAATTGCAAGCTGACTCTTGTTCCTGTAGAACAGGGGTAGGGAACGTACGGCTCTCCAGCTGTTGCAAAACTACAACTCCCAGCATGCATACTTGCTCTTCTGTTCTTGGAACTCCCATGGAAGTGAATGGAGCATGCTGGGAGTTGTAGTTTCACAGCAGCTGGAGAGCCGAAGGTTCCCTATCCCTGCTGTAGAATGTAAATTTGGGATTCTCATCACCTATCAAATCCAGCACTGCTGCATCAGCTTCATTCCAATGATACTGTTCTAATTTATTTACAACCATCCCTCATTACTGACTGCAAACATGTACTGCTATGAAGAGAGATAACAGAGATGCAATTGTCTGAGAGCCAACGTCCCACTGGAGTATTGCCGCAAACCTTGTTGGTTTCCTCTGGGTTCTGATCTTATACTATAAGTTATTTTTTATTTTGTTTTAAGAACTTTATTATAGCTGCCATGTTACAGAAAAACTGTCTTTAAACTGGAATACAAATGGTTGACTTTTATATGTAATGTTTGCTTTTGAGGTGGCTCCTAGACATCCTAAAGTCTGCTTTCTGTTCCTATTAACGGGATTGTTTTCTGTTTCAATATGAACCCATGAATTTTCTGTTTTGTTCTTTATATTGTTATTTGCAGCCACAGATCTTCTTTCTAGTCTTTCAGTTGTCAGGTTATGACTTTATTTAAAGCTGATGTCTTACTTACTAACTGTGACAATATTTGTCTGTGTATCTGAATCTTACATGAATATCTGACATTCAGGATCAGCATGCACGGATCAGGTATTTCCTGGGGCTTCGCTTCCTTGATATTTTGCAGCTTCCTCTGTTTCTATTGTGATGAACTGGATTGAAATTTGATTCATGATAACTTTAAAATGAAACACAAGGAGACAAGACCTGATATATATTATCTGTATACTGGTATAGGCAGGGGTGACCGATCATGTCTCCGCTGCTACCATTATACTAAATATAATGATAAAAGAGCAGCAGATGGTTTCTGAATTTCCTTCAATTGCTTTGCTTTTACCAATGTCTGATACAATACTAAGTGGAACAAGCACTTATTTTTTTAGCCAAAAATCATCTCCTTAGGGGTAATATCATCTATAACCATTTTAGCTACTTCGGAGACCCAGCCAACCCTTTCTCCCATATGGTCCTCCACAATTATATTTTTTAGAAAATGTTCATCAACATATTGGGGCAGATTTATCATGTCTTATCAAGTTGCAAATTTTTGTGCAATTTGAGTCTTTCAATTTTGCATTACTATCACCAGTTTCCTGGAAGGGGGAATGGGGAGGAGCATAGCGTGGGTGGGGGGACTGGGTCCACCAGATTTAACATCATTTACTCCAGTTAACTGGCATAAATGATCCCAAAAATCTAGTCCAGCTACAAGTTGGAGGGCCACTTGATCCATCCCATAGCTGTTCAGCCATCTTGTGAGCACAACCATGGCTTCCACCACATTCTTCCCAGTTATCTGAAAAGCCCAATTCAATACAAAACTGCACATATCCCAGTTGGGTAAAAGACTTTGCCATGTAGATTACAAGACTTCAATTTATCTGCCTTGTAAATACACTTATTTGCTGTGTATATTACAGAGGTTTCAGTCGTCTGCTGTGTTGGTTACAAAAATTTTGGTGTAGTCTCCATTGTGGATGACAGAGATTTTGGTGTAGTTTACCTTGTGGATCACAATGATTTTGGTGCTGTCTTCCTTGTGGGTTACAAAGATGATTCCTTGTGGACTTATCACAGAGTTTGTATAGTCGTTTTGGGATTCATGTTATGTTGTTTCTCCTATCTCTTGACTATCTTGAATACTTATTTCACCTGTGTGTTCATTTCATAGCATCAATATCTCATCTAAACTATGGTCTGATCATGGTCTTGCGATGTCCTTCTCTGCAACCACCATTTTGTTATTTTATCACGGTGCCAAACTGTTTAATCAAGCTTAATCCGGGTCAGTGTGTAAGGAGGTAAAGGTTAATGGGGTATTCCAGTCAGAGTAAGTTACCCCTTTGCATCCCCAGTTTGGAATAGACATTACATGCTGCTCCATTGATTTCAGTAGGGCCAATGGAGTTAGCTAAACACTGCACTCAACTATCTTCAGTGGCCCCATTGCAATGAGTCAAGCGGCAAGTAGTGTTCATCCTGCCACTCCATTTAAAACTAGGGTGCACACCCAATGATCAGCAAGTTACCCTCTATATCCTTTGGATAGAGGATAACTTGCTCTGCATGGAAAACCCCTTTAACTTCCCTAGTTAAGTAACGTGACGTGAGTGATTGTAGATGGCCATACACAATATCCCTACCCAAGACAGGTTAGATCTTTAAATGTTTATTTGATGTTATGTTGGTTTGCAGCCATTGGTGATGCAAAGTGTATATTGTTGTGATTTCTTTTCAGATGCAACACATAGAGGAAGAATGCTGGTTGCACCTTAATGTTGTACCACGTGAAGAGTTGTTGGATCTGTCCTGTGGTAGGACCCCAGGTTAGCTGCGACGTGATATTTGGTTGTGTCGAGGTGAGGGCTCATTACTTTTTCAGAGATGTCATTGTTCAAGACCATTTGGTTGGTTGGTCCACACCATCTGGGGAAATAGCTACTGCGTCACCAGAACCAGGAGGCTTAGTCTGTGACTGCAATGTACCAGAACCTGGTGAACGGCTAGTGGGAGCAGTCCTGACAGCATTGTCTTGTATTTTGTCTGAAGAAGAGGGAGATTCTCTTTGCATTGACCAGGTGGATGAAGACCAGTAGCTAGAGGTTGACTCTTTAATGTCATGGTGATGAGCGACACTGTGAGCCTCTTATTTGGGTGATATCTAAGGTTAATACTATGAATAATTAATTAACTACTAATATTATTGACCTTGCCACTACCCAGCAGTAATACTGGCGTAAGCTGATAGTTGCGTCAGAGAACTGCAAATCCATATCAGCATACATCTTCATTTGTATGGGAGACCCATCCAACTAAATTTTTTTCCCTGAGTGAAAGAAGCCTTTATCTCTACCGGAAGTCATCCATATTTCCTCCCCCTTCTTTTCACTGATCTATGGTCAGACTAATATCTTGCTTGTAGACAGGAATCCTCCCAACACCACCAACCTGTGATCTGTCTGCAATGGACCAGACAGGAATACCCACCCCTCTGTGGTCTTGTGCATTAACTAGAGGCAGTACTTTGGCTTTTACATTAACATCATCAGTCATTGACGTGACTGTGGCACTGCAGAGCAAACACATTCTGCACTGCTGTAATTGTCTGGGCTTAGGTGACGTCAGGTTTCCTAGTAACTCAGTAGACTAAATTCTGCCGATGAATGATCTCCTCTTCAGTTTATATATTCCAGGTGCCTTTCATGTTCTCCCCATCATCTGTGCTTCAGCTTTTACCTAAAATGATTATAATTATAGTGAAAATATTGTATTTTTAATGCTACAATGTATAGGCTATACATATATAATATTTTATATAATTCATATACTTATACCTATATAATATACATATAATACTGCCATTAAACTGCATTTTACATTGATTGTAATGTAGGACGTTGACTAGAGCTGGACATTCACACCCGCTGTCACATCCATCTGGACACAGGCCGGGGAGATTGTAGTCCTAGCACTCTAAGTGAAGCAGAAAATTACATTTGGCTGTGAAATCGGGGCAGGGACATTGTTGTTCGGAGAACATGGATGTTCTACACAGCTGGGAATTATCGAGCACACGGATAAAATTACAGCACACAAAATCCATTTACTTGCCATTATTGAAATCCACATTTATTATGGTAATTTTCTACCAATGGTGACAGGACGGCGGCAGCCTCTGCCTTAATAAGCCTTTCTGTATTATGTTGTTGAGGTGCATTAACATCATCATTGTATTATACAATGCCTCCTGACCTTGTAGAAACATCACATAAATTGTATGTCACCCATACTGTACAAAATATATACTACTATTATACAAATTCATCCGTAAATAAGGAATAGATCCTAGTTATAAGGTTCACATTGCAAATATAAAAAGTCTATTCTATAATTGTATATTTACATGTATAGATTTATATTGCTTGTAATACAGTAGTTGTTACAATCATGACTTCTCAATTCAAGTAAAATTCTCCATTTAACAATGGGCTCTTGGGCCCCAGTGCAATGTATTTATCCATAAAATTTGCCCTTCATTCTGTCCCAGGCCCCTCAACTATAATGTATTGTTTATAGCACTCTTTATGTTGGGAAGAGACAACCCAGGGGCGTAATTAGCGCGGTAGCAGCTGCCACAGGGCCCTGGACATTAGGGGGCCCGGCGGGCCTCTAATTTTTAATTTTTTTAAATAGGCCATCACCTGCTGGAGTAAACCTAGTAGTTAACGGGCCCTATTTACTTACCAATGCAACCTCCTGTTCACGGCCACCTGCACTTCCCCTTCTGTCGAAGCTGGGAGCAGGAGCCGCGATCAGTAAGTAAGACCACAGGCCTGTGAACCCCACAGAATCCCGAGTAAAATGATTGGAGGTGAGGGAACAAAAACACTCTTACTTACCTCTCCTGGGCTCCGGCAGGCTTTGGGCCTACTTGGTGACGTCCCAGATGTCACGTGGGTGGGGCTTGCGTCATAATGCATTGCAACGCAGGCCCGGCTCAATTGACGTCTCCTCCATCATTGAAGAGGTTCCATGTCAAATGTTCACCTTGGAGTTCCACCTTTCCTAGTTACGCCACCGAGACACCTTATGGGCTCTTAAGGCTTCTGTGTCTGGATGTGACTGCGACCTCATCCTATGTGCCCCCTCTACTTAAACCCCTGCCTTTTAATAATGTCACAACTAAAATGACATACAGTCCTATGAAAAAGTTTGGGCACCCCTATTAATCTTAATCATTTTTAGTTCTAAATATTTTGGTGTTTGCAGCAGCCATTTCAGTTTGATATATCTAATAACTGATGGACACAGTAATATTTCAGGATTGAAATGAGGTTTATTGTACTAACAGAAAATGTGCAATATGCATTAAACCAAAATTTGACCGATGCAAAAGTATGGGCACCTCAACAGAAAAGTGACATTAATATTTAGTAGATCCTCCTTTTGCAAAGATAACAGCCTTTAGTCGCTTCCTGTAGCTTTTAATCAGATCCTGGATAAAGGTATTTTGGACAAACAATTCAAGTTCAGTTAAGTTAGATGGTCGCCGAGCATGGACAGCCCGCTTCAAATCATCCCACAGATGATATTCAGGTCTGGGGACTGGGATGGCCATTCCAGAACATTGTAATTGTTCCTCTGCATGAATGCCTGAGTTGATTTGGAGCAGTGTTTTGGATCATTGTCTTGCTGAAATATCCATCCCCGGCGTAACTTCAACTTCGTCACTGATTCTTGAACATTATTCTCAAGAATCTGCTGATACTGAGTGGAATCCATGCGACCCTCAACTTTAACAAGATTCCCGGTGCCGGCATTGGCCACACAGCCCCAAAGCATGATGGAACCTCCACCAAATTTTACAGCGGGTAGCAAGTGTTTTTCTTGGAATGCTGTTTCTTTTTGGACACCATGCATAACGCCTTTTTTTATAACCAAACAACTCAATCTTTGTTTCCAAAATGAAGTTGGCTTCTCCAAATGTGCTTTTGCATACCTCAGGCAACTCTATTTGTGGCGTACGTGCAGAAACGGCTTCTTTCTCATCACTCTCCCATACAGCTTCTCCTTGTGCAAAGTGCGCTGTATTGCTGACTGATGCACAGTGACACCATCTGCAGCAAGATGATGCTGCAGCTCTTTGGAGGTGGTCTGTGGATTGTCCTTGACTGTTCTCACCATTCTTCTTCTCTGCCTTTCTGATATTTTTCTTGGCCTGCCACTTCTGGGCTTAACAAGAACTGTCCCTGTGGTCTTCCATTTCCTTACTATGTTCCTCACAGTGGAAACTGACAGGTTAAATCTCTGAGACAACGTTTTGTATCCTTCCCCTGAACAACTATGTTGAACAATCTTTGTTTTCAGATCATTTGAGAGCGGGCTGTCCATGTTCGGCAACCATCTAACTTAACTGAACTTGAATTGTTTTGTAGAAAGAAATGGTCCAAAATACCTTCATCCAGGATCCAGGAACTGATTAAAAGCTACAGGAAGCGACTAGAGACTGTTATCTTTGCAAAAGGAGGATGTACTAAATATTAATGTCACTTTTCTGTTGAGGTGCCCATATTTTTGCACCGGTCAAATTTTGGTTTAATGCATATTGCGCATTTTCTGTTAGTACAATAAACCTCATTTCAATCCTGAAATATTACTGTGTCCATCAGTTATTAGATATATCAAACTGAAATGGCTGTTGCAAACACTAAAATATTTAGAACTAAAAATGATTAAGATTAATAGGGGTGCCCAAACTTTTTCATAGGACTGTATAATACTTATATTGCTGCCTTAGGGTCAATTCACATGGAGGAAAATGGTGAGGAATTTGGTGTGGAAATTCAGCGCTGAAAAAAAAAAGCCTCCCATTGACTTCTATGGGTTCCTTGCTAGCAGAAATTCCACACCAAATTCCTCACCATTTTCCTCCATGTGAATGCACCCTTACTGTTTTTGTACTGTAATACAGGTAATCTTCTTCATTAATAAATACAGATGATTTTAAAGTTTTCCTCTTATGAAATTGTTGTCAAAGCTAAAGGTTCCTCCACACCATCAATAGCTGTCAGCCTAGAGGGAGTCTGTCACCAAAACCCAGCATATCAACGTAGGCCTACAGATAGATAGGTTAGGATCATCTGAATCAAATAGTGCTTTCCCCTTGTGAATTGGGGCCCCCATTGACCAGATATCGCAGCTTTTTTCAACCTGCAAATGAGCTCTTTGGAGCAACAGAAATGCCCTCCTTGCTCCACAGAGATTGTTTTCATATACACAAAAGCAGTGATATCTCAGCAATGGAGGCCCCAATTCACAAGTGTAAGACACATTTGATTCTGGGCATCCTTATCTATCTGGTTTAGGTTGATATGCTGGATTCTGATGTTAGACTCTCCTTAACGATCCTTTGGCCAAAAACTATACTTCCCAGCTCCACCCCCCTACTCACATTGATATTAGGTTCAGATGACAACAAGGAGGAACCTATGGAGGCACCTATGGATTTTCTCCTTTGTAAATAAATAAATTGGGCCTTGAAATTCAAAATCTTCGATCCTTCTTTCCCCTGACATCAGGGGAGAATTGGTAGGCCTCCATACACATAAGAAATCAGCAGGTTTGACTTACTGTACAACATATGGGAACCTTAAGACTTAACAATACACCATAATTGGCTATTTTTGATAAATCTATACAGAGAGTGATTTTTCCACTTTTCAATCATATAACACACCCAATTCCCAGCTGAGACTACCTTGTTCAGGCAAATTTAGTCTAATGTGTTTGTACAACTGTACCGTGTAGGTGTCATCTGAGATCTCATAAGACATTGCTATCTAGTCACAAGAAACTGCAGAATTATGAATTTAGCTTTATAGATGAATAGAGAAGTAACATGACCCATGATACAGCTAAAATGGTTTTATTATTATGGTAAACAAAAAAAATCATGCCATCATAGAATGAGAGTAGAAAAGCATGTACTAAGAATAGGACCCATAGGGAAAAGAGGCCACCAATATGCTCATGTATACTCAATAAACATAAAGTCAGCCTATTAGTGAAGGAATTCAAAGACTTAGTGCTCAACAGAGACTCTGGGCCTAGACACTAAACAAGACAAAGACTCATGGAAATACCCCCGACAACCGCCAATATACAAGACAAAAACCCCCAAAGAGGCCACCTAGCAAGAAAAAGCCAACCAGAGCAACCCAGAACACCGACATAGAGACGATTAAAGAGAATAGAGAGAATGGAGTCCGCGGCCACTACAATGGCCACAGCAGTGGCACACACGAACCAATACCTGGCCACACTGCTACCAACCAAAAATCCAGCCCGTCCTCTGCAGGACAGCTCATTACAAGGTTTACCCACCAAAGATGATACCACTAACTATCAGTAGTTGGAACATACAAGGGTTGAACGCCTCAGCCTTTGGATCTAAACCAAAAGATCCAGACTTCATAGACAGAATAAAAAACATAGACATCCAAATCCTCCTAGAGACATGGACCCGGGCAGAAGACGAGTCCCTAACGCCAAAGGGCTACAAGGAATTCTCCGTGCCCGCCCAGAAAAATAAGACCACCAAACAAGGCCGCCACTCAGGAGGCATACTAATATGGTTTAAGGAAGAGCTCAAAGAACATGTAAAAGCTACCAAACGTGGAACCAATCACATATGGATAAAAATAAGCAGCTCCATCCTCAGCGGCCAACAAGACATCTATCTCTGTGCAGTATATATCCCCCCACCAGGGTCCCCCTACCACGACCCCGACACCTACAAGGTCCTACAAAGGGAAGCTGCCCAATTCCAACCCAAAGGCAGAGTACTAATATGCAGAGACCTCAACGCAAGGACAGGCACAGAGATAGACTACCTGCCCCCTAATGACAACCCACATACGCACGGAAATGAGATCCACCACCCAGAACCCACACTGACAAGAAGAAACAGCCAAGACAGAATTGTCAACAAGAGCGGGAGACAACTGCTGAACATGTGCCGAAGCCTAGGACTATACATAATGAACAGACGTATCAGAGGCGACTCCATAGGACACTTCACACTAAACTCCCAAGTGGGCAATAGCGTGGTGGACTACGCCATTACAGACGCAGACCCGTCAGACATTGAAGACTTCACAATTGCACCTGACTCCAATCTATCAGACCACGACCAGATCCTACTATACATGAGAACCACAAACAAAACACCCGCACATGAGCCCCAACTGACCGGCCTCTACAACCTACCAAGACATTTCAAATGGGCCAACCACCAGGCCATGGAATATACCAACGCAACCAACCGACCCGAAATCAAGATACTGCTCACAATCTTCCATACAAACAGCTATCAGTCAGACCAACAGGGAGTCACCAGAGCTGTGAAGGATCTCAAGTACATCCTACAGACCACAGCAGAACTAGCAGGCCTGAAACGAACCAAACTCATAAGACAAACCAACAAACAGTCCCACAAATGGTTCGACAGTGACTGCAGAGCATTACGCCGTACCCTAAGAACAGCCTCCAACCAAAAACACAGAGACCCCAGCAATAAGGAGGCGAGGGAAGCCTACGACAATCTATGTAAGCGATACAAAGGCACCCTCAGAGAGAAGAAACAGAGGTACCTCTCCCACAAAATAGAGCAACTAGAGGACTCCCTCAAAGACAGCTCATTCTGGGAGACCTGGCACCACATGGCCACAAAGCCCAAGAAAAACTCCCTCCACATCTAAAACGGCAACATCTGGCTCAAATACTTCAGAGGTCTCTACAAAAACACCCCTGAAGAAGACCTAACCCCAGAACTGCAACAGATAACCACCAAACTGAGGGATATGGAGAAAGTCATCAAGGACTTCCAGAACCCTCTGGACTCACCAATCACCATAAAAGATATACAGGAAAGAATTGCCCTGCTAAAAGGCAATAAGGCCAGCGGCCCTGATGGCATCCTACCAGAGATGATCAAACAGAGCCCTCCAGCAATACATGCAGCACTGGCAAAATTATTTACCCTCGTCTTCAATGCAGGACACTTCCCCAAAGACTGGAACAAAGGCCTCATAACCCCCATCTACAAGAATGGAGACCAATACGACCCCAATGCAGGGATCTGCGTCAGCAGCACGCTTGGGAAACTGTTCAACAGCATCATAAACCACAGAATCCTCAGCTTCCTCACACAACACGGGGTCCTCAGCAAGAGCCAAGCAGGGTTCATGCCAAACCACCGCACCACAGACCATATCTACACCCTGCACAGCCTCATCAAGACGCACGTCCACAACACCAGAAGAGGTAAGCTATTCGCCTGCTTCGTGGACTTTAAGAAGGCGTTCAACTTAGTATGGCACCCAGGCCTGCTCCTAAAACTCCCAGAGAGTGGAATAGGAGGAAGAACGTATGACGTCATCAAGAGCTCCTACACCGGAAACCAGTGCAGTGTGAAGGTGAATGGGAAAAGGACAGCATACTTCCAACAGGCCCGAGGGGTCAGACAAGTCTGCAGCCTGAGCCCAACACTCTTCAACATCTACATCAATGAACTGGCTACAGCCCTGGAGGCCTCACCAACCCCAGGCCTCACCCTGAACGACTGTAAGGTGAAGTTCGTGCTATACGCCAAAGACCTCCTACTCCTGCCCCCCACCGAGAAAGACCTCCAAGAAAGCCTGTCAGTGCTGGAAAAATTCAGCACCATATGGGCTCTACCTATCAACCACAAGAAGACCAAAGTCAAGGTATTTCAGAAGAAGGGCCACAACAAAGTCCCCACCCCACAATTCACACTGAACGACTCCACACTGGAGAAAATCAACAGTTACACCTACCTGGGGCTGGAGCTCAGCCAATCAGGAAGCTTCAAAGCAGCAATAGAAACCCTGAAAGCAAAAGCCTGCAGAACCTTGTACGCCATCAGAAGACAACTGTACCACCTCAAACCACCGGTGAGGGTCTGGCTGAAGATATTTGACGCAGTCATCACTCCGATCCTTCTCTATGGCACTGAGGTTTGGGGCCCAGCCACCTACCCAGACCAGCCAAAATGGGACTCTAGCCCAACAGAAACTTTCCACCTGGAGTTCTGCAAATACCTGCTCCATATCCACCGCAACACCCCCAACATGGCCTGCAGAGCTAGGCAGACTCTCCCTATGGCTATACAGAAGAGGGTGCTAGCTTTCCAGGTGCACATCCAAGGGAGAAACCCCGACTCCTACCACCACCAAGCATTGCTAAGTCACCTGAGCAAACCCAACACCCCCCTAACCAAACAACAGCCAACCACCAAACCAAAAACACCAACAGATGATAACCAAGACCAAAATAAAGGCGACCACAGAGGCAAACAGAGAGCGGTACATTGAAGAATGGAGAAACAAAATAAATAACTCCAAGAAACTGACTATGTACCAATCCCTACAAAGGGACTACACCATGGCCACCTACCTGGAGAGAATACTCCACCCCAAATACAGACAAGCCCTGAGCCGGTACAGATTGAGCGCCCACAGGCAAACATACAAGCCACGGGAGAACAGACTGTGCCAGCACTGTGACCAGGGGGCCCTAGAAGACGAGACCCACTTCCTGCTACACTGCACCAAATACTCAGCTGTGAGGGCCGTCTACTACCAAAGACTCTCTGCCCACATCCCAGACTTCACATCTGCAGACGAGAAGAGGAAACTCTACATCCTACTGGGAGAAGAAGAGGCCACTGTGGAGATCAATGCCCAATACGTATCCAGCTGTCACCAAACTAGAGGAAGATGAGACGCATGGACTATCCAACCACCCATAAGCCCCACACATCACCTGTCTACCCCATGCCCACCGACACCCAAACGCCCCAAACAAGAACAAGGAGACCCTAAAGACACTCAAACTAAGTATACTATATGTGTGCTGGCAAAATCTTAGCTGAGGGTTATTGGTGGGACAATCATGGATCAGACTGTTTAGGGTTTACCCGTTTCTAATATTGGTTTCCTTAAAGTAGCACCAGAGGTATCTAGCAATGGTTCTTTATACCCTGCTCAATTGAAATAGCACGCATGTTCAGCTATACCAAACATGTGGGGTTTATAGTGATCTGTATACTCATAGTTAGGTAGAGTCCAAGTAGGACACTTCTCAAAAGCTTACTCCACTTAATTTAACCGTAAAGTATGCCCTTCTATGACTTACGCTAGGTTCACAATAGCGTTCGAGTCTTCTTATGAGACTCCCACCCACATTCTGATTAAAATTAGCGGAGAAAAAAAGTCCTACAAAGGAAGAATTTTCTCTCCACCATCTTTGATGGAAATCAGACAGAAACCCGACGGTCTATGTGGTCCATGGGTTTCCATGTGTGACTGCTATTTAAGCGGATAGGGTTTCTGTCTTTTGGGTTCTCAAGTGGAGTCAAAAGACAGAAACTCGAACAATAGTGTGAACCTAGTATTACTGGGATTATCTGTTTATTTCAGAGTTATGTAACTTTAATTCTGGGACTGTACCATTGTGGCTGAAGCAAGAAAGAAACAACTTAGCGTACTATCAAATTTAGTACATTCCAGAGGCAACACGGTGGCTCAGTGGTTAGCACTGCAGCACTCGAGTCCTGGGTTTGAATTTCGCCAGGAACAACATCTGCAAGGAGTTTGTATGTTCTCCCTGTGTTTGTGTGGATTTCCTCCCATTCTACAAAGACCTACTTAAATGAAAAAAAAAAGTACATTGTGAGCCCTATATGGGGCTCACAATCTACATTAAAAATAAAATAAAATTGTACCTTCCAGCCAGTGTTCATGGGGAGATAAGCCAGTTAGGCTCTACTCCTGGTTCAGGGAGTTGGAGTTAGCCGGCTCGAGCTTCAATCAGATTCTGTTCAATTCAGATGTGTGCATAGTAAAAGATTTGAAGACAATTTTCTGCACCTCATAGCAATGTTACGATGAGGCCTTTATGAGCTTCCAGTTAGGTCTAGTATCCTTGAGTAGACTTGCACCCTACACCCTGGACATTAGTAGTTTTTAGACATTTGGAGAAAACCTTCAGTAACTTTACAATTACTATGGGACAAGTTTTGGAATCTCTTTGAAAATTGATGTGAGAATTGCTACTGTCCCATGCCTCATTACATCTTGAACCTTCCCAACAAGGGCACCCCAACTATCATCAGGCAGGAGACTTCAACATGTGCCCTTGGGGAGAACTACCTTTACCAACATCCACATTGTTGGCTGCTTCTTTATTGCACAAGCACTGAGGAGTGTGGGAGCTTCTGGTAGACATCTACATCCACTCTAACCAAACTGGAACAAAGGACCACCACTCCCATCCTCTATTTGCTCCCACTGGGCTGCTGTAGCTTTATGATGTATGCAGTGGCCTTAGGTTTTGTTAGTGAATCTCAGAGTAAATCTTTTTATCATTTTCAGTGAAATAGCTGTATTCACATGGCTGTATTTTATCAGCTTTCATGGTGCGATAGTTAATATGCCAGACAGAACCCAGCCTTCCTTGAGGGCAAGTGAAGAAACGTTTTAGGGTGATGGGATTAGCCAGTGCTGTATCACAAACGATAGAAAAGAAAATTGATTCGAGTGGCACATCCCGCGTTTCCTTTGATGTACTTCGCTTCTTTTTGCACACATTTTGAATTCTTTGAAACTCATTTAAGTAACTTAACCTATTGTAGAGTCTGGAATGTAAATGACTATTCAACAGAATATCCAGACCTTTCACTCCGCAAGAGATTTTACAGCTTGTAGAATTGACAAGTTTTACCATATAGTGAAATACCGCCACCACAGTTCACCTGTAGCATGTGTGATTCAAAACACATATAAGGGGGCATAAAAATATATGTATACACTGAGAAAACCATCTGAGTGGTTTGGGGGCTCAAGCCTCTGTGCATCCTCAACTTGTAAGATGGTAGAACATTCTTGGGCCATTGTTTTTCTTTCATTTATGCATTTTCACATGAATGTTTCACACTGCAGTACTTGTTCACAGCTCAGCCCATACGCTTGGGATTGAGCTGCCATATGACTGATAAATGTGGCATTACATGACCTGTGAAGCAGAAGCGGCCCTCAGAAAGCGCTGGTGGCACTTCAAACAGCTGATCAGCAGAGGTCCTGGGTGTTGGAACCCCCGTATCTTCAATCTTAAGTATAGGTCCTTAATCAAATAAGTCATAACTTAAAAATGTCTGCAAAACCCCTTTAAATAGGTTATCAATATTAAAGAGTCAGAAAAAGCCTCTACATTTGAGCAAGGGAGTGTAGTAATTCTTTTAAGGGTGTCTATCCCCTTCCCCAGACAAAATGAACCACCACCACCATGCAACAGAGCACATCACAGTGATACACAGCATACCTTTATTATACATATTACTTTTATAAATTTGGAGAAAAACAACTTTGAAGTCTTATGCAAATGAGGCAGTTGGTGCACTGGGGGTGGGCTTTTAGCTTTGAGGAGCATTGCTCTTGCCACTCAGACTCTTATTATTTCTCTGTGCAGCAAGAGTTGATCCTCCCCATCATCCATCCTACATGAGCAGCAACAGCAACGCTCCCAGGGCTGAAGGCCCGCCCACAGTGCAAAGTGACCCTCCCACTACCTCATTTACATAAGACCTTATCACTGTAATGTGCTCTGTAATGAGGTGGTAGCAGGTGGATATACTTGGGGGAGGTAATAGACTTCCTTTACCCCTGATATAAGGCTGTAAAGAAGTGAATTTTATACGTGAATGATGAAATAAGGCGCTGAAGTTTCTTTGGGGTGTCCATTGTATGGGTGATTATTGCTTGCTGAGTATCTGATAAATGCCATCATTTAAAAGGAGTTATCCATTTTCTAAAGTTGTTGGCCTAAATGATGCGCCATCAGTATTAGATCTGTTCTGGTCTGACAGCACTGTAGATCACCAGTACCTGAGGATAAGCCATCATCTCCAAATTCTGATAATTCCTTTATCCTGAGGCCCCATTTTGCAGAAATGCAGCTTTTTTAATTGCAGATTTTGCAGGGGTTTTGTGAGCCAAACCCAATAATGGCTCCAAAAGGAATGGGAAATATATAGAAAGTTCTTATACTTCTCCCTTCTGCTCAATCCACTCCTGGCTTTGGCTCAAAAATCTCAGCAAAATCTGCAACAAAAAAAAGCCACATTTCCACAATGTGGGGTCTCAGCCTTAAAGGGATCTGTCTCTGTGATAAATCCTCTTTCATGATGAAGCAGGTAATGGTCCTTGTTACAATATTTGCTGTATATGACCGCTGCTACATGCTCTGGTTCTCTGCAGTCTAGTGTTGCAGTTACCTTTATGTTGTAATGATATCTCTTGCTCCACTGCCACAGATGGCATAGAATGTGCACAGTTTGCAATATCTATTTCCAAACTTCTTGTTTTGGGATAAAGCACCGTGAAGCTGTTATACCTACAAGCAATTGCAAAATGTAATTTTCTACCTAATAAACGGAAATTAATTAAAAAAAAAATCAGAATTCTGCATGTTTATCATTGTGCACAGTAAGCCTGTTCTTATAGGAGTGGAGGTGGGGACAAGACACTTTTCTAAACAGCAGGTGGATATTTTATCGCCACTACCGAGTGAAAAATGAAGTTAACCAAGAAGAATACCTTGTTTGGGGGAGTAATTTTATATGGGATACCATCTAAAATACATACAATTGCTACAGAAATACATGTTCACTGGTTGGGAAGTTCTGGAAACCTCACTCAGGCTGGGTTCACATCTGCGTCAGTGTCTCCATTTCGAGACTATGTCGTAGTGATTCCTGGAGGAAAAAGTGCAACACATCTGACTTTTTGATCCCCCAGTTTTAGTCTAAAAGAACGGACACACAACGGATTCCATTACAGTCAATTGGGTTTGTTAATCAACAACATTTAAGTGGTTCATATGTCTTTGTTCTGGTCCTCCGACATACCTGAACAATGGACACACCGGCAAAGATGTGAGCATAGCATCACATGTATGGGATACTGATTATCAATGTATTTAATGTAGAGTTTGGCATATGTTCTTTGTGGAAATCTGTGTCAACTCTGTCACATGTGAACAGGACCTTACTGTAGTGTGCTCAATTGAGTCTAAGGGCTTGTTCACATCTGCGCCCGGTCTCCGTTCTGCAGGTTTCCGTTTCCTGCACAAAACTGTTTTATGCTCTCTGCCGCAAAACCGTTTTTTTAAAATCGGACACAGAGTCGGACATGCAGTACTCTGTGTCTGATTTTAAAAAAATGGTTTTGCGGTGGAGAGCATAAAACGCTCACCGGCGCTCACGGTCGGACCCGCTCTGACAGCTTTCCGTCTTCTGCATGCAGAAGATGGGAAGCTGAGAACAGAGTCCGGGCACTAGTGTGAACCTAGCGTAAGGCCCCACGTTGTGTAAATGCAACATATTTAGCTGCTGCAGAAATGCAATGGAAAAACGTTGCGTTTTACAATACCAGCAAAGTGAATGAGATTTTTGTTAATCTCATCGACATATTGCTTAAAAAAAGAGAAATGTATGAGTTATTGGAAAAACGTGGCATAGTAATTCTAGCTGTAAATTCTAAAGCATTTTCCATTAGCAGAAAAGATTCAGCCAAAGCGGAACTATGAGTGTATAAGGACAGCCCTAGGATCTTTCCTAGGTCCTCAGAGCCTGGTGACCTGATCAAAGAGGAAGACCTATTGACCTTGACAATTGTAGGGTTAAATAACTAGTTGTTAATAGACAGCTGTGCATCCAATCCAAGATGGCAAGGGAGACCTGTACAGGGCATACTGTGCAAGAGTAGCACTGTAGAGTAGTACCAGCTAATGACTGCCATAACATGCTGTATCTATGGTTAGAAAGGGGTTAAGCTTCCTGTTATTGCACATTCTCAAATGGTTCAAGACACAATGTAGATTTAAGCTACCTATTATGGATCAGTATCTTGAGAATCCTTTTGATGTAACAATATAGAGAAATACAGCGGACTCGCACAGACTGAAAAGGGCACCTGGTGCGCAGCAACTCTTAATGCAAGTAGAGATAAAGAGTACAAGTTCCCCAAGCAGTGATCTGGATAGAACAGTCCCATTGTGGTTCACTTCTAACTATCTAAGAGATATTGTAATCATTTTAGAGAAAAGGGTTCCTGCATAGTTCACTTCGAGCCACTGTTAAGAGAGACAGGCTGTTGCTAAGTAGAAGTTCCTTACAATGTGGGTGGACACTATTTAATACAACATCACAAATACTGTCAGTATAGAAGAGTCTGTTTTGTCAGTTTACGTGTACCTTATATAAGTGAGGCTTACCTACTTAAAGGCAAATGTTTGTTCTCGTACCGTGTTAGCCAGTGGTTATGAAATAATAAAAAACTAATCATTATAATCATATAAAAACAAATAATCAATTCCCAGTTCCCAGGTTCTTTATCTTTAATTTGGAATACTCCTCTGTGGGGTCTGAATCCAACTTGGAGTAGTAGTATGTGTCAGTCAGTTGTCTGTGTGCTTCCTGTATGTAGTCTGATGTGTTCATCATGACTATGGCACCACCTTTGTCGGCTGAACTAAGACAGCCATAAAGCTAAAGAACCTGGGAACTGGGAATTGATTATTTGGTTTTATATGATTATAATAATAAGCCTCTTCCCCCCTCCCTCCTGTAATCCTATCCCTATGTGTCCAGTTGTGCATAAATATGCAGCCTGCAGAAAGTGTTTTTCGATATATCTGAAGAAGGAGCTCAGAGGAAGCTACCAAACGTCATGTTCTGTCATCATTATGAGTTAGCCATTAAAAAAAGGTATCACCTACTGAAGACTTGCAAGTTTTTTGTTTTTTTTTTATACTACTTAAAGGCATCATCTAGTTTTTAGACTCAAGGACAAAAACAAACACATATTGACTTTCACCCCTGCAGTGATATAGGATATGATAATGAGTCATTTATTGCAGCTTGCATGTCCCCGGGATTAGGTCCAAATGAAATATTGATCAGGTCATTGATGATCATGTCGGTAAGCAATACATCATCTTCATTGACCTGTGTAGGAGACGTCCTAATGAATGACTAATTCCCTGTAATAATGCAGAAGATTTAGCTAATCCATCTTTGTGTCAGGATCTTATCATTCCCATGCTTGTTTCATTAAACAATGTTCACATTACCATTATTAATGTCCGTTGCTGTCATCTGTCATAGGACAAAGTAATAGACAAAGATGAAGCCTCCTCTGCCTGTGTCTGGTCCCACTCACTCTTATGTAAACAACATGCCAAACACTTTCTTCTGTTACATTTGTATAGTTATGTGGAAGAGAATGTCAATGTAAGACTTTTTCTTCCATCATAAAAAGTAAAAAACATGACAGAAGAATCTTCCATCACATTTTTTACATTGGGGTGAATGCAGACAGATATATAACGTATGGGGCTCTGTTTGTATCTGTTATTTAATGTCTGTTGCTCTCATCCTGTGATGGATGAGAGTAATGGACACTGAATAATGGAAGTGTGATATTGTCACGGTTGAGTAGTTTGGTTTGAAGCAGTAGAATGTAGCATGTGAGGTATACCTGATAAGGGCTAACACTAGATGTACTCTGCATCATACTATTGCCATATAGCCATTTTTGGTCTGAGATGGCTATATAATGTTTATCCTTGCTTGCAATAAACTGAGATCTATATTGGAAACAGAACTGCATGTATCTGTGTCTTTGTATATCTCCCGAGCCTCGATACTTCACCATACCTTCCTTGAATTCGGCACCTCACGGCATACCTAAGGATTGGAAAAGTCGGGGTATTCCCCCGACAGTGACCCCGTACAATATAATGCCCATAGTGGTTGGATGGTATGCCCCTGGTTCTTGTGCATTCAATTATGTTTTCATACACAGAGTGTGGTCACATCAATCAAAGATAATACTAAGTATTTGTCTAGGGTGTAGAGATGAGCGAGTAGTACTCGATCAAGTAGGTATTCGATTGAATACTACGGTATTCAAAATACTCGTACTCGATCGAGTACCACTTGCTGTTCGAATGTAAAAGTTCGATGCAGAACCAGCATTGATTGGCCGAATGCTATACAGTCGGCCAATCAATGCTGGTTCTTCTCCTACCTTTAGAAGTCTTCTCCGTGCAGCGTCCCCGCGGCGTCTTCCGGCTCTGAATTCACTCTGCCAGGCATCGGGCCTGGGCAGAGCCGACTGTGCATGTCCGCTTGTAGTGCGGACATGCGCAGTCGGCTCTGCCCAGGCCCGATGCCTGGCAGAGTGAATAAAGAGCCGGAAGACGCCGTGGAGACGCTGCAAGGCGAAGACTTCTCGGAGGATCCAGCCCGACCCTCACTCGTGCACTTGGTAAGTATAATTTGATCGAACGTTGCCTACCCCTGAAACAAGCATTTTCCCCCCATAGACTATAATAGGGTTCGATATTCGATACGAGTAGTCGAATATTGCGGGGCTACTCGAAACGAATATCGAATCTCGAACATTTTACTGTTCGCTCATCTCTACTAGGGTGCATATATTAGCAAGAATGTACTAGAGGCCTTACTGTAGGTCCAGAAGACCTAAAGTGGCCAACTTCACCTAGATATGAGGGACAATTACTGTATGTTACTGTATGAAATGGGGCAGGGGAGATCACTGAGAGACAAAAAATGAGGAAGAAACACCGGAGATCAAAATAATCATAAGATTTTCATGTACTGAGCTCACATGCCGTCAAAGACTTTCTTGGAATGAGTTGACCATCATTGTAGATTTTCCTATTTGGCCTCCCTGGTGACCGGAAGTGTAAAATTTACCAGTATGTTGAAAACCAGATCTGACCAGTATCCCATAACTCTATGTAGTAAACATGTAGGAAGATTTTGGTATCTACCACCCATTTAATCTAAGCATATAATAAATGTAGCAGTATGTTTCCTATAGTTATTAATCTGCTATTAAAGGAATAGAGGATGAAATCTTTGCAAATAGTTAAATCAAAAGCAAGGCTTCTCTTTTATAGCAATGTACGACTTTTCCTTCCATCTAACATCACAGAATGTAATGAGCGGCTGACGCACAATTGTGATCATCAGTAATTTCCAAATCCTGCGGATAATTAAAACAGATGAGACAAAAGTAGTGGTTTCATGAGAGCCGACAAAGACCGCCCTATAATTATTTACAGCTCCTCTCTATGCGCCCGCTCATGTTAATAAAACGAGAACATTCTGCTGCAATAAAGGATGCAGAGCGGAAAACAGGAGGGGTATTTTGGGAGAAAATCTAGGTCAGGTCAGCAGTACGACTTGGCCATCATCGTAAAGCTTTAACCTACGAAGACAATAGAAGAATCAATATTAGCCTATGCTATGTCTTCGGTCAGACACATAGACAATGAGTAAGTAAAGGCAAAGTAAGAAAATTACAAATCCAGCTTTACTGCACCTAAATAATCTGCCAAAGCCTAGATGCCTGTTAGTCAAACATCAGAAACCTAACATACTGGAAATATTTGAGATGGTCATCAAGATGGCCAAGAGGTAAAATCCATCATAAGTGTAGCCATCTCTAATGATAAAATCGAACGTGAAATGTCAGATATTAGGGCGGTTCTGATAGATCTATCTATGCTGTGAATCATAGAAGTGTCATTTGCAAAATACTATAGGGCAGGGTTTCAATCCACAGTAGGCATACCCCCAGAGGTATGCACCGCAGTGAGATGCATTGTCCCAAACAGGGACCTTCTATTGAGTGTGGGAGCCATTATATTACATGCGGGGCACTGAGGGGACTATTATACTACATGAAAGGGAACTGTGAGGCTCTGTTCTCCTGAGTGCGAGGGCCACTATACTATATGCGGGTGAACTGACAAGACTATTATACCACATGTAGGAACCTTCTATTGAGTGGAGGAGCCTTCATATTATATTTGAGGGCACTGTGGAGGTGGGGGGTGCTGTAAAGATCCATTATAATACATGTGAGGGGGGTTGTGGGGCATCATTATATTTCATGCAGGGACACTGTACTGAGTGTGAAGGCCATTATACTACATGTTGGGGAACTGGCAGTGACATTCTACTGAGTTTGGGGGCCATTATTATTACATTATTATTATATATAGGGACAGTGAGGGGACCATTATATAACTTTCGACGGAGGCTCCAAACAATGCCTTATTTTGTTAACATTTATCGCAACGTCGGGGGTACTTTGCTTGAAAAGGTTGAGAAACACTGCTATAGTGTTTATAGGAAGTTGAATGAGAATAAGCAAGAGAGATATAAGACAAAATGTGAACCTACACAAATGTATACTACAACTATCATGGAAGATACCCAATAAAAGCAGATAATGACCAGGGTCTTCAGTCATCTTCGATTGATACAAGCAGAATCCAACATATACTGAAGAGATGTAGGTGGTCACTTGATCTCATTGCCTACATGTATAGACATTCAGGCTTTTGTTAAAGAGAACCTATCACCACCTCCACCAACTCAAACTCTTTTTAATGTATGTTTGTCCATTGATTCCATCACAGTTGCAAATTTTTCTCAAGCCCGCACTATTCCTGAGCAATCATTTCTGCTAATTCCAGCACCCAATATGCTAATTAGGTCCCCTATTGTCAGGGGATGGTCCCTGTCTCTCTGCTTCAGACCAGGACATCCCACCTGACAGTAGAGAGCCAATTAGCATATTGGGTGCTGAAACTAAGTACACTGATTGCTCAGGAATGGTGTGGGTTAGAGATAAAATTCCAACTGCACCAGAATCACTGCTTACCAAAGAATGAAACAAGTTGGAGCTGGTGGATATGGTGAAAGGTCTTCTATAAGCTCGACATTTTCATGACATACCTGTTGGACAAATTCTAACTTGACAACAGCGATCTCCCTCATTCCTTCCTAAACATGTTTTCAGACCACTCAAGGTAATCCGATAATTTCCCAGGTTGAATACACATCATATTCCTTTAACAGTAACTTTCAGCCCTATTAGTCAGGAGATAAATGTCTAGTCCTTTTTCGTAGGCTGTCAAGGTGTTCACCATGATCCTCCTTGTAGTAAGCCCCTTAAGGGTTGACTACTTTACCTGTAAAGAATCCTTTTCTATATTGTTGATTACACCATCTTCCTTTCATACCTACAGTAAATGATACTGGACTTTTGCACAGTCCTTGGAATGAATAATTCATGTTGTGAATTTTCATAATGTCCTTGAATATATTTAAACAGACTAATAAGATCCTCTCTAAAATGTATTTTTTTCCGAACTGAGCAAACACAAATTATTCAGCTTGAGCTTATTCTCATGACCGCCTTTACCACTTGCCTAACTCTGAAACCTATCTAGCTCTCCTGTGTCCTATTCACAGTGGGAAACCCAAAACTGTACCCGATATTTACTATAAGTTCTAGCAGGAGATTACTAGACGGGCACTATTATATTTAAAGGGATCCTATCATTAGAATCCCTTTTTTTCTAACTAACACGTAGGAATAGCCTTAAGAAAAGCTATTCTTCTCCTCCTTTTAGATGTCTTCTCCACGCAGCCGTTCGGTAGATATTCCGTTTTCCGTCTCTATGCAAATGAGTTCTCTCGCAGCATTGGGGTGGGTACCAGCGCTCAAACAGCACTGGGGGCGTCCCCAATGCTGCTAGAAAACTCTCCAGTGCTGCATCTATCTTCTTCAGGAACAGGCCTCTACGCATTGTCCTCCGGCCTAGCCTTCAATCTTCTACGCATGCTCAGTCAGTTCTGCCACCAGGCCTCGGGCAGAGCTGACTGCACCTGTACGCAGCTATTTTTTTTGTGCCCGCTTATGCAAGCTCTTGTAGTAAGTGGCCACAAGACAAATAATATGCGGCAACTTCCTGTTTTCTGTAGGCGATTTCTTTTCTGGCATCCACCTCACTTATCAGAACACTTATGATCTCAGCTATTATGCATATATAAATAAGACACAGAATCCATTTTTCAAAGCTTATCTACTCCCCTCTCTGTGCAATGACCAAAGGCCACAGAGAATGCCTAGAAAACTCTTCCACAGAAGTCACGTGTCAGGATTCTCAGTTCAGTTGCTATACCGTTACTTGTCAACCTGGGAAACTTCTACAATTTCAGAGGTTCCCTGGGCTTGTTCAATTAGCAGCTGAGGAGGCCTACATAAGACCCCTTCCTCCTGACCAAGGTGCCTGCTAATGTAATTCTCTTGTTTGGCTCTGCATTGGGTTATGGGAATTGGATTGCTTTTCTGACCCTCAACTTATTTTCTGGTTATTCGTTTGCCTGCTGATTATTTCATCGATGAACCCTTTCGGATTTAACAACATGGAAAATGATAAACAACATCGCTACATCCTTGTCTTATCCTTTGTTATCTCTATCTTATTGGGTCATGGATATTGGCTCCTGATGTCTATTATGATAACCTATCCTGAGTTCATCGATAAAATGAGTTGGAAAGCACTTTTAATGGGCTATTTTTTAATCTCCAAGATTATATTTAAACTTCTAGTTTAGGTCCCTTACACACTACTACTGTGTGCGGGCTGCTGGCCATGATTGATGTCATTTGTGTGGTGCCCATTCTTCCATGGCCTTATTCAATGAATGGGGGCCACAGAAGGCAGGCCTCAAAACCGTCTAGGAATAAGACCTCTCCTGAGTTTTGCAGCCCGGACTGTCAAAATGAATGGGTCGGTGTGCCTATGGGAAAAACCCGGATAGCACACTGAACTAGCACACGATTGTGTGCAAAAGATCTTCAGTTAGCTAAGGCAGAGTTCACATCTGTTTCAGAGTCTCTGTTTGGAGACATAATTACATTGATCGCCAAAAAATCACCGGCCAAAAATGTGCTATATTTCAGTTCAAAAGAATGGACATCCAGCAAATCCTGTTATAGTCAATATGGTCTGCGGTGTCCGCTGTTTTTGTGGTCCATGTGTCCGTTCTGGTTCTCTGATGGACCAGAACAATGGACACAACAGCACATATTTGAACATAATGTAAAGTGTTTTACCCCAAACTTTGCTTTGTCTATCTAAGGGCCCCTTCACATGGCTGATACGCTGGCTGCTTTAGAACGTGTAAACGTTCCGTAGCAGCGGTATCTAAAGCAGATCGCATTGTTTTCTATGGGAGCCGGCAGACGCGCGCTCGCCATAGAAATGAATGGGCTGCTTTTTCCATTCATTTCTATGGGGAGCACACGTATGCCGGCTCCCATAGAAAACAATGGGAACTGTTTTAGACGCCGCTGCTATGGAACGTTTACACGTTCTAAAGCAGCCAGCGTATCAGCCATGTGAAGGGGCCCTTACTCTGTTTATCAGATACAGCTGGATGTATTTATAGCTTGTTGCCTAGGATTCAGGCCACTTCTGATATCTAGTGCTAGTGGTTAGCTCTCCATGTTCCTCACCACCTATATTGGGCTAGAAAATTCCTTGAACAATCCCTCGATTATCTCTATGGTATTAACAATGCACACTTTTCTTTTTGGTAGAATTTTCTGACATGCGCTGTACATCACACAGGCTAAGCCCATCCACCATTTTGTCACTGAAACCAAGAAGTGGAGGAAAGTAGAGACGAGAGCTGGTGAAACCCTGAGATGGGAGAACCCTTTTAAGCAGTGAGGCTCTTTTACCAATTTTACTGCAGATCACTGCCAGTCACTTATTGTGCTGGAAACTACCACAAAAACCTGTTCACTTGAATGCAGATGTGTTGTAGTTTCCTACATAGAGGATGACTGGAGTGACAATGTCTAGAACTATAGAAGGGAGATCTGTCCCTTTGTTTTAGGAGTTAGTGGGGATTCCAGACATTGAATCTCCCAAATCATAACATTATAGCAAACCCTAGCCATATTCCAAATAAATATTAGGTAGAATTACTCATTTTGAAGAGACTGGTCACCTTTCTTGATATGTTTGAATAAAAACTTACGTATTACCGTATTTTTCGGACTATAAGACGCACCGGATCATAAGACGCATAAGGTTTTAGAGGAGGAAAATAGGGGAAAAAAAAATTTTAAGGAAAAAAAATTGGTGAAATATTTAATAACCTAATAATATAATATTTCATCAATGTAAATAGAACCGGGGGCTTTCGGACACAGGGATACCAAATGTGTATGTGTTTCACAGTAATGTTTTTGTTTTATATGTATTCTAGGGATATGGGGGTGATTTGAACATATCTATCTAATCTATCTATCTATCTATCTATCTATCTATCTATCTATCTATCTATCTTATTTCTACCCATGTAATATCTCTAATATGTCTCTCTGCACCCCATATACTTCCCTCCTCCACGTTACATGAAGTAGGATAAGGTTTGCATGTTGCACAGGATGCTGGGACTTGTAGTACTTGGAGCAGCCCCCCTCCATTGTTCCCACCCTATGCAGCCTATGTGCTGGGGTTACTCAGGGACAGTATATTGCATCTATCTATCTATCTGTCTGTCTGTCTGTCTATCTAATCTCATCCATGGATGGAAAGAGACACCCTGCAGTGAAGCTATGCAAGAACAGAAAAAGGGGCGGGCCAGACGGGTGAAGGAGGTGTGGTTTTCTAAGCAAACTTGCTTAGAAAACTCACCCGTCTGGCTCGTCTCTCCTTCACTGCCTCTCAGATCTGGCTCCTTGCAATGAAGCCACACAGGCAGGGAAGTAGGGGCGGGCCAGACGGGTGAAGGAGGCGTGGTTTCAAGCTTGCCGAGAAAACCACGCCTCCTCCTCCCGCATATAAGTGCGTCTTATAGTCCGAAAAATACGGTACATAAAATTACAATTTTGTGGCATCTTTCTTTAGAGCTATTCCCTGTTATTCCTCCTAAAATCTATTGAAATTGTTTTGAGTAAATTGTCATCTGGATGTTACCATTCCAAATTTGTTTTAAGGACCAGCTATAGTACATGTAAATATTACTTGACCCCATTTCCAAATTCCTAAGACTGTAGTAACACACATTTTTTTCAGCAGTAGCTTGCTGACTACTCCTTGCCTTGTACTGTTTTCTGTCCATTGGACCCAAAGAGTACTCTGCTGACTGGCTCTTACCTTAGACCTTAGACTAGGGCCCTTAGATTGGGTGCACACAGGGTTTTTTGGTCTGGAAACTGGGGCGGAAGCTGCCTCAGTTTCCGGACCAAAAAACAGGTAGCTGCAACTGGATGCTGATGCAGTGTCACGAACTCCACTTCAGATGAGGCCAAATGAATGGGCCTAATCCGGAGGAGGAAGTGTCTTCAGGCCGATTCGTGAGGCAAATTGGCCTGAAGAATTAGCATGTCTCCCAGAAAAAAGACCTGAAAGGCTCCCATTGATTTCAATGGCAGCCGTCTTTTTTGGTCAGGATTTTGAGGTGAATTTGGCCTCAAAATCCTGACCAAAAAACTGTGTGAACTCAGCCTTATAATTTTGTGAGCCAGGCAAAGATACACAGTACACAGCAGTAGGCTAGATGATTTAATGCCCCCAACAATGAGAAAGTGGGGGCCGGCGAGTGAGGATATTGGTTGGCTTCTCTCTGCTCCTAGATGTCATCTCAACCACCCAATGAGTCACTGTAATAATAATAATAATAATAATAATAATAATAAATTAGGGAGTATTAAATAATGTACCCAGTTTATAGGGTACATGGGGTTATATGGGTTACAGAAGAAGTGATCGCTACTAGGCCCAGGAGCACATGGTAAGGAGGGGTCCTGTTACCTATTCTGCATTGGCGCATGGGAGCTTCCAGTTATGTCTCTACCAGTTTATTATATAATAGCATAAGTTGGTTATCCTGTCCTACCTGTATATAGTATAGCAAGTGTTATGTGCTGTGGGCCCATCCTTGCTCAGGAGCCCACCGAGGGATTCACCTGTACGTCTGTGATCCAGTTCAAGCCTGCTAACAATGTCAGACCATGTAGGGGCACATCTTATTGAGAAGGAGAATAAAACACTCAGATGTCAATTGATAATACATTTACATTGTCATGAAGAATAGCACATATAATGGCATATTGGCCACACATGCTTATCACTGAACAATTATAACTGCTTATACTACCAATACATTGTCATTTACTTGCTACATTTGAGGACGGAGTCTGGTTTCTGACTTTTCTTTGTGTCCTTTTCCTTTATGAAGCTTTTCCGCCACTCCAGAGCTCCACATGGCTCCATAATGCAACAAACTGAATGTATTTAAGATAAATCTTGTTTTCCATTTTCTAGTGGCAGAGTATCTCCAAAGACAGTGATTTCCATTACACACTGTTCAGCTTGATTGAACATCTGCAGGATGCCAATAAGAGAGATGAACTCAATAATATGAAACACCATCCTGAGCGTTACATTTGCTTTTTCTCTCATCCTTTAGATCTTATCAGGACTTGTGCACAAATCCCACATCTTACTGCAGAGTAGTCTCCCCTACTCTAGTGCAATACACACATACTTATTTGTCTATTTCACTATAATTTAGAGATATTACAAAACAGGACAACTTGATATAATTTGGTGTTTTTGTGTGGCCGCCCGGGGCCTGAATCTCCTGGGGCTTATGGCGCCCAAATCTCTCACCAACTTTAATAAGTGTGACCCCTTAGAAGTAGCCCACAATGGCAGAAGTATTTTAAATGTACCTGTAAATACACACATGGCTGCAAGTAGTCTTTCTATATAGGGACAGCATCATAGTGTGGATTGTGTGTGACTACTCCTGGCATAGCGAGGGAGCCTGCTGCTCTTTCACACTGAAGTCCCCCCTCCATTATCCAGTGCCCATTAAAAATAAAATTGCCATTACCTACACTCATCTGATCTGGGGCTTGGCAGCAATCCAATGCAGGGGCGTAACTAGGGAAAACCAGACCCTATAGCAAACTTTTTATAGCAAACTTTTGCCTGGGCCCACACTGACCCCCACATGGTATAAAATGTCCTTTTCTGGTCCCCACATAGTATAATGTCCCATTTCTTGGCCCCTACATGGTATAAAAACCCCTTTTCTGGCCCCCACACAGTATAATGTTCCATTTCCTCATCCCCACACGGTATAACACTCCTTTTACTGGCTACCATACAGTATAATGACCCCTTAGCTGGTCCCCACACAGTAAACTTGGCCTTACACATGGTGCAATGTCCCCTTTACTGACCCCCCAAACAGTATATTGCATCCATAATATAGTGTGCTGCCTCCCCTATTGGCCTTTACACAGTAATTGCCCCCTTTAGTATTTCTCCACACAGTATACTGCCCATTTATTGGCCCCAGTGCAGAAAGTTCCCCCTTTAGTGGCCACCATACAGTTTCTTCACCCTTTACAGACCCCCATACAGTAAATCCCGTTGTTGACCACTGCCTCCTCTTCTTCTCCTTTATCCTTCGCTGCGTGCTGCACATCATGTGCAAACACTGAACAACATAGCTACATCCTGATGCTATGCAGTGGCGAGATGTAATGTGGGGGAGGCTAACGGTGGAAAGGAAAATGGAGGAAGTTATGGGCAGGAGTGGGGACTGGTAAGTAAATAGCAGCCATTACTTGCTGTAATAAACCAGCAACTAACAGCCTATTAAAAAATAAAAAATAAAAAAAGTAGCAGGGCCCCTATAGTCGTGGACCCATAGTAGTCGCAATGGATGCCATTGCGATAGTTCCACCCCTGACCCTGGGGATTGATTGTTTTTTTAGTTGTTTCATCTGCCCCCAAAAATTGAATAGTAAGTGATCAGAAGATGGAGCATTCCCCAAAGTGGTATAAGTAATAACTACCACCTGCACCGGCTAAAAAGACACCTTACAAGGCTCCATACATAGAAATATAAAAAGTTACAAAGGGCAAAATAAATTATAATTTTTTAAAAAGTATTTTATTACATTTACAACTTTCGTCTAGGTATTTTAAATGTATCAAAAATTGTATAAATTTGGTACATTTAACACTATCAAGCGCAATTTTTCCCACAAAAAAAGGTGGTTTTTGAAAGGCAGGAAGTAAAAAACAAAAATGTAGATCCAAAAAATAGCTGCAGTGGGAAGGGCATATAAGAAGTAAAGCTAGTCTTTCTAAAATAGTTCCAGGTAGAGAACTAGAAACTACCATCTTCTCATATTGGGTTCTTGAATTTTTCAGGAACAGAAACAATGAGGAAGGTTAAAAAGCCAGTAAGAGGGGGCTGCTAGATGGGGCAATTCATTCAGACTGGTGTTTCATACCTAATTTTATTGTAGAAAAATGTGCCAAATATATTAAAAGGTAAACACGTTTTAATAAATTTGGTCAGAATTTGCTACATTTTTGGCCAAGTCCAGTTCCAATAAAACCCTTATATTAAGTACTATCATGGTGTCTATCATACACCACTATCATACACATAGTGTATGATACACTGTGCTGATGAGATCCAACAGATCGGAACAGTTGTATGATAGCAGCCTTCATCTTGTCTGCATTGTTGGGTCTGGGGTCTCTCATCTTCCTCTTGATAATACCCCATAGATTCTCTATGGGATTAAGGTTAGGCGAGTTTGCTGGCCCATCAAGCACAGTGATACTGAGGTTATTAAACCAGGTGTTGGTACTTTTGGCAGTGTGGACAGGGGCCAAGTCCTGTTGGAAAATGAAAATTTCATTTCCAAAAAGCTTGTTGGCAGAGGGAAGCCTGAAGTGCTCTAGAATTTCCTGGTAGACGGCTGCGCTGACTTTGGTCTTGATAAAACACAGTAGACCTACACCAGCAGATGACATGGCTCCCCAACCATCACTGATTGGGGAAACTTCACACTAGACCTCAAGTAGCTTGCATTGTGTACTGCGGCCTCTCCGCTCTTCCTCCAGATTCTGGGACCTTGATTTCCATAAGAAATACAAAAGTTACTTTCATTTGAAAACACCTTTGACCACTGAGCAACAGTCCAGTTCTGTCTCTCTATGGCCCAGGTAAGACGCTTCTGGCGTTGTCTATTGGTCATGAATGGCTGACACATAGGCTGTGACACTTGTAGCCCATGTCCTGTATATGTCTATGTGTGGTGGCTCTTGAAGCACTGACTCCAGCAGCAGTCCACTCCTTGTGAATCTCCCCCAAATTTTTGAATGGCCCTTTCTTAACAATCCTATCAAGGCTCCAGTTATCCCAGTTGCTTGTGCACCTTTTTCAACCACCCATTTTCCTTCCACTCAACTTTCCATTAATATGCTTTAATACAGCATGTGTGAACAGCCATCTTCTTTAGCAATGACCTTTTGTGGCTTCCCCTCCTTGTGGAATGTGGCAATGACTGCTTTCTGGACATATATCAAGTCAGCAGTCTTCCCCATGGTTGTGCCGCCTACTGAACCAGACTAAGGAACCTTTTGTAACGCTTAGGAAGCTTTTGCAGCCGTTTTTGGGTAATTATCCTAATTTTCTGAGATAATGACTTTTGGGTTTTCCTTGGCTGTAAGCCAGAATCATCAACATTCACAGAAAGAAACACTTGAAAAATTTCATATAATATATGTCTTTCACTTTTTTCAATTGAATTACTAAAAAAAATTACTTTTTCATCATATTCTAATTTATTGAGACGCACTTGTGTTTTTCAAAGCATTCTTACATTGCAGCATTTTTCCATACCTGCCTAAAACTTTTGCGTGACACTGTTTCACCTAAACTAATTTTTCAATTGATCATTAGACAACTCCCTTCACAAGTCTCAACAATGGAGCATCCTTATATGAAAGCAATGTTATGGCCCCAAAGATGTAGTAAAAGAGAATTTTAATTTAAGTAGAGTTTTCTATCATGTATTATTCATTTCTGCACCAATATTATATATTTCACTACATTTGTAATTGGAAGCAAGGGTGCCCTTCGCATGCGCTACATACAGCCATAGACACTATGTTTCATTTGCAGGATGCTGCCAATAATGTGATTGTTGTAATTGTATTCTGAGAATGTACACAAGCTGGAATGTACAGTAATGTAATAACAAGGCTGAGGCTCCGCCGTATCTCCATGGTGAATACAGGTAATTACCTAGATATGTGACTCACGGCTTTGTTGGTATACATTAGGCCTTCATTCTGCAGATCCTTATAGATCATTAACTCAAAAGCACCAATGTATTCTCTATGGTATCTCTGAAGGCATTGTGGCAGACAATTTACGTAAGTAATTCCCTTGATGTTCCTTTATGAAGCATGATATTTTACTTATTAAAATTCCATTAATGACTGCGCAAAAAGAACTCAAGGCTACAGTCAGACGACCGAGTTACAAAATGGCCGTGAAATAACGTCCATTTTTCATGGCCGAAGGGCAACTGTTTTCACGGATCACTCATACATTTGAGTGTATGGAGGGATGCGTGAAAATGGCCAAAAATACGACAAGTGATATACGGTTTATGTGAATAGCCCCCATTCAATGACACTGAATTCAATGCTGCCATGAGACGTTTGTTAAAAAATGGAGGTCACATGACCATTATCCACTATCATGTGATAAATGGTTTTATTTGCTTTGACGCTATGTGAAAGTTAATGTTAGCAGTGGCGTAACTACCACCATAGCAGCGGTAGCAGCTGCCACAGGGCCCGGGACATCAGGGGCCCGGTGACAGCTGCTACCCCTGCTATCAATATTCTCGGAGGTCTTTTCGGACCCCCGAGTATAATGATCGGGGCCCCCTGTTGGTGGAATACTTTCCACCAACAGGGGGCCCCGAAGCTGCAGCAACGGCTGAGACACAGGAGCTGCAGCTCGGGCTCCTGTCAGCGCTTCAGGACGCTCCCCCTCTCTCCCCCCTCCCTTTCTCTGCTGTCCTCTGCCCACCAATGAGAGGAGGAGGCGGGGCTTATCCCTGCCGTCCTGCAGTGGAGGAAGAAAGGAAGAAGGAAAGTGAAACTAAAGCTACACAGGTACGTACTGGGGTTACTTATTAATGTCAGGCATATGGGGTGATTACTTGTGTTTTAGTAACTCCATGTGCCTCATATTAATAGTAGTTAACCCCATCATCTCCCTCACATTAACCCCTGTTTGCCTCACCATAAGAGTTACTGATATGTGAGACATATGGGGGTAATAGTAATGAAGATATTTTATTATTACCTCCATGTCTCTCACATATCAGTAACTCTTATGGTGAGGCTTACAGGGGTTAATGTGAGGGAGATGATGGGGTTAACTGCTATTAATATGAGGCACATGGAGTTACTAAATTGTAATGCACAGGGCCAGATTTTTTATCCACAATTTGTCCTGGTATAGCGGTCAGTGGGTGACGTGACAGTATTTAGTCCTGTAGGGGCCACTAAGGGACATAATACTGTGTGCAGGGGCCACTATGGGACATAATACTGTGTAATGGGGCCACTATGGGGCATAATACTGTGTGCAGGGGCCACTATTGGGTATAATACTGTGTGCAGGGGCCACTATGGAACATAATACTGTGTGCAGGGGCCACTATGGAACATAATAGAGCGCGCAGGAATGCGTAGGAGGAACTCGGTCGAGATCTTCGGTGTCGGGGGGGCCCCATGTCAAAAGTTCGCCACGGGGCCCCGCCATTCCTAGTTACGCCACTGAATGTTAGGCATTCTAAGTGACACATCCAATAAATATTAGTTATGGGATATTTTTTCCAATGTATTTTCATAAAATACTGTTCTATAAACCTTGCACTTAATGATATGGGTAAGGTAATTGTAAAGCCTGCATTCTTTTACATTGCATAAAGTCGACTGGATTAATTTCATAGCTCACAATTGCTAATGGATTCTTAGAGGGACTTAAAGGACTTGTCCAGCCACTTGAATAAATAAATAAAAAAAATGCTTAGAATGGCATAAAACAAAAATAGAAGTAGTAATATTCCCCCTACTGATCCCCTACTCTTCCTGTATTGTCACTTCACCCGCACCCACAGGATTCTGCATTTGGTCCCCCAGCCGTAATGTTCCAACACAAACATGTGACTGCTCGGGATGTTGGCAGGTCACTGGCTATAGCCAATGATTTGCTACAGCAGTCAATTGTCCATGTCGGGATATCATTGCTGGAGGCCAGGATACAGACACCAGCAGGGAACAGGAAGCAGCAGAACTGAAGGTATTATTTATTTTTTTTTACACTTTTTTTGTGGCTGGACAACCCCTTTAAGAGGGTGCTATATACTGATCCATTGTCCATTATGCTGTTGTAGCATTGAGGCACATGAAAAGTCCTATTGTAACAATAATGGCTGAAGCAATTGCAGCCTGTTATATATGCTGGCCCTTTAAGAACCTCTAACATTACAATCTGCTCCCAGCCTCTCCTGCACATGACAACTTCTCCTACAGCAAGATACCTGAGCAAAAATGTTTCTAGCTTGCTAGATCCTGTGCAGGTGTTTTCCTACTGTTGCATTTTCTGCGCCTGTTTTTGATTTTGGTTTCTTACCTGACTCTGATTCTGTTCTGCTTTCCCCGACTTTTTGCCTGTTTTACCATATTGCACAAACTCTTCTAGTCCTGACCTCGGCCTGCTCACTGACCATATGCCAGACCATGGTTTCATGCGTCTGCATTTCTTGACCTGTCTAGGTCAGTTGTTACCAAGACTGGGACAGCTCCAAGACCTAATATCTGACAGCTAACAGATCCATCCCATAATGCCATTACTGTGAATAGCTCAATAGGAAGTGATTTGGTGGTTTCACTGCAATGAAGTCCAGATCTCCCAGTTCAGAACTGCCCAATAGAATCCATTGGAGAAGGATGGATCAGCAAGAGACAGCACGATGACCACTGAACATATCTTGGGACTTAAATGTATTGAATTAGAAAACCCATTTACAGGGCCAATGGAACCCGCAGCCCATTACAGCATCACTAGATATAACAATAACACATCTGTCAACAGCAGTTAGCCAGTTTGTCGACAGTTTCCAGGTGGCAACAGAGAATTTCTATTACTTCAAAACAGGCTATGTCTGCTGACAGGGCTGCAAGGCATGAACGTGTTATTATGAGAGTTACGTTATCTAAAGGAATTACTTGTTACAGAATCCTCTGTTACAGTCTTGAAGTAGCCCCAAGGTGGAGCTTCACTTTGACATCAGACTCATTCCTCGGCATTTACTGTATCTCAGCATCTGGTAGTTTCCACAGAATGATGCTCAGGAAACTTATGGTTTTGTTTGTTTCCCATCTATGGGATTCATTCTGCAGATGATGAAATGAGTATCTGGATAATATCTCTTGTTAACAGCTATGACATTACCAGAGAAACACTCCAGGCTCGATTTTCCAAGGAAACAATGTGGTAGTTTCTTTATTGATGTGTTACAAATTCTGTTCGCTGAAGCTGGTATACAAGTCTAACATACATGTCTGATACATACAGGATTAACCAGGGGATTAGGTACACTTTGCTGAACCTGGGATAAAGATTCAACTAGGGGCAACCCCACCACCACAGAGGAACCTCTTGCTGTGTATGAAAATATAGACCATGTTAATATACACAAAAACGGGGGTGGTTTGGGGATGTGGCTTCACATGAAGTTAGATATCCCAGCCATATTATGTTCTAATGAGGCATAGACCTAAGGGATTACATATCGTTTAGTCTACATGTGCATCTTCTATAGTGTACAGCCACTGCCCAGCAGCTGAGACTGGGAGTCTTCAATATAGGTAACTAGCACCATCAGCGTCGCACCTCCCATGAGGCGACACCTAAGCCAGGACAAGCTGTCCTTGACTGGCTTAGCATCACCTGCTCTCTGTCTGCTAACGCTGCCCGCTCCGCCCGCCCCCTTTGCTCGGCCCCACCCCCTCTGCTTGGCTCTGCCCCCTCCGCTCCGCCCCCTCCTCCGGGCATCCGCCTCAGGCGGCACAAAGCCTAGGTTCACCCTTGAGCACCATTACGGATCATTGCCCGCCCTGCCAGTGATGTATAATGAGGGGGCTTATGGATACTGCATGCTAGCTGTATACTGGTTTATACTATTTATTATTCTTATATTATTGTTAATTTCCACATAGTTTTGCTGATAACCACTATGCTCAAAAACTCTTCAAGATAACATGAAAACCAAAATCTCCATACCAAAACTATTGCACGCTGAACTTGGGGAAAAAGCAGAGAACATGTTGGAAGCGCTGCTGATACGCTCTTCTGTTTTCCATTTTTGCTGTAATTGTTTTGTTCTATTCTCCTAGAGATTTTAATTATATTCAGAGCATTTTATAATGAATATAAAGCAAATGAGTCGTCGCAGAATGAAATTCAATAACATACAAGTTCATCTTGTTATCTAGATTTTAAACTAAAAGATGGCGCTAAAAGGTAGTTAGGAACAGAAAAACAAATCTCCGGGATATCGCTGATTGAGAATCATTATATATGCGCCAATTACCAGATAATCTGCCGTCTCACTGGAGGGTTAGATGTTTGTAGCTTCTAATCGTTCTGCCCTTACTTTAATGGAAATTAACCCTACATGAACTGTCTTTATGGTGAACTTGTTCTGATACAAGGCAGAGAATGTGAACAAGATAATTTGCAATGTAAAGCTCGGGGTAAGGAGAAGGTTATTGTGGTATGATAAAAATAATATATAATATTCAAAATTAGAAAATTCTCTTTTTGGCCAACTCGCATCTCTATTGGAGGAATTCCCATCTGAGAAGTGCAGCATATTTAGTAGGGCTGGGCAAAAGTGCAATTAATCAGGGATTTTACCTTGATTGCAATTAAGGGCAATTATTTAGTTTACGCTCCTTGTACAGTACAAGTATGTGTTGGGCGAAGCTCACGAGATTCATCAGGGAGCATTGTGGAGCAGGGGAGTTAGTGGCCACCATACTGCAGCTTCTAAATAAGTTTGCTTCACCTCTGTCTTGGGGTTTCGACATATCCCTCTCCATTTGAACTGTCTCCCCCCTCTCCTTCTGTCTCTACCCCCTTCCGCCATAGATTGTAAGCCCTCGCGGGCAGGGCCCTCTACCCCACTGTGCCAGTCGGTCACTGTTAGTATTATATCTACCTGTATATTCTGTGTATTATTTGTAACTCCCAAATGTAAAGCGCCATGGAATTAATGGTGCTATATAAATAAACAATAATAATAATATCCTTCTCCTCACCCTGGTAGAATGTCAACCATCATGGTTTGAATGGAAGCTGAGCTACAATACAAGGGCACAGCCCCTGCAAAGAGTACCGTATTTTTGGACTATATGACACACTTTTTTCCCCAAAATTTGGGAGGAAAATGGGGGTTCGTCTTATAGTCCGAATATGGACTATAAATGGGGTGGAGGAGCGGAATTACAGCATTGCCACGCTCCTGCAGGCCCCGGCAGCTAAAACCCTCCCCGGCATCCGCTATTCTATTATAGCGGATGCCGGGTCTGTAAAGCTAATGGTGGGGGTGCAGGAAAGCTCTACACTGTGCACTGTACAAAGGCTAAACTGGAAACAACTGAACTGGGGACCAAGGGTCAGGTCTCCTACAACCCTATCATTGGCCAGGGCTGAACTAAGACAAGGGTTTGAACAGTGAGGCGGAAATAGCAAGGGAAAAGCTGCAAAATAGTGTACATGTGACACAGAACCTAAAACATGGGACATACCAATATAACCCAGAGGCACAACAGACAAACACTTAAAGCAGTGGCACTCTGGGATGCTGCACGATTTTTAGCAAACTCTATGATGGAGTCTCAAATGAAGACTCTGTGACAGATATGAACATAGCCTTACAGTGTAGAACTGAATATATATAATAAAATGACCTATCAAATATACAAAACATTGGACTAAACCGACTTCACCGATTACACTCACGGTTTGTTTGTAGTCTGTTACCATGAAAACACATCAGTCTGCAATAGAGTTCTATACATAAAACGGAAGTTCCTTCATTCTTTTTTTTTTATACAGGTGCTAAAGCAATAAAACGTATTGGAAAGTCATTCATACTGTTTAATAGTTTCCAGCTGCTGAAGAAAAGCCTCCATAATGGCTGCAGAAAACAATTTCTACGTTTCGTGGTTGGTTTTCACGAAATGATTAACATTTATGAATATTTATTTACAGCTTTAATGAGATATATTAATCTTGCTTAAATGAGACTTAGTGTATATTCCCGCGTGACGGTCTAGCTCCTCGGTGATACGCTTGGCGAATTTAGAAGCATTTGATTAAATTCAGTCTAATGGAGCAAAAAGAGAAAATCAAGATTTAAAGATAAAAAAATTCATTTACTGGAATTTATATTCTGATTCACGACCTGCATTAATCTTCAGGTCACAGATATGGATTTAACACTGCGATTGTTGACAGTTCAGTGGAGCATTTATTCAATTTTACAATTACAGACTTGAAGTTGTCGTTGTCACGCGGCGTTCGGGGCGGCTGATTAACTGGGTGCGTTTGGTAAAATGTCACCGGAATCTTATTACTGCTCACCTCTGTCAGGAATGGTTCCTGGAAGTGTCACTAATATGTCACTTTTCTGTAAGCATTGATAGTGTCACTTGTACGACTGCAGTGACAAGGATGGCGAACCTTTAGGAGATCAATTGCCCAAACTGCAACTCAAAACCCACTAATTTATTGAAAAGTGCCAACACAGCAATTTCCCTCAATACTGTGCGGATCGACAATTGCGGACAATTATGGACCCGCAAAATACGGTCATGTGAATGGGGCTTTACCGAGCTTTCAATGATACAAACGATTCTGGCTAATCCCAACCACAGTTTGCATGAATCACAGCATGTCGATATACCTACGGAAATGCTGGCGTGTTCCATATAGGTATAATAGAAGCAGAAAGTCTGCAGACGAAAACTCTGCGTACTTTCTGTGAAAAACACTTTTTGGCTGTGGCTCACTACATGTAGCCTTAGCTTAAATGTATGTAGAAGAACTGATGGAAGGCAGAGAGCGATCGCACCAAATATTGTTGGATTTGATATTTCTCTTTGGGTCAGTCGCTTAATTAAGTTGGTAATTTAGTTAATTGACAAAATCAGCTATTAATACTTCTATGTCTGAAAACATTCTTACAGGAGTTATTCTACACCTGCCTAAACATTTTGCACAATACTGTAGTCTTGATGGTTTTGGGATCCTGACTATAAGCCATGGATGTGAGGTCCTAAGGTGCAGTTAACATAGTCGGCCATGTCCCATCATGCTATGAGGTCTGCAGACTCTTTATGTTGGGGTTTACTATAACAACAAATAGGAAAACCATAGCCCTCTCCGCTAGACTGTTCTTAGCCGCTGTACATTGCTCTTATATTTGGGTGTTCTCGGCCTACTTCTCTCTGTCATCTGGTGATTAGACTATATTTTCTGCTATGAATCATTAATGAGGACTGAATACTGAATCAGTCGCTTTTACAGCAACAAAATAAGCTTTAACTCCTTGCCTACTAATCATTATAGAAGGAGCTTCTTATAGACCTTCTTACATAGGCAGACATTCCTTCCCTTTAAAATAATGTATATATTCCAGTTTTCCTGCTCCGACTAGCCTCTCTCTCCATCATCATCATCATACTCATCATCATGATCAGAAAAAACTGAGCAGAAACTAATTGCTACTACTTTTATTAGCCCTCATGCATACGACCATGAGCATAGTTAGTGTGCAAGCTGTGTTTTTCATGGCTAGAACACTGACCCTTTCATTTCTATGGTCCCTTACACAACCGTGTATGTTCATGGTCCGGTGTATGGGGCCGTGAGCCATGAGCAAAACTCAGGACAGGTCCTATTCCTGCCCATTTTGCAGACCTTACTCACTGGCCCCAATGAATGGGGCCGCAGAAGCATGGCTGGTGCATGGATGACAGTCGTGTGCATGTCGCCTTAGATTGTATGAGTAGGTTTACTTACAGATGTAGCCATCACAAAACAGATTGGTGAGCTATGATTCTTCCACCCACCTCCCCAAAGGTGCCAGCTCTTTAAATAGAAGTCCTGCAGGTGGGGGAGTGGAAGAAAAAGGCTATTGTTTAACCTATAGCTAGTCTACATTACAGTCAGTGCTTAAATTGGGAAAAAATTTTAGGGGAAACTCTGGAATCAGGGGCGTAACTACCATAGAGGCAGCAGAGGCGGCTGCCACAGGGCCCCGGCCATTAGGGGGCCCGGTGACAGGCGCTACCGCTGTGTTTTTGTTTTAAATTGGCCATTACGGGCCCTATTTACTTGCCGATCCTGGACATAATACTGTGTGCAGGGTCCACTATGGGGACATAATACTGTGGGCAGGGGCCACTATGGGGTCATAATACTGTGTGCAGTGGCCATTAAGGGACATAATACTGTGTGCAGGGGCCACTATTGGGCATAATACTGTGTGCAGGGACCACTATGGGGCATAATACTGTGTGCAGGGGTCACTATGGGACATAATACTGTGGGCAGGGGCCACTATGGGGTCATAATACTGTGTGCAGTGGCCATTAAGGGACATAATACTGTGTGCAGGGGCCACTATTGGGCATAATACTGTGTGCAGGGACCACTATGGGGCATAATACTGTGTGCAGGGGCCACTAATGGACATAATACTGAGTGCAGGGCTTACTAAGGGACATAATAGAGTGCGGAGGAGGGGGTCAGTCGAGGTCTTCGGCGTCGATGTCGGTTGGGGGAGGGGGGGCCATGTCAAAAGTTCACCACGGGGCCCTGCCAGTCCTAGTTACGCCACTGTCTGGAATAGTTAACAATGCTGCAAACTAAGAATGCTTTCAATACTAGAAGTGTTATTAGTTTTTTTTTTGTTATTTTTGTCAATATTTGGTGTGACCTTTTCCCTTTTCAATCAGTTCTTCTAGGTACACTTGCAGACAGTTTTAGAAGAAACTCAGCAGGGAGGTTGTTCCCTCCATCTTGGAGAAATAATCACAGGTCTTCTGTAGGTTCTGTAGGCTTGCTCCAATCCTTCTATCTCTTCATATAATCCCAGACAGACTGGATGATGTTGAGCTCAGGGATCTGTGGGGGTCATATCATCTCTTCCAGGCTCCTCCTCCAAGGGGTGGTCACACCAAATATTGCTGGGATTTAGATATCTCTTTTGTTCCTTCTTTTCATTTTGGTAATAGACAAACATAACCTATTACGCTTCTATTTTTAAAGTATTCTTACTTTGCAGAATTTTTTCCCCACATCTGCCTAAAATTGTATGTCAGGGATGGAAGAGTTGGGCACTTGGATTTCTCATACGTTTTTTTTTTTCTTAAGGGTAATAAGCCCTCAGAGGTTTTTGGCAATGGCTTATTTTCTCCCATTTATTAAGAACAGGACCATGCTTGATACATGTATATTGGGGGCTCAGGGGAATGGTAGTTGGTCACATGAATGGTTAGCTGACCACTAATCTGCATGGCCTGACTTACATAGTTAGGGCCCGTTCCCACGATGTAACGTGGCGCTCATTCTGACGTCAGAGTCAGAATCCCTTTGACTTCAATGGGTTCCGTTATACTCGCGCTACACATTGAAATCAATGGGAGGCTTTTTAACCCATCGATTTCAATGTGTTCCGCATGTTAAATGGAACCCATTGAAGTCAATGGGATTCTGTTTTGAAGCACTGACTCTGATGCGTGTTTACGTGTCAGAATGAGCGCTGCGTTACATTTTGGGAACGGGCCCTAACATAGTTACATTACAGTAGATGTTATAGTAGATGAGGTTGGATGAAGACATCAGTCCATCAAGTCCAACCTATAACCCTACAATCCCCTACAGACTTAACTCATTAGGAAAATTAAAAAATGAATTAAGCTCCATGTACTTAGCTCTCTAGTATGAACAAGTTCCTAGGGAAACAGAAGCAATACTTTCTGGTAAAAAGGCATTGAATAGAGCAAGCCATGATTTTTTGCCTATGGTCAGAAGCGTCGAAATTCGCTCAATATCATTTGCATCTAATAACAGTAATACTTTCCTCAACCCACCACTTTTCTTTTCAGTGCAGGTTATCAAAGAGTAATGGAACAGATTGCAAATACCTTGTTTTTAAGGAAAATTCAAGAGCTTCAATATCATTATTTGCCTTTGAGCCTGTGAATGAGCCGGCATATGAAATCCTTCTGGCTTGCCACATAATAATAATCATAATTCTAGTAATAATAATATCAGAATATAATGTTTTTCTCATGAGACCTTTCGCTTCTTTGGATGCAGCTACTTATATTGCATACAGCAGTGAAGTTGTTAAGCAGTGCAGGTTTCTATCAACTCCACTGTATACAGCCATCAGTGTATTATAGCCTTTGTTGCTTGAAAGCACATAAAAGTGTGTGTATGGTGAAGGGTTCTTTGAAGAGTGAAGGGCTCATTTTATCTGTCAATTCCTGTGGATGACGCCTCAGTTCTGCCGCCTCGTTCTTATGATTAGCTCGCTCATTTTTTCCCCTAGAGCTAGTTTCTATAACTGCATCTCCCCTGTAAATTATAGTCTATTTACTTTTTCCATTTGCTTTTATGCTTTGCTTTTATCTCTTCCTTACCAACTGTGTGAACTTTGACTATGGAAATCAGCGTTATTGATTCTTCTTTTACCACCCATCGCGTTTCAATCTTAAGGGCTAAATAAGAACAGTGAAGGACATTTGGAGATGACCTGGACATGAGACCCACCTGTATCCCCCTGCTTGTCATAGTAAGCGCTCCGTATTTAGTTTTTACTAATCCAGCGAGAAGAAGAGATAAATCTAACATCAGGTTACGTTATTTAGTCGCGCTAGATCAACATTAAGAGGTTCTTTATTCTCCATGTTGATGAGAAATACATAGTAAAAGAAGTTTCTCCTGTATAATGACTTACAATTTTTTCGGCTAGGTTCACACAAAGAGGGGCAATTTTCCATTTCAGATTCCACTCCAAATTCCGGCCATTGGTGAAGATGTTGAAGCTGATTCCACAGGAAAATTGATCAGGATGCTTCTTTTTTTCAGCGTCTTAAAAAACAAGACTGGTCCCCATTCAACACAAAGATACAGAGATTCTAGACGGAATTTGAAGTTGCGGCAAAATCCATGTGAACATAACCTTCAGTAATTTTGAACATATTTGCCTTCCTTTTATCTACTGAGTTTGGCTTAGCCCCGATTCACATCTGCGTTCGGTATTCCATTCAGGTAGACCACATGAACGGAATATGGAACACATTGACAAGCAGCGAGCTTATGAAAGCATATGGACCCCATAGAATATAATGGGGTCCGTGTGATTTCCGTGCAGTGTCCGCACGAGTCATGTGGAGAGGAAAGTAGTTCATGAAGTACTTTGCTCTCTGCATGTTCCGAGCAGAAACTGCGCTGAAAGCACACGGACCCCATACGGACTCCCTGAACAGAATACCGAATGCAGATGTGAGCCAGCCAGCCATGACAATCCCTTTCCCAGTCATAAATATATGCATATGGATCAGATAGTTGGCTGGTGCCGCTATAATTCTTTTGTAATGTGTATATCCACTTAGTGACATGTTATGTGTAGTGATGACATCATGCACTACTGTATGACAACAGCAAACCATCAAAAACCAGAATTGAGCCTTATTTATAACTGAGCAAGGAAATATCATGTAGCCAAACTATAAAAGGAAGGCAAAATATGCTCAAAAATACTGAAGGTTAGGTTCACATGGATTCCGCCTCAAAATCAAATGTCCCCACTTTCTACCTACTATTGGAGAATGAATGATATGTCAGGCAGATTCTAACATTCCCAGGCCTCTTTTCCTGACTTTCATTTGAGAACAGATAAATGTATGGTCACAACCAGTGTGTATGGCAGGGTCAGGAGTCAGGCTAATGACAGCTATATAACATAGAAGTTTACCTAAACGCCTAGTAGTTGCAGCTTTAAAGATTTAAAGGGGTTGTTCATGATCATTTTTTATGGCTGGTCCTTTGGATAGACCATAAATATGGTGGGGGACTTGCAATTGGCCCTTGCATAGATCACCTCTTTAGGGGTGTGCTGCTCCCCAGTGCAGATAGCTTTGTCTCCTGTATAGTTGCCAGGTGTCCTCATTGCAGCTCCCATAGAATTCACTACACAGAGCATGGAGTTATCTGCTTCTGGCTCTGTACACTGTATAGTACAAAATCTGGATGCATCCCCAAACAAATGGCCTTGGGAAAAAAAAAATTAAAAAATCATGAACAACCCTTTTGGAAATTTTTGTATTTTTTTTTGGTAGTAAGGATACTTTAGAACCTAGAACAGGGGTCAGCAACCTTCGGCACTCCAGCTGCTGTGAAACTACAACTCCCAGCATGCTCCATTCATTTCCATGGGAGTTCTAAGAACAGCAGAGAAACTATGCATGCTGGGAGTTGTAGTTTTGCAACAGCTGGAGAGCCAAAGATTCCCTACTCGACCTAGAACTTCAGAATACAGGACCTACTGGAATATGGTTACCTTAGAATCCCATACATGTGAATTTGGTTCCATAATACAGAGATGAGGAAGCGTATTGTGTACCATGTTAAGGCTTAGTTCACATGGAGTTAATGTGCACGCATTCTGACACGTATTCACATGTCAGAATGTGAGCGCTCAAAACAGATCCCATTCAGGCGCTACACATTGAAATCAATGGGAGGCTTTTAGCCTTCACACGGAGTAACGCTCCACGCATATTGCCACAAATTACATGTGTAAAAATACACATGTAAAATGTAGTAAGCCATTGAGTTCAATGGCTTTTTTTTTTTCCGTATAAGGAGCATAATTTTGCAGGCGCGTTATACGCCTGTAAGCCGACACATTGAAATTAATGGGATCTGTTGTAAGCGCTCACATTCTGACACGTGTATATGTGTCAGAATGTGCGCACGTTAACTCCGTGTGAACTAAGCCTTACAGTTTGTACAGTTTGTACAGTTCTATGCAGGGTGCCATAACATAAACTAATAAAGAGATTTTTAATTCTAACTTTATGTAAAAAATTCCTGTATGGTACTTTATTTTTATATAAAGGAATACATGGGTCCATTTAAATGCTCTCCTATATGCCAAAAACTGCCATATATGGGATCCATGTAATAAGGATAACTCTGCATATTTATGTGCAGGAGTGCGCATACACAATTGATGTCTAAGGGGTTAATAATAACATCCTTGGCGGTCTGGGAATGATGTAGCGTTTATCTCGTCTATAGTGGACAGGTCCCATAAGCATGATGGGAGTGAAATTACTTGAAATCCATCTCTTAAAATCTCCGGAGTGTTATATGAAGGTCGATGACATTGCTTATCTCAGATCCCTGGGGTGTATTCACTTATTCCTCAATGAAATACATTTATTTGCACCTGGATAAAGATACATAAGAGAATATAACACTGTCGATACATTGTAGACACAATGATCAATACCACCTATTATCACATAGCTACACAGTAACTGATTCATAGTTATGGGAACATCAATGAAGTGTGCTCTGTTATAGGAAATACAGAACTAACAAAGCATATACACACCATTAATGATGAATACAATGAAATCATAATCCATATCACTACTCACATGCTAGCTGGCTTGGATTGTGGAAGGTAGAATTGTGTATATGTGCATACCTAATGTAGGTGTGATCTGGAGCCACACAATGGGAGGAATTCAACAAATAAAGGAACAAATTTATGCCGTAATTTAATCCGTACATCTGCTCATTGTTGGCCATATTCATCAACCTTTTATATTATGTTTGCCTGTATAGTAATATTTTCAACTTCTCATAAAAAGTATGTATGGTCTGCATGGTGTTGAGAAATTAGCCAGATTCACCAATTCCATTTGTTTCAAATGTTGCATTTCTAGAAGCAAAACCACTCCACCCGAACAATAGTGTAAAGGCTAAAGCCCTGTGTAGCACGCCGCAGCAAAAAGATGCCGTGGAAAAAACTGTGGCGGTTTTGGAAATTGGACTGCAGACTTTCTGCTTCCGTTATACCTGTAAATTATATAACTGACATGACTGACGTGTTTTTGGAAATCGCAGCGTTTCCACTATGTGTATTTCTCTGCAATGTGTGGATGGGGTTCGCTAGAATCCAATCCACTTTCCAGTGACTAAAGTGAGGTCTTGGCCTTAAAGGTACACTATACAAGAATTGCACAAAGTTGCAACACAAAGGATTTGCACTCAGGCATAACCAATTAAGTGTGGAGTACAAGAATACTAAGGAATCTTGATATTTTTTTTTAATCTTATTCGCTGCCAATATGTATTGGATTCTTGGGAACAGCCAAGTATTGCTGCCATACACTGTTCCCGTAGTTCCCATCAAGCAGAATTGGAGCTACAGAAGTACGTGACTACTTTATGTCTGTAGTTCTCATTCTCCTCTATGGGAATAACAGGAACAGCATAGGTCAGTACCTTATGGCTATTCCTCTAAGCTTCTACTGTAGGGGTAGGTCAGGAAGCAGTCATTCCCATCTTGGCAGTTATTTACAAAGATAGGAATGACAATTTAATCTCTGCATGAAAGTGTGGACTTTCTTGGTCATGTCACCAAATTGTACTCTCAAGAATAGTCACTCCATGAACTCGGTAGCGCTGATGATGCACTTGCATAGTCAGGAATAAAGATCCAAGGGTCTTCTCAGTAGAGCATACATATGAGGCCGGCGGGAGGACTGGGTGGGAGTGCAGTGAGGAATAAAACAAAAAGTCAGAGCCATGATTAGAACAACAAACACCAGGCACATGAGCTCATGGGTAAAGCAGGTTCAGTATACAGAAACAAGGCTACGGTCAAGATCAGGGTCAATCAGAAGTAAAGTGACAATAAAAAGAGCCAGGGCAGTCTGCAGGTAAGTGTAACAGTCACTGCTCCTAAAACCAGACAATAAAGAAGATGAGGGTTAAGCCTGGGAGCTATGGTGAAGTTACCTGTAATGACTCCAGACGTGACCAGTGAATAAATCAGATAGATCTGTGCTCTACTTATTTCCTGCTGCCCTTTGCTCTATGCAGGTATTACACTGTCAGGCATGATACTTTACGCTAGTCTGTATTCTTGTGCTTTTGACCCAACGTGTTTATCTGGCTATTCTTTACCTTCCTTCTTATTACCGCTTCTCTGTATGACCTTTTAGTGGCTATTCTTCCTCCTTATGTTATTGTGCTGCTTGTCTCTATTCACTCTCTATTTCATCTCTTGTAATTCTAGCTTGTGATTTGGTGTTTACGCTGATCTGGCTTGTTAGATTCCTCTACCTGCCCGCTCCACCTGCTAGCAAGGAAGCTATTCTATTCCACCCACAGGGATCTCTCAGGGTTTCTAGGTAGGGTCCCGAGTAGGTTCTCCAGTATCAGGGTGGTTTATTTATTTCCCATCTCTTGCTAAGTAGATAGTGCTAGGTATAGCAGCGGGTGATCAGTTTACTAGATAGGCTACCTGTATCCTGTCAGCTCCATTACAACACAGCATGACATACTTGTTCCGCTTTAAAGGAAGTCTATCATTTAAAAAAACACATTTTCAACTAAATGCATGTTGGAATAGCCTTTAAAAAGGCTATTCTACTCCTAGCTTTATTTCTTTGATTCTCCCTGCCATTTCTTCAAAATTTTGTATGCTAATATGGATCAAGAAGCACCGGGGGCGTTCCCCCAGCACTCCAAGCACCCCCACATCATACATGTCCACCACCCCTTTCATGCTTGTGCTTTGTCCCGTCCTCCTCTTCTCTGGAACTTAGGCCTTGCACAGGCCTCTGACGCAGTGCTGTACCTATCTAAAAACTTGCGCATGCGCAATTGTCTCTGCCTCTCTGTGCATGCCCGAGCAGCCATTTTGTGGTGGTATGCTAAATGAACATACTCTACTGTACTATACTGCACAGTGTCTGAGGCCTGGGTAAGGCCCAAATTCTGGAGAAGAGAAGAAGGGGACAGAGCTGAAGCATGAAAGGGGTGGTGAGCATGTATGACACGGGGAGTGCTTGGGGCAGCGGGGGAAGAAGAAACTGAATTTTGAAGAAACAGTGGGGAGGATCAAAGAAATAAAGGTAGGAGTAGAATAGCCTTTTTAAAGGCTATTCCAATGTGCCTTTAGTTGAAAATGCGTTTTTCAAATTATAAACTCCCTTTAAATAGGCCATCAGGCCTGACATCTTCATTTGGTGATGGTTGTCTTGTGGTCTGGCAAACAAATGGTGCAGTTGGCCAACCAGCGGAAGCCAACCATGGTGAGTTACAGGTTGTCTCATCAGAACATATCAGAACGTATGGACATCATGGGCGGCTTCCGACCTATTAGTCAGAGAGAAGACACAATAACAATGAGTTCCTCCATTTCTGGTACACTTACATTTTACATAGTTTGCCATTCACTTTACTTACTAGACTTCCCTTGTAGTGGATATTTCGCTTTAGCTCAGTTATTGATAGAGATGTGACTCTCAGTAAGTTGCACTGAATACTTCAGGAGATTCTGATAAATGTCTTCAGGTTCCATGTAAAGGTTACTCTGCTCGCCTCAAGTATCACATAGATACCCACATTGTATTGTATTCTGTATCTAATGAGTAGAGTAAAATAACTAGCGAAAAGGAAAGAAGTCATAGGGTCAGCCTGGCCAGTCAATGAAGCGTCTTATCATAACCGCTTCTAATAGTCCTGCTTGACTTCCGTAAATTGGACTTGACTTATTCACCTCACTTATTCAGTATGCAAAATCCTTATTTCATCCAATCTATTTCATCCAATCACATTGGATTAGCATATCTGATCATTGAGTTGTACTAGAACAAACTGAATTGCGCAGAAAAATGTCTTATGGGTCAATTTTATTATTAAAAATAGTAACAGAACATTTATACTTGAGAGAGACATTGGAACCTGTTTAAGGACAGGCAGTCATTATATTGTGGAATGGGGTTAATTGTTTGCCATATTGTTGGAGTCTGTTTGATTACTGTCAATCCCTCGCTATTGTGACCATCTGCGATTTCGGCGCCACAACCTTGTCTGCTCCCAGCACAATTATACAGTATGCAAAAGTCATATCTGGTACACGGTTAGGTCTAGTTATCTGCTCTGCTCAGTATACAAGGGTATGATTTTATAAAGTGTTTTTGCAGACTTGTAAATTTCATTCAACTTAATTATACCCTAAGTAGCTTCGCCTGTGAAGCCTAAGGGTTGGTTCACATCTGCTTTTGTATTACATCCGGCTAGAGTTTGCATGGTGATCTCCTGAACAGAATGCAAACGCAATTCCAAGAGCTGTGCTGTAAAAGCACATGAACCGCATAGACTATAATGGGGTCCGAGTGCTTTCCGCGCGGTGTCCACACAGAATATGCAGACAGAAAAATTGTTCACAATTGGGGGCATATGAAGTTGGCATTACTGAGAATAGAGAGTGGGAAAGCTTTGTGTAGCTTAATGGTAAGTTATCCTATATGGTGCTGCGGCGCACACCAAGTGTACTGTATAACAGCTGTATCATGCTATTTAAGTCATGTGACGTGACGTGTATCTGCCGGGGATGGCACAACAGAAGAGGCAGTGTAGACCTGGCCTTACAGAAGAGATATGCAGAATATATTGTAGTTACAATAAAACATCAGGAAAATCATTATGACTAATTGAAGATCTTGTAACGCTGCCACTTTTCATCCATCTCAGCTGCATTCCCTAAGATTTTTCTAAATTTCCTATCATAACTAATTATATGCTGGATTTTACTGAGCCTAATAAAAGTTGCGGTGCGAGAGGGGATGATTTAGAGGTGTCTTCACAGATAGTTCATTAGTACATGACGGGATTATAATGTGCGCCTTTAAATGTGGAGGAAGAATAACTGAGGCCGCTGGATGGAGGCGAGTAATTCATGCTCTAATGAGCAACTTGGTGAGACCGCTGGCATCTAACTATATTACTCAGCAAATTATATTATGTATCTCAATGAGCCAAAAAAGAACAGCACAGGAATTGTGAATCGAACGCCGGATGTGGAAGGACAGATCAGTCAATTGTGGGAATGTAGATGAAGAAAGATTTGGATGGTGTCACAGTGATATACATAAAACCATACTAGTGCTGTGTATTATATGATGTATTACTCTAAGGCAGATATAGTAATATCAAGGAGTGTTTGGCTATTATCCAAGTACCTATTGAATATAATGGATTATCTGAAGACAAGCAGAGAATGGAAGTTATGCATTAGATCCAATACATTAATATGAGACACCTTTGTATGATAAATCTCTGTCAATGGGTCACTGGATGTGCTGTTGGATTCAGTTCTGTGGGAACATACCCTTACTGTAGGTTATTAAAAGAAATCTGACATTAGAAGGACTCCTAAGTTTCCATTTGACTGAAATGCGGTGGATTTTCTGCAACGCAGAACTCACAGAGTTTCTGCTGAAAGTATATTTTGGAACCCGCAGCATGTCAATTATTGCTGTGGATTCGGTGGTGATTTTCAGGGCAATGCAAAGGTGTAATCTGGCTCTAGCTGCAAGACTTAAACCAAAAGGCTGATTTTGCCATGGATGGCTCCGGTGCAGGATATCCCACTGTAGACCACCATGTGTGGCTGTAATCTAAAGGGAGACTACCACCACCAAAAGCACTCATAAGCCCCTTATATACTGTTGTAGGGCTGGTTAGGGACATAGTAAAAAATATCTTTTTGTCAAAGTGCAATCTTGATGCCAAGAAAATGAACTTTTAATCCATATGCAAATGAGCTGCTGTACATAACATGTTACCTGTATTATACATAAAACATAGGAGGGGGGGGGGGGGGGCTCAGGAGATTTAAGATATACGTCTGTGACCAACATCTTCATCCAGTACAATAACTGATAAAACGCTGCCATAATAATAGAAAACACATTTTGTTGTACAATTTCCTTCCTCAGTCAGTTTCACGCTATTTGCACAATATAAAACGGATAAATTATTAAATGGGAATGAAACCTTCCGACAACGCGAATGTGTAAGGAAGCGATCAAAGTCAGATAAAAGGTAGATCATTTGTCACCAACATGAAATTTATAAACCCACAGTCATATAGCAGCAGACGGGAACAAAATAGAATTTATATCATACTTTACTGGATTTTAAGAAACAGTTCATGACAGCGGCCTACTCCTATGGAGCGCCACATGCAATTTATGACAGGCAGCTCCTTATAAGATGGATGGCTGACAGAATACAATAATATTTTTGCACAGTGACTGATCTGAGCATCATTCATTGTTGTCACCGAGATGAGGCTTTACAGTATCCAAATGATTATTGTCTCTACTCTGTGTGATATTCTAAGTTGTGGGCGACATAGCTCCCACTGACATTGTATCGTGTATCACCATCCATCGGAAAAGGACGTTTTGTTCTAATTTGACTCAACATTACTTAAAGTGAACCTGTCAGGTTATTTCTGCTGCCTGAGCAAGATATATCACGGGGAGAACTGAGCTCTATAATATACAGTGTAGGATTATAGGATAGAGGGAGAGAAGCTGAACTCTGATATATAGGGTTATATGATAGAGGAGAGAAGCTGAGCTCTGTGATATATAAGGTTATATGATAGAGGGAGAGAAGCTGAGCTCTGATATATAGGGTTATATGATAGAGGAGAGAAGCTGAGCTCTGTGATATATAGGGTTATAGGATATAGGAGAGAAGCTGAGCCCTGTGATATATAGGGTTATATGATAGAGGAGAGAAGCTGAGCTCTGTGATATATAGGGTTATATGATAGAGGAGAGCAGCTGAGCTCTGTGATATATAAGGTTATATGATAGAGGGAGAGAAGCTGAGCTCTGATATATAGGGTTATATGATAGAGGAGAGAAGCTGAGCTCTGTGATATATAGGGTTATAGGATAGAGAAGAGAAGCTGAGCTCTGTGATATATAGGGTTATATGATAGAGGAGAGAAGCTGAGCTCTGTGATATATAGGGTTATATGATAGAGGAGAGCAGCTGAGCTCTGTGATATATAGGGTTATAGGATATAGGAGAGAAGCTGAGCCCTGTGATATATAGGGTTATATGATAGAGGAGAGAAGCTGAGCTGTGTGATATATAGGGTTATATGATAGAGGAGAGAAGCTGAGCTCTGTGATATATAGGGTTATATGATAGAGGAGAGAAGCTGAGCTCTGTGATATATAGGGTTACTAGCTGGTACCCGCGACTTCGTCTGCGGTGATTGTAGAAGTGGGTATATACAGACGTGGGTAAGGTTTTCGTACTGTGTATAAGGTATGGGATATGAAATGTAAGTTTGTATCTTGTTTTTGCTGTAATTCAGAGAATACGTGAGACTTTTGTGTTGAAGTTAATTTGTATTTGAGCTGCTATATATACGGTGTTGTGAGAAACTTTACATAGTGACTTTGGGACCGAGGTATTTGAAGTTAACCCTTTCCCGCCGATGGCATTTTTTGATTTTCGTTTTTGACTCCCCTCCTTCTACACCCCATAACTTTTTTATGTCTCCGCTCCCAGAGCCACATGAGGTCTTAATTTTTGCGGGACAAATTTTTCTTCATGATGCCACCATTAATTATTCTATATAATGTACTGGGAAGCAGGGAAAAAATTCAAAATGGGGTGGATTTCAAGAAAAAATGCATTTCTGCGACTTTGTTACGGGCTTTGGTTTTACGGCGTTCACTGTGCAACCAAAATGACATGTCCCCTGTATTCTGTATTTAGTTACGATTCCAGGGATACCAAATTTATATGGTTTTAGTTACATTTTGACCCCTTAAAAACAAATCCAAAACTGTTAAAAAATTTTTTTTTGAAAAGTCGCCATATTTCGACAGCCGTAACTTTTTTATACGTGCATGTACGAGGATGTATATGGCGTCTTTTTTTGCGGGACTGGGTGTACTTTGTAGTTCTACCATTTTCGGGAAATGTTATTGCTTTGATCACTTTTTATTCAAATTTTTATCAGAATCAAAACAGTGAAAAAACGGCGGTTTGGCACTTTTGACCATTTTTCCCGCTACGGCGTTTACCGAACAGGAAATATATTTGTATAGCTTTGTAGAGCGGGCGATTTTGGACGCGGGGATACCTAACATGTATGTGTTTCATAGTTTTTAACTACTTTTATATGTGTTCTAGGGAAAGGGGGGTGATTTGCATTTTTAATCCTTTTTTTTGTTTTTAATATTTTTTTAACTTTTTTAAACTTTTTTTTTTGCATTTATTAGACCGCCTAGGGGTATTGACATGGGTGGGCGGTGTCGCGGATTGTCAGAGCGGTGGGGGTTGGCAAACATGGCTGCTCCGGAGCGTTAAAGAGAGCCTCCTGGAGTATCGTTAAGGTGAGGGGCAAAGTGGTAAAGTCTATGTATATGAGATTGTGTGGGGTTAGGGGCGAGGCTGCAGAGGGCAACATGAATTTTGGGGCTTGCTATGGTCCATAGTGTGTGAGATTGCAGAGATGGTGATGTGAGTTTGGGGTTTGTGGGGGTCCTGGGAAAAACGTATGTGCGCTATTGTGACGAAAAGTAGCCTATTGCGCAATGGGGTGTATTAACTATGTTTGTGGAAAATTTCAGCCAAATCGGTCAAGCGGGTTTTGCGTGATTGACTAACAAACATCCGAACACACAAACCCACAAACATCCAAACTCACAAACTTTCACATTTATAATATTAATAGGATAGGATAGGATAGAGAAGAGAAGCTGAGCTCTGTGATATATAGGGTTATATGATAAAGAAAAGAAGCTGAGCTCTGTGATATATAGGGTTATATGATAAAGGAAAGAAGCTGAGCTCTGTGATATATAGGGTTATATGATAGAGGAGAGAAGCTGAGCTCTGTGATATATAGGGTTATAGGATATAGGAGAGAAGCTGAGCCCTGTGATATATAGGGTTATATGATAGAGGAGAGAAGCTGAGCTCTGTGATATATAGGGTTATATGATATAGGAGAGAAGCTGAGCTCTGTGATATATAGGGTTATAGAATAGAGGCAGAGAAGCTGAGCTCTGATATATAGGGTTATATGATAGAGGAGAGAAGCTGAGCTCTGATATATAGGGTTATAGGATAGAGAAGAGAAGCTGAGCTCTGTCATATATAGGGTTATATGATAGAGGAGAGAAGCTGAGCTCTGTGATATATAGGGTTATATGATAGAGGAGAGAAGCTGAGCTCTGTGATATATGGGATTATATGATAGAGGAGAGAAGCTGAGCTCTGTGATATATAGGGTTATATGATAGAGGAGAGAAGCTGAGCTCTGTGATATATAGGGTTATATGATAGAGGAGAGAAGCTGAGCTCTGTGATATATAGGGTTATAGGATAGAGAAGAGAAGCTGAGCTTTGTGATATATAAGGTTATATGATAGAGGAGAGAAGCAGAGCTCTGTGATATATAGGGTGATATGATAGAGGAGAGAAGCTGAGCTCTGTGATATATGGGATTATATGATAGAGGAGAGAAGCTGAGCTCTGTGATATATAAGGTTATATGATATAGGAAAGAAGCTGAGCTCTGTGGTATATAGGGTTATATGATAGAGGAGAGAAGCTGAACTCTGTGATATATAGGGTTATATGATAAAGGAGAGAAGCTGAGCTCTGTGATATATATGGTTATATGATAGAGGAGAGAAGCTGAGCTTTGTGATATATTGGTGTATATGATATAGGAGAGAAGCTGAGCTCTGTGATACATTGGTGTATATGATAGAGGAGAGAAGCTGAGCTCTGTGATATATAGGGTTATATGATAGAGGAGAGAAGCTGAGCTCTGTGATATATAGGGTTATATGATAGAGGAGAGAAACTGAGCTCTGTGATATATAGGGTTATATGATAGAGGAGAGAAGCTGAGCTCTGTGATATATAGGGCTATATGATAGAGGAGAGAAGCTGAGCTCTGTGATATATGGGATTATATGATAGAGGAGAGAAGCTGAGCTCTGTGATATATAAGGTTATATGATATAGGAAAGAAGCTGAGCTCTGTGGTATATAGGGTTATATGATAGAGGAGAGAAGCTGAGCTCTGTGATATATATGACAGAGGGAGAGAAGCTGAGCCCCGAGAAAGCTGTCAATGTCTGTGTGTGAGCAGAGCAATGAGGACTCTCACAGTCTCTCCTAGGAGTCCTGTCAGTATTTATTCTTCTGCTCATCATATAAATGTATATATTCCAGGCCTCAGCATTTCTTGCCTCCATCATATCCGCTTACGCCCCTAGCTATGTACTATGTAATGTCAGTATAGCAGCAGTGCATTCCACAGCATTATACAGAAACTGTCATCACTCACATCTCTCACAATCTATGGATCCAACCTCTAGGGCTGACTTTGAAGTCAATGAACATATCAGTAGCATTTGGGCACTAGGGTGGAGATCCCAGAAGAAACTCACAAATCACAAGATGCACAAGGATTTAGTCATTGCACCCTGAATAACCTTAAATGGGACATTTAATAGGAGTCTGTCAGCAGGTTCGACCATAGTAAACTAACCACACAGCATTGTAGGACACTTCACACTGACTAAAATGACCCTTTGCAGATAAAACATTATTTTAATAAATATATAAAGGAACTTTCAAGTGCTACTTGGGCAGCCCCAATTTCCCCCCACAAAGCTACACATCAATCTTCACAGTTAACCCTGCGCCATAACATGCTGATTGCAGTTATGATACATTTTTCTAGTGACAGGTTCCCTTTAAATGTGGCCCCTTATATGTTGTTATTGTGGACTATATAGCTGTTCTATAGTCATAATATTGTGGATAGAGCAGTCTTCACCCTATGTGTTGCCTTATTCCACTTTATTTACAGCGCACGTCTTGTTCTTTTATCTTTTACAAGATAAGTCATGTTCTCTAAAATTCTCTTTCATGGGAGTAAATGAACCTATAGCACCAATAGCAGATTTTCCTAATGTATTTATGTAGGTTTATATGTCATTACAAGACTATTTCATGCTTTGGATCGGCTGTCGCTGACTACACCTTTCCATAGAACGTGTCATAGACCTAGTAAGGCCGGAGGTGATAGCAGATCTTACGGTAGGAGCTCTCTATAATACATTCTCCAGATGTTCATGTATTAATAATTTACAAAGATATAGTCTGGTGTTCACACTTACTAGACCTATCATAGCCAATAAAGGGTTATTTCCTTCTTATAAAATGAAGATATATCGCTAAGATGTCAAACCCCCACTGATCTGGGGAATAAAGGGCCATGTGCCAATTTAGTATTGCACCCTCTTCTCAGCTTTCCCTGCACAGTGGCCTTCCTGTCCACCTACACAGTCCCATTCATGGGGTTGAGCTGGATTTTATATTTATGGCCTATCTTTACGATAGGGTGTAAATATCTGATCTGTGGCGGCCAACAGCTGGAACAGCTAAACTCTGCACTGAACCAGAAGCCAATAGCTCTGTGCCCTGTAGAGAGCTGCAGTAACATTGCCCAGCCATTATACAGGGACCAAAACCAACAGCTTTGGGCCTGTGCAGTATATAATATGGGTGCCAAGAAATGGCCTTAAACAGACAATCCATTCACGATTTGTCTGTTGGCCCTCAGATATTTAATTCCTATCATGAAGATAGTCCATAAATAAATACCACCAGGAAAACATGTTCACTACATGTCTGTGTACATAAGCTGTGTACCATTCCCCATTGGTGCCCCCAACCATCAATCATACTCAAGGTTGTGCCACAGCTTTCCCTACAGAATCCCTACTTTATTCTGCTGACCAACTAAAGTTTGTCATGGAAAGGTTTTCTCCTTTCAGCCAGTGGAAGGCTGTGTATCATAAATCCTCTCACTTCCAGCTCACCAGAGGGCAGGGATTACTAAAGTTGTGATACACAGTCATCAAAGTAATTCACAAAGGACATCAATGAAGTTTATCCAACCCTAGTGAGAGTTATCTCTGGGCACATTTGGGTTTGGGGCCCAGACACAACTACAACCACCGCAACCCCTATAGATGTACCAGGGGGTGGATATGCTATTATGTTCACAGTAGATTTTATTTTACTGTCACTTTAAAAGTCTGTATTCTGGATAAATATTTCTATGAAATATTTTCTAAGTTCATTTTTTTTGTTATTAGGGTATATCACAAATGCCATACATACTTGGTATACTTGTATTAGACAACACCCATTAATGTTTGCCCAGTGCCTGCCAAAGATTTGCATAGAATAAAGAAGCAGTCATGTGTGACCAGAGCTAACTAAACAAGTCTGAAGATAATAAAAATAATAGACATATGAAGAAGGACGTGTATTCACTGCTGTAAGATTATTCAGTCCGTCACATCATATTTAGAAGACGGAGGCAGAAACATCGGTGAAAACAGACACATTTAATTGGATTTCTGGTATAGGCAACAATGTGACAGCCTTTTTGGGCTTTGTCAGCTTTCAGACGTAATGACTAGAGATGAGCGAACAGTGTTCTATCGAACTCATGTTCGATCGGATATTAGGCTGTTCGGCATGTTCGAATCGAATCGAACACCGCGTGGTAAAGTGCGCCATTACTCGATTCCCCTCCCACCTTCCCTGGCGCCTTTTTTGCTCCAATAACAGCGCAGGGTAGGTGGGACAGGAACTACGACACCGGTGACGTTGAGAAAAGTAGGCAAAACCCATTGGCTGCCGAAAACATGTGACCTCTAATTTAAAAGAACAGCGCCGCCCAGCTTCGCGTCATTCTGAGCTTGCAATTCACCGAGGACGGAGGTTTCCGTCCAGCTAGCTAGGGCTTAGATTCTGGGTAGGCAGGGACAGGCTAGGATAGGAAGGAGAAGACAACCAACAGCTCTTATAAGAGCTAAATTCCAGGGAGAAGCTTGTCAGTGTAAAGTGGCACTGACGGGCTCAATCGCCGCAACCCAGCTTTCCCAGGATCCTGAATGGAATACACTGTCAGTGTATTCCCGTATACCCGATATATACCCCGATACCCGTTCCAACGGTGTGCCCCCCCACCTTCACCCCAGAAATACCCTGCAAGTCCCCTAGCAATAGAATTGGGGCTATATACACCCACAATTTTTACTACTGGTATACAGTGCCATTGTCTGACTGGGAATTCAAAGAATATATTGGGAATACAAATACCCTCATTTCTTGCTACTGCCATATAGTGCCAGTGTCTGACTGGGAATTCAAAGAATATATTGGGGTTACGTGCACCCACAATTTTTACTACTGGTATACAGTGCCATTGTCTGACTGGGAATTCAAAGAATATATTGGGAATACAAATACCCTCATTTCTTGCTACTGCCATATAGTGCCAGTGTCTGACTGGGAATTCAAAGAATATATTGGGGTTACGTGCACCCACAATTTTTACTACTGGTATACAGTGCCATTGTCTGACTGGGAATTCAAAGAATATATTGGGAATACAAATACCCTCATTTCTTGCTACTGCCATATAGTGCCAGTGTCTGACTGGGAATTCAAAGAATATATTGGGGTTACGTGCACCCACAATTTTTACTACTGGTATACAGTGCCATTGTCTGACTGGGAATTCAAAGAATATATTGGGAATACAAATACCCTCATTTCTTGCTACTGCCATATAGTGCCAGTGTCTGACTGGGAATTCAAAGAATATATTGGGGTTACGTGCACCCACAATTTTTACTACTGGTATACAGTGCCATTGTCTGACTGGGAATTCAAAGAATATATTGGGAATACAAATACCCTCATTTCTTGCTACTGCCATATAGTGCCAGTGTCTGACTGGGAATTCAAAGAATATATTGGGGTTACGTGCACCCACAATTTTTACTACTGGTATACAGTGCCATTGTCTGACTGGGAATTCAAAGAATATATTGGGAATACAAATACCCTCATTTCTTGCTACTGCCATATAGTGCCAGTGTCTGACTGGGAATTCAAAGAATATATTGGGGTTACGTGCACCCACAATTTTTACTACTGGTATACAGTGCCATTGTCTGACTGGGAATTCAAAGAATATATTGGGAATACAAATACCCTCATTTCTTGCTACTGCCATATAGTGCCAGTGTCTGACTGGGAATTCAAAGAATATATTGGGGTTACGTGCACCCACAATTTTTACTACTGGTATACAGTGCCATTGTCTGACTGGGAATTCAAAGAATATATTGGGAATACAAATACCCTCATTTCTTGCTACTGCCATATAGTGCCAGTGTCTGACTGGGAATTCAAAGAATATATTGGGGTTACGTGCACCCACAATTTTTACTACTGGTATACAGTGCCATTGTCTGACTGGGAATTCAAAGAATATATTGGGAATACAAATACCCTCATTTCTTGCTACTGCCATATAGTGCCAGTGTCTGACTGGGAATTCAAAGAATATATTGGGGTTACGTGCACCCACAATTTTTACTACTGGTATACAGTGCCATTGTCTGACTGGGAATTCAAAGAATATATTGGGAATACAAATACCCTCATTTCTTGCTACTGCCATATAGTGCCAGTGTCTGACTGGGAATTCAAAGAATATATTGGGGTTACGTGCACCCACAATTTTTACTACTGGTATACAGTGCCATTGTCTGACTGGGAATTCAAAGAATATATTGGGAATACAAATACCCTCATTTCTTGCTACTGCCATATAGTGCCAGTGTCTGACTGGGAATTCAAAGAATATATTGGGGTTACGTGCACCCACAATTTTTACTACTGGTATACAGTGCCATTGTCTGACTGGGAATTCAAAGAATATATTGGGAATACAAATACCCTCATTTCTTGCTACTGCCATATAGTGCCAGTGTCTGACTGGGAATTCAAAGAATATATTGGGGTTACGTGCACCCACAATTTTTACTACTGGTATACAGTGCCATTGTCTGACTGGGAATTCAAAGAATATATTGGGAATACAAATACCCTCATTTCTTGCTACTGCCATATAGTGCCAGTGTCTGACTGGGAATTCAAAGAATATATTGGGGTTACGTGCACCCACAATTTTTACTACTGGTATACAGTGCCATTGTCTGACTGGGAATTCAAAGAATATATTGGGAATACAAATACCCTCATTTCTTGCTACTGCCATATAGTGCCAGTGTCTGACTGGGAATTCAAAGAATATATTGGGGTTACGTGCACCCACAATTTTTACTACTGGTATACAGTGCCATTGTCTGACTGGGAATTCAAAGAATATATTGGGAATACAAATACCCTCATTTCTTGCTACTGCCATATAGTGCCAGTGTCTGACTGGGAATTCAAAGAATATATTGGGGTTACGTGCACCCACAATTTTTACTACTGGTATACAGTGCCATTGTCTGACTGGGAATTCAAAGAATATATTGGGAATACAAATACCCTCATTTCTTGCTACTGCCATATAGTGCCAGTGTCTGACTGGGAATTCAAAGAATATATTGGGGTTACGTGCACCCACAATTTTTACTACTGGTATACAGTGCCATTGTCTGACTGGGAATTCAAAGAATATATTGGGAATACAAATACCCTCATTTCTTGCTACTGCCATATAGTGCCAGTGTCTGACTGGGAATTCAAAGAATATATTGGGGTTACGTGCACCCACAATTTTTACTACTGGTATACAGTGCCATTGTCTGACTGGGAATTCAAAGAATATATTGGGAATACAAATACCCTCATTTCTTGCTACTGCCATATAGTGCCAGTGTCTGACTGGGAATTCAAAGAATATATTGGGGTTACGTGCACCCACAATTTTTACTACTGGTATACAGTGCCATTGTCTGACTGGGAATTCAAAGAATATATTGGGAATACAAATACCCTCATTTCTTGCTACTGCCATATAGTGCCAGTGTCTGACTGGGAATTCAAAGAATATATTGGGGTTACGTGCACCCACAATTTTTACTACTGGTATACAGTGCCATTGTCTGACTGGGAATTCAAAGAATATATTGGGAATACAAATACCCTCATTTCTTGCTACTGCCATATAGTGCCAGTGTCTGACTGGGAATTCAAAGAATATATTGGGGTTACGTGCACCCACAATTTTTACTACTGGTATACAGTGCCATTGTCTGACTGGGTATTCAAAGAATATATTGGGAATACAAATACCCTCATTTCTTGCTACTGCCATATAGTGCCAGTGTCTGACTGGGAATTCAAAGAATATATTGGGGTTACGTGCACCCACAATTTTTACTACTGGTATACAGTGCCATTGTCTGACTGGGAATTCAAAGAATATATTGGGAATACAAATACCCTCATTTCTTGCTACTGCCATATAGTGCCAGTGTCTGACTGGGAATTCAAAGAATATATTGGGGTTACGTGCACCCACAATTTTTACTACTGGTATACAGTGCCATTGTCTGACTGGGAATTCAAAGAATATATTGGGAATACAAATACCCTCATTTCTTGCTACTGCCATATAGTGCCAGTGTCTGACTGGGAATTCAAAGAATATATTGGGGTTACGTGCACCCACAATTTTTACTACTGGTATACAGTGCCATTGTCTGACTGGGAATTCAAAGAATATATTGGGAATACAAATACCCTCATTTCTTGCTACTGCCATATAGTGCCAGTGTCTGACTGGGAATTCAAAGAATATATTGGGGTTACGTGCACCCACAATTTTTACTACTGGTATACAGTGCCATTGTCTGACTGGGAATTCAAAGAATATATTGGGAATACAAATACCCTCATTTCTTGCTACTGCCATATAGTGCCAGTTTCTGACTGGTAATTCAAAGAATATATTGGGGTTACGTGCACCCACAATTTTTACTACTGGTATACAGTGCCATTGTCTGACTGGGAATTCAAAGAATATATTGGGGTTATAAATACCCTCATTTCTTGCTACTGCCATATAGTGCCAGTTTCTGACTGGTAATTCAAAGAATATATTGTGGTTACGTGCACCCACAATTTTTACTACTGGTATACAGTGCCATTGTCTGACTGGGAATTCAAAGAATATATTGGGAATACAAATACCCTCATTTCTTGCTACTGCCATATAGTGCCAGTGTCTGACTGGGAATTCAAAGAATATATTGGGGTTACGTGCACCCACAATTTTTACTACTGGTATACAGTGCCATTGTCTGACTGGGAATTCAAAGAATATATTGGGGTTATAAATACCCTCATTTCTTGCTACTGCCATATAGTGCCAGTGTCTGACTGGGAATTCAAAGAATATATTGGGGTTACGTGCACCCACAATTTTTACTACTGGTATACAGTGCCATTGTCTGACTGGGAATTCAAAGAATATATTGGGAATACAAATACCCTCATTTCTTGCTACTGCCATATAGTGCCAGTGTCTGACTGGGAATTCAAAGAATATATTGGGGTTACGTGCACCCACAATTTTTACTACTGGTATACAGTGCCAATTTCTAACTAGGAATTCAAAATGCGCAAGGCTCCCGGAAAGGGACGTGGACGAGGCCGTGGGCGAGGTCGGGGGAATGGTTCTGGGGAGCAAGGTAGCAGTGAAGCCACAGGGCGTCCCGTGCCTACTCCTGTGGGGCAGCAAGCATTGCGCCACTCCACAGTGCCAGGGTTGCTTGCCACATTAACTAAACTGCAGGGTACAAACCTTAGTAGGCCCGAGAACCAGGAACAGGTCTTGCAATGGCTGTCAGAGAACGCTTACAGCACATTGTCCAGCAGCCAGTCAGACTCTGCCTCCTCTCCTCCTATTACCCAACAGTCTTGTCTTCCTTCCTCCCAAAATTCCGAAGCTTTACAGAACAATAACCCAAACTGTCCCTGCTCCCCAGAGCTGTTCTCCGCTCCTTTCATTGTCCCTCAACCTGCCTCTCCACGTCACGATTCCACGAACCTAACAGAGGAGCATCTGTGTCCAGATGCTCAAACACTAGAGTCTCCTCCATCTCCGTTCGATTTGGTGGTGGATGACCAGCAACCCACCCTCATCGACGATGATGTGACGCAGTTGCCGTCAGGGCATCCAGTTGACCGGCGCATTGTGCGGGAGGAGGAGATGAGACAGGAGTTGGAAGAGGAAGTGGTGGATGATGAGGACACTGACCCGACCTGGACAGGGGGGATGTCAAGCGGGGAAAGTAGTGTGGATGTTGAGGCAGGTGCAGCACCAAAAAGGGTAGCTAGAGGCAGAGGCAGAGGTCAGCAGCTTAGGCGAAGCCAGGCCACACCCGGAATCTCCCAAGATGTTCCAGTTCGTACCCAGCCCCGAAAAACTCCCACCTCGAGGGCACGTTTCTCGAAGGTGTGGAGTTTTTTCAAGGAATGCGCCGAGGACAGATATAGTGTTGTCTGCACAATTTGCCTCTCGAAATTGATTAGGGGCTCTGAGAAGAGCAACCTGTCCACCACTTCAATGCGCCGTCATTTGGAATCCAAGCACTGGAATCAGTGGCAGGCAGCAACGGCAGGACAAAGGCCGCCTGCCGTTCACGCCACTGCCACTGCCTCTGCCACTGCCTCTGCCTCTGCCACTGCCACTGCTGACTGTGCTGGCGATGCACTCCAGAGGACGAGCCAGGACACCACTTCATCTGCCTCCGCCACTTTGTTGACTTCTACCTCATCCTCCCCTGGTCCTGTCTTATCTCCTTCTCCTGCACCATCAAAGGCACCATCAGGCGTTTCTTTACAACAACCCACCATCTCTCAGACATTGGAGCGGCGGCAGAAATACACTGCTAACCACCCACACGCGCAAGCCTTGAACGCCAACATCGCTAAACTGCTGGCCCAGGAGATGTTGGCGTTCCGGCTTGTTGAAACTCCCGCCTTCCTGGACCTGATGGCAACTGCGGCACCTCGCTATGCCGTCCCTAGCCGTCACTACTTCTCCCGGTGTGCCGTCCCCGCCTTGCACCAGCACGTGTCACTCAACATCAGGCGGGCCCTTAGTTCCGCGCTTTGCACAAAGGTCCACTTGACCACCGACGCGTGGACAAGTGCATGCGGACAGGGACGCTACATTTCACTGACGGCACACTGGGTGAATGTAGTTGAGGCTGGGACTGCTTCCCAAACTGGCCCGGTGTACCTCGTCTCCCCGCCTAACATTCCTGGCAGGGACACGAGAAGAACACCCCCCTCCTCCTCCTCCTCTACCGCCTCCTCCTCCGCCACCGCCTCCTCCTCCGCCACCGCCTCCTCCTCCGCTGTTAGATTGACCCCAGCTACGAGTTGGAAACGTTGCAGCACTGGCGTTGGTAGACGTCAGCAGGCTGTGCTGAAGCTGATCAGCTTGGGGGACAGACAGCACACTGCCTCCGAGGTGAGGGATGCCCTCCTCGATGAGACGGCAATATGGTTTGAGCCGCTGCACCTGGGCCCAGGCATGGTCGTTTGTGATAACGGCCGGAACCTGGTAGCAGCTCTGGAGCTTGCCGGACTCCAACATGTTCCATGCCTGGCCCACGTCTTCAACCTAGTGGTGCAACGTTTCCTAAAGAGCTACCCCAATGTTCCAGAGCTACTGGTGAAAGTGCGGCGCATGTGCGCCCACTTTCGCAAGTCGACAGTAGCCGCTGCTAGCTTAAAATCTCTCCAGCAACGCCTGCATGTGCCACAACACCGGCTTTTGTGCGACGTCCCCACACGCTGGAACTCAACGTTTCAGATGTTGAATAGAGTGGTTGAGCAGCAGAGACCTTTGATGGAATACCAGCTACAAAACCCTAGGGTGCCACAAAGTCAGCTGCCTCAGTTTCACATCCATGAGTGGCCATGGATGAGAGACCTTTGTGACATCCTACGGGTCTTTGAGGAGTCCACAAGGAGGGTGAGCTCTGAGGATGCGATGGTGAGCCTTACAATCCCGCTCTTGTGTGTTCTGAGAGAATCCCTGATTGACATCAGGGATAACTCAGATCACACAGAGGAGTTAGGGATAGCATCCGATCCGTCACAGCTGGAGAGTAGGTCCACACATCTGTCCGCTTCACTGCGTTTAATGGAGGAGGAGGAGGAGGAGGAGGAGGAAGAAGAGTTGTCCGATGATGTGATGGTGATACAGGAGGCTTCCGGGCAACTTCGAATCGTCCCATTGTTGCAGCGCGGATGGGTAGACATGGAGGATGAGGAGGAAATGGAGATTGAACTTTCCGGTGGGGCCAGAGGAGTCATGCCAACTAACACTGTGGCAGACATGGCTGAGTTCATGTTGGGGTGCTTTACAACCGACAAGCGTATTGTCAAAATCATGGAGGACAACCAGTACTGGATCTTTGCTATCCTTGACCCCCGGTATAAAAACAACATCTCGTCTTTTATTCCGGTAGAGGGGAGGGCCAATCGCATCAATGCTTGCCACAGGCAATTGGTGCAGAATATGATGGAGATGTTTCCAGCATGTGACGTTGGCGGCAGGGAGGGCAGTTCCTCCAGTAGGCAACCAAGTTCTCACCGGTCCACACAAACGAGGGGCACACTGTCTAAGGTCTGGGACACCTTGATGGCACCCCCTCGCCAAAGTGCCGCCACGGAGGGTCCTAGTGTCACCAGGCGTGAGAAGTATAGGCGCATGTTGCGGGAATACCTTTCCGACCACAGCCCTGTCCTCTCCGACCCCTCTGCGCCCTACACGTATTGGGTGTCGAAGTTGGACCTGTGGCTTGAACTTGCCCTATATGCCTTGGAGGTGCTGTCCTGTCCTGCCGCCAGCGTCCTATCTGAGAGGGTGTTCAGTGCAGCCGGTGGCATCATCACTGACAAGCGCACCCGTCTGTCAGCTGAGAGTGCCGACCGGCTCACTTTGATAAAAATGAACCACCACTGGATAGAGCCTTCATTTTTGTGCCCACCTGTGTAAAGCACCCCAACATGAAACTCCATGTCTGTACTCAACCTCTCCAATTCCTCCGCATCCTCATACTCATCCACCATAAGCGTTGCACAATTCTGCTAATACTAGGCTCCCTCCAACATGATTTCCCCCAACTCTGCTGGTTAGAGGCTCCCTCCACCCTGATTTCCACCAACTCTGCTGGTTAGAGGCTCCCTCCACCCTGCTTTCCCACAACTCTGCTGGTTAGAGGCTCCCTCCACCATGAATTTGCCCAAACTGGGCTGTTTAGAGGCTCCCTCCACCATGAATTGGTCCAAACTGGGGTTTTTAGAGGCTCCCTCCACCATGAATTGGTCCAAACTTGGCTGTTTAGAGGCTCCCTCCACCATGAATTGGTCCAAACTGGGGTGGTTAGAGGCTCCCTCCACCATTAATTGGTCCAAACTGGGCTGGTTAGAGGCTCCCTCCACCATTAATTGGTCCAAACTGGGCTGGTTAGAGGCTCCCTCCACCATGAATTGGTCCAAACTGGGGTTTTTAGAGGCTCCCTCCACCATGAATTGGTCCAAACTTGGCTGTTTAGAGGCTCCCTCCACCATTAATTGGTCCAAACTGGGCTGGTTAGAGGCTCCCTCCACCATGAATTGGTCCAAACTGGGTTTTTTAGAGGCTCCCTCCACCATGAATTGGTCCAAACTGGGGTTTTTAGAGGCTCCCTCCACCATGAATTGGTCCAAACTTGGCTGTTTAGAGGCTCCCTCCACCATGAATTGGTCCAAACTGGGGTGGTTAGATGCTCCCTCCACCATTAATTGGTCCAAACTGGGCTGGTTAGAGGCTCCCTCCACCATGAATTTCCCAAAACTTGGCTGTTTAGAGGCTCCCTCCACCATTAATTGGTCCAAACTGGGCTGGTTAGAGGCTCCCTCCACCATGAATTGGTCCAAACTTGGCTGTTTAGAGGCTCCCTCCACCATGAATTGGTCCAAACTGGGGTGGTTAGAGGCTCCCTCCACCATTAATTGGTCCAAACTGGGCTGGTTAGAGGCTCCCTCCACCATGAATTGGTCCAAACTGGGGTTTTTAGAGGCTCCCTCCACCATGAATTGGTCCAAACTGGGCTGGTTAGAGGCTCCCTCCACCATGAATTTGCCCAAACTGGGCTGTTTAGAGGCTCCCTTCACCATGAATTGGTCCAAACTGGGTTTTTTAGAGGCTCCCTCCACCATGAATTTGCCCAAACTGGGCTGTTTAGAGGCTCCCTCCACCATGAATTGGTCCAAACTGGGCTGGTTAGAGCTCCCTCCACCATGAATTTCCCAAAACTTGGCTGTTTAGAGGCTCCCTCCACCATTAATTGGTCCAAACTGGGCTGGTTAGAGGCTCCCTCCACCATTAATTGGTCCAAACTGGGCTGGTTAGAGGCTCCCTCCACCATGAATTGGTCCAAACTGGGGTTTTTAGAGGCTCCCTCCACCATGAATTGGTCCAAACTTGGCTGTTTAGAGGCTCCCTCCACCATGAATTGGTCCAAACTGGGGTGGTTAGAGGCTCCCTCCACCATTAATTGGTCCAAACTGGGCTGGTTAGAGGCTCCCTCCACCATTAATTGGTCCAAACTGGGCTGGTTAGAGGCTCCCTCCACCATGAATTTGCCCAAACTGGGCTGTTTAGAGGCTCCCTCCACCATGAATTTGCCCAAACTGGGCTGGTTAGAGGCTCCCTCCACCATGAATTGGTCCAAACTGGGGTTTTTAGAGGCTCCCTCCACCATGAATTGGTCCAAACTTGGCTGTTTAGAGGCTCCCTCCACCATTAATTGGTCCAAACTGGGCTGGTTAGAGGCTCCCTCCACCATGAATTGGTCCAAACTGGGTTTTTTAGAGGCTCCCTCCACCATGAATTTGCCCAAACTGGGCTGTTTAGAGGCTCCCTCCACCATGAATTGGTCCAAACTGGGCTGGTTAGAGGCTCCCTCCACCATGAATTTCCCAAAACTTGGCTGTTTAGAGGCTCCCTCCACCATTAATTGGTCCAAACTGGGCTGGTTAGAGGCTCCCTCCACCATGAATTGGTCCAAACTGGGTTTTTTAGAGGCTCCCTCCACCATGAATTGGTCCAAACTGGGGTTTTTAGAGGCTCCCTCCACCATGAATTGGTCCAAACTTGGCTGTTTAGAGGCTCCCTCCACCATGAATTGGTCCAAACTGGGGTGGTTAGAGGCTCCCTCCACCATTAATTGGTCCAAACTGGGCTGGTTAGAGGCTCCCTCCACCATGAATTGGTCCAAACTGGGTTTTTTAGAGGCTCCCTCCACCATGAATTTGCCCACACTGGGCTGGTTAGAGGCTCCCTCCACCATGAATTGGTCCAAACTGGGGTTTTTAGAGGCTCCCTCCACCATGAATTTGCCCAAACTGGGGTGTTTAGAGGCTCCCTCCACCATGAATTTGCCCAAACTCTGCTGGTTAGAGGCTCAATCCACCCTGATTTTCAAAACAAATGTTGGTGCCAACCTCAACTTACTACAAGGGCCAAATTCACTGCTGGTGACAAGCTCTCCTCACTGCAAGTGCCAAATACACATGTTTCAAGGTGTTTTCCTACTGTCAGAGAGGTGGTATTGAGTGTGTAAAGTGTGTAGTTGTTAGGCTGTGATGTTGGGGTAATAGAGGGTCTTTGGTGTGTTAGATGCCCCCAGACATGCTTCCCCTGCTGTCCCAGTGTCATTCCAGAGGTGTTGGCATCATTTCCTGGGGTGTCATAGTGGACTTGGTGACCCTCCAGACACGGATTTGGGTTTCCCCCTTAACGAGTATCTGTTCCCCATAGACTATAATGGGGTTCGAAACCCGTTCGAACACACGAACATTGAGCGGCTGTTCGAATCGAATTTCGATCCTCGAACATTTTAGTGTTCGCTCATCTCTAGTAATGACGTCTGGTGGATCCTACTGTGATCAATGAGGAGAGAAGACACCAAATTTTATAATAGAGGACAAATTGAATTTCCCTGTTCACAGTGTACTGAGCAATGAAGAGAAGTGTCACTCAAATTGTGCAAAGACCACAGAGCCAATAATACTGAGCTCAAGCTCATTCTGACAGGGAAAGCCAAAGTTTCATTATTCTATGACAAGATAGACATAACTAATTGTAGTGAGGATAAGATATTATTTACAGGTAGACAAGAAGGCACCATGAGGTACAATAGATAAGATAGGTAGAGGTAGGTATGAGATAGTTACAAGAGATGGAGAGAAGAAATAGAATACAATGAAAAAGTAAAGAAATAGAGAACAAATGAAATGAAGAAAGAAAGAAGCGGGAAGAAAGAGACAGAAAGAACAAGGCAATAAGAGAGAGAGAGAGAGAAAGGAAGGAAAATGGAGAGAGAAACGGAAAAAAAAAGAATGAAAGAGACAGAAAGAAGGAAGGATAGAAAGAACAAGGCAATACGAAAGAGAGAGAGAGGGTGAATGAGAGAGAGGAAAGAAGAAAGGAAGGAAAGAAGGAAGGAGGGAATGAAGGAAGGAAGGAAGGAAGACGGAGAGAGAGAGAGAGAAAAAGAAAAAAAAAGAAAGACAGAAAGAACAAGGCAATAAAAGAGAGAGAGAGACAGAGAGAAAGGAAGAAAGGAAAATGGAGAGAGAAACGGAAAAAAAATAAAGAAAGAGACAGAAAGAAGGCAGGATAGAAAGAAAGAAAGAATTCCTAAACATAAAAAACAAATGAGACATAAAGAGAAATAAAGAAAGGGAAAAAGAAAAAGGCAAAAATAAATAGACAAGTACATACAGATGTGCGAACATATACTAGGGGACCGAACCAGCTATGACATCCTCCCCAGTGACCCTACACTTCAGTTTATGGAATCCCTTGTTCAGATCCTTGATCGGGGCAAAACCCAGGGCTTGATTTCACATCAGGAGTACAAATATATGTGTCCGGACAATCCCCGGGTCCCCACGTTTTATGCCTTACCTAAGATCCACAAGGGGTATCCCCCCTGAAGGGCCGCCCCATTGTCTCTGGCATAGGGGGGGTCACCGAAGGTGTCAGCAACTATTTAGATCGGGTGTTGCGACCCTTTGTTCTGGCCCTCCCCTCCTATGTCAGGGACACGATGGATGTCCTCCGACATCTGGAGGGCATCCAGGCACCACCTGGGGCGGCCCTGGCATCACTAGACATGGAGGCGCTCTACAGCTCCATACCCCACGACTTGGGGTGTGGGGCTGTGGGGCGCTTCTTAGGGACCCGGGGTGGGCAATTTACTGAGCACAACACCCTGGTTATGGAGCTCCTCCAGTTTGTGTTAACACACAATGTATTCCTGTTCAACGGCAAAGTATATCATCAGCGGCGGGGCACCGCGATGGGGTGCCCCGCCGCACCTACCTTTGCCAATATCTACTTAGGATACTGGGAAGAGGTTGTTGTGTTCAGACAACATGCAGATACCTGGGCCCGGCACATAGTGCTGTGGCTCAGGTACATTGATGACATACTCTTGGTATGGTCCGGCACGTCGGCTGAGTTTGACCAATTTGTGGCGGCATTGAATGTGAACGAACTCAACCTGAGGTTTACGTCTTACTTTCACCCTAATACCTTACCGTTTTTGGACATACAGCTACGCCTGGAGACTGATGGTAGTTTCACGTCGACCTTATTCAGAAAGCCAACGGCAACTAACTCTCTCTTGGAATGGGGAAGCCACCACCCGCTGTCTTTAAAGCGGGGTATCCCCAAGGGACAGTTTCTTCGCTTGCGGAGGAACTGTTCCGATCTTGAGGATTATGATACTGAGAGCATGGCTCTCACGGAACGCTTTGCATCTCGTGGCTACCCCAAAGCACTCTTGAGGGCAGCAAGGGAAGCTGCTAGGAGGACCCCGAGAGAATCCCTGTTGATCCCCAGGGATAAGAGAGATGGGGAAAAACTTATTCGCATGATCGGGCCGTTTGATAATTGCGCCAGGGAGGTTACTAACCTCATACGAACACATTGGAGCATACTCAAACAGGACCCAGATCTGCGTTCTGTCATCCCTGAGAATCCGTCCATCACCTTCCGTAGAGGGAAGAATCTGGCTGATAGGATAACTCATAGCCATTTGTCACCCCCACTAAATGAGGGAACGTGGTTGAATAGATCCCAGATGGTTGGAACCTTTAAGTGCGGATCATGTCGGGCCTGCGCCTACATACAACGTGGCGCCGAGGTCCGAGCATGTGCCACTGGAAAGACCTTTTGCATCAGAGATTTCGCCAATTGTAAAACCGAAGGGGTGGTTTATGTGGTCACTTGCCCCTGCCCACAAAATTATGTGGGCAAAACTCGGAGACAGTTGAGACGGAGAGTGCTAGATCACATTGGTGACGTGGTGAGACGTGCTGATACACCTGTGGCCAAACATACCTGGGATTTCCATGGGGGTGACCCCTTTGCCCTTAAATTTCAAATTATCGAAAGGGTACCCAAGTCAGTGAGGGGAGGTGATTGGGATGCACAGATATTACGCCGTGAGGCTTTTTGGATTTTTAAATTTGCATCAGTTAAACCTACAGGCTTGAATGATGGAATTTCATACTTACCGTTTATTTAAAATAAAATAAAAATAAGAATGGTTTGTGGTTTCTTCAGAATATCAGATTTATGGCTATAGTTGGTTCATCTGCTCCATATATAGGCATAGGAGGTTGTATAATGCTCATCAGCATGTCACTGTAATATCAGGTTACCATGTGAGATACTCCCACAGTAGAATAATGCAGAAGGAGTAGGAATGATAACCCTGTACAGAATGGATCTGGGGAACCCATTCATGGTGTATGTTAGGTCGTTTCACTGTATTGGCGGCCTTAGTACCATTGTTGAGGCAAGCAATTTTTTCCTTTTTAAAGGGCTGATCGTGTTCAGATTATGCGGTTATAGTCATGGCATTATTTCACTTCATTGACATTAGCTATAAGGCTTAGCAAAACGGGACACGAGTAAGAGAGTATTCATCTCCATGGTGGTTTATCCTGTTCAGACTAAGCGGCTGCGGATGCGGTAAAGTGATGGTGAATCGTGATGTCTATCACTGCTGCGGGACATGTTATGAAAGGATACCGTGCAGCGATGAGCATTTTTTCTTTGAGAGCTAACCTATGCCTTGATCTATACAGCATTGCCTTATAGCCAGAAAACATCTGTTGAAATTATTACATACTTACCTTCTTTCTTTGTCCAGGGATCACGCTATGACTCTTTGAGTAGCGCGTCAACCATCCCCACCCTGCACACGCCCTCTCCTATGAGGCGGGGTTACGTCAGGAACTCTGACGCGTGCTGATTGGGCGGTGTGAAGAGGGGGGTTGGGTTTGCTTACACTCCGAATCTATATAGGAACGGAGTGTGCCGAGCACGGCGTCGGCCTCCAACTTAGTACTGGGACCTACCATCTGGGTCCCGGGAAATGCGGTTTTGACCGCACACCGTAAACAGGGTGTAGCGAAAGCTTCATATGCAATATAGGCAGGGTAAATGAACTAAACAGTCTCCTGATGAATTACGTTTGAGTAATGAAACGCGTTGAGACGTGGCTACTGCCATAATTAGAACACTATCAGACTCACTCTAATATTCCTGCATGCTATCATTCATGCTACGATTATAGCATTAGATTTTTTGTCCACCAGCCCCTAATCCTAGTACTTTAGCTGCCATCTAGACAGTTAAGCATATATGCCCAATAGGACTTGTGCTATACTGAGGAGTGTTATTTAATTTTTGGCAGCTAGTGGGTTACGTAACAGTTAGTCTCTGACTACAGGCTAAGTCAAACTGAAACAAAGTAACAGTGGTATCCTGTGTAGTTCATAGGGATTTATGCCAATCACATCGAACTGGATACTTAGTCTCACTTCCATAGCACAGTAGGAATTGAGATCAGATACTTTGTCAGTTTTATTAGACTCATACACAATACACCTTGTATAGGTCTACATATCATTGTATTAGGGGCTGTTTAACCACACCAGGTGGATTGATCGCTCACATTGAGCTATCTTGGAGGCGAATAGCTGTTCTTTTTATTAAGTGGTGCATTATTTTAATAGATTCAATAAAGGTTATTTTTTATCTTTTGTGTTTGGGGGGCATCCACTTGCGGAGTTCAAAAATAAATAGAGACAGAAAAATAAAAAAAATAGTTGAAAGAAGGAAATAACAAAAGAGACAGAAAGAAAGAAAGAAAGAAAGAAAGAAAGAAAGAAAGAAAGAAAGAAAGAAAGAAAGAAAGAAAGATTGAAAGGTGACAGACAAAAAGAGACATAAAGAGAAATGGTACAATGTGGAGATTATAAACCACGCCCTTTTTGGTAGGCCACACCTCCTTTTTCTCTACGTTACATCTCCTTGTCTAGTAAGGAAAAAACAAATAAATCCCTTCCACATGAACGAATGAATGACACTAATATAGTTGAACTGTATAACAGGTCTCTTAACCCATAAGTGACTGCAGCTCTAACATCACAGAATCAAGACTTCATAGATCAATATGAACAGCACATGTTACACTGTTTCTCCCACGATACATACACTCACCGGCCACTTTATTAGGTACACCATGCTAGTAACGGGTTGGACCCCCTTTTGCCTTCAGAACTGCCTCAATTCTTCGTGGCATAGATTCAACAAGGTGCTGGAAGCATTCCTCAGAGATTTTGGTCCATATTGACATGATGGCATGACACAGTTGCCGCAGATTTGTCGGCTGCACATCCATGATGCGAATCTCCCGTTCCACCACATCCCAAAGATGCTCTATTGGATTGAGATCTGGTGACTGTGGAGGCCATTGGAGTACAGTGAACTCATTGTCATGTTCAAGAAACCAGTCTGAGATGATTCCAGCTTTATGACATGGCGCATTATCCTGCTGAAAGTAGCCGTCAGATGTTGGGTACATTGTGGTCATAAAGGGATGGACATGGTCAGCAACAATACTCAGGTAGGCTTTGGCGTTGCAACGATGCTCAATTGGTACCAAGGGGCCCAAAGAGTGCAAAGAAAATATTCCCCACACCATGACACCACCACCACCAGCCTGAACCGTTGATACAAGGCAGGATGGATCCATGCTTTCATGTTGTTGACGCCAAATTCTGACCCTACCATCCGAATGTCGCAGCAGAAATCGAGACTCATCAGACCAGGCAACGTTTTTCCAATCTTCAATTGTCCAATTTCGATGAGCTTGTGCAAATTGTAGCCTCAGTTTCCTGTTCTTAGCTGAAAGGAGTGGCACCCGTTGTGGTCTTCTGCTGCTGTAGCCCATCTGCCTCAAAGTTCGACGTACTGTGCGGCGTTCAGAGATGCTCTTCTGGCTACCTTGGTTGTAACGGGTGGCTATTTGAGTCACTGTTGCCTTTCTATCAGCTCGAACCAGTCTGGCCATTCTCCTCTGACCTCTGGCATCAACAACGCATTTCCGCCCACAGAACTGCCGCTCACTGGATGTTTTTTCTTTTTCGGACCATTCTCTGTAAACCCTAGAGATGGTTGTGCGTGAAAATCCCAGTAGATCAGCAGTTTCTGAAATACTCAGACCAGCCCTTCTGGCACCAACAACCATGCCACGTTCAAAGGCACTCAAATCACCTTTCTTACCCATACTGATGCTCGGTTTGAACTGCAGGAGATTGTCTTGACCATGTCTACATGCCTAAATGCACTGAGTTGCCGCCATGTGATTGGCTGATTAGAAATTAAGTGTTAACGAGCAGTTGGACAGGTGTACCTAATAAAGTGGCCGGTGAGTGTATTTTTCAGATCAAATTATAGCAAAGTCTTGAATGTTATGTATGCGCAGGGGATGTACAATTCCATTAGGACCATTCATCTCAGAACCTGTCAAAAATATGATTGTAAGACTTAAGATTCCGTTTTCAGTACAGAGTTACAGAAATATCTTCTCCCTCTTGTTTTGTCATCAGAAACAACAGGAACAGATCCCAAAAGACAAGAAAAGGCGTAAACTATGCCCTGCTGTCAGGGAATACACATATAAAATCTCCCTAAGACCCCATGCACACGTGCTTCTGATGTGGGGCTGAGTTTGCAGCGGAATATGCTTGGATGATCATAGAGTAGGTTCTATTGTGCTCCATGTCATTAGAATGGAATGGATCCAAAGCTCCCATAGAAGTGAATGTCTAATGGAGTGCCAACTGAGTGCATTCCACTGCAAACTGTGCCCCACATAAGATGCACACTCGGTTATATGCATGGGGTCTAACAATGCTGATAATCTAAAATATTCTGTGTGTCAGACTATCAGTATAATGTTTCTACCTTATAGTGTAACTCACATTTTATTTTTAGCTATTGTGTTGGCGGTTGCTTGATGAGCATTTATGTAATATACTTTACTAGCCTTTGCCCGCGACTCTGAATGCGTGTTGTTGGCATCAATGATCCCCCTATATTCAGCAAATTGATGCCGTCAATGGTTTGCCTGCTCTGGCATTTCGGCAACTCTCAAGCTGTCCTGCTGCTGAACTTGTTCCTTATGCCGTGCCTGTGATAGTTCCGGCATCTCAGCAGCTCGCAGGGACGTCATATAATGAACGTTTTGTTGATGATCCACCTGCTCCAGCGTTTCGACAGCTGTCAAACTGGCCTTTCACTGAGCTTGTTTCTCGCACTGTGCCTGTGATTGTACTGGCATCTCAGCAGCTCACTGGGACGTCCTATAATGACTGTGATGTTGGTGTTGATGATCTGCCTGCTGATGGCGTTTTGGTAGTTGTCAAGCTGGCCTGCCTCTGAACTCGTGCTTCGCGCTGTGCCCGTGATTGTTCCAGCATCTCAGCAGCTCGCTGGGACGCCATATAGTGAGTGTGTTGTTGGTGTCGATGATCCTCCTCAGCTCCGCTTGGGGAGAACTCTGTTGAATTCTGGCTACCTTCATAGCTCTCGTTGTTTGCGGCAAATTAGATTTTCTTTTTTTCAGGCATGTTTAAAATTGACAAACTACCAATTTGGATTAAAGGTGTTTTCGCATGTCAGTTTGTTTGCACTGCCTGGTGCAGATCAGATAATATGCAAATACATGTACACAATCCACTGAGGGTTAGCATGTGTTTACACAGAAAGATAACAGCCCTGGTTTTATCAGAACCTGAGATAAGCTGCTGCAATAGCAGTGTAATATAGTATGTGAACATAAATTCATAACAGTCATGTTATTTACCGGGATAAAAAGTAGCCTATGTTTTAATCGAGGCTACAAATTATCTATTATCTACAAAATTTTATTCAAATCTGTTCAGCTGTTTTTGCGTGATTGAGGAAAAAGCATCCAAATACAGGGGCCACACAGTGGCTCAGTGGTTAGCACTGCAGCCTTGCAGCGCTGGAGTCCTGGTGTTCAAATCCCACCAAGCGCATAGAACCATCTGCAAGGAGTTCGTATGTTATCCCCGTGTTTGCATGGATTTCCATTCCAAAGACATAATAATAGGGAAAAATGTACATTATGAGCTCTATGTGGGGCTCACAATCTACAAACAAAAAAAACATCCAAATACAGAAACTTTCACATTTATAATATTAGTAGGATTAACCTATCTAACTTCCTTTTAAAAGAAAACAGGCTCATCTTTCATGTGATACCTAGACCATTTTTCTAGATTTTATAAACCATTTGAAGTTATCATTCCCTCTTTGGCAAATGCTACAACTCTACATACTGATAGTACAAATGTGTACAGATTTTCTTTAGTAACAGCTCAGTTATGGATTTGCTAAGGATAACTTTACAGCCTGTTTTCTATTAAAAGGAAGTTTGATAGGTTAATTAAGACTATTACAAAATGTTCATCAATCACCCCCGACACAAAAGCAAAAAAATAAAATGGGAGTTACACTGTAATTCTGTCCTTTAGTTTATGAGATATAAAGTTTTTTCTTTATAAACCTGACTCTGACCCAATTTTGTAGCCACGTGCATTACCTTAAAATAGCTAACTGCTTACATGAGAATAAGAGCGCTGAATCAGAAAGATACAAGGAGAGAAATAACAAGAGCCTTCTCCAAACACCATCACAGACATCATTAAGATCTCCTTAACTCACATCATTACAGGAACTTTTCTCTCTAATGAGTAACCTGAGATATTGATCCCGGGCACAAGATGTTAAGTATAATTGACTGTAAGTTATTACCTTGATGAAACAAACCTCATAACCTTATCTATCCCATGTAATAATATTAGAAAGTCTAGAAGTAAAAAGTCATCTTAAAGACTTATGCAACATTTTATTCTCTATTTCTTGATAAAAGTTCAGTTTACCCTCCAAAGTCAATATTCCCATCACAGTGATACCATGTAGCTAGGTCATTAAGCTGATATGGTAGATTGCTACATTAGATTCCTTTGTATAAAGTTGGCTATGTGCTTCTAGTGTGACAAACACTGTACTTGG